>NC_057813.1:62229050-62588102 GCF_018294505.1 Triticum aestivum
GGCGTGCTTTGTGACCCGCACCACCGCAGAGCAGACACTTGGCGGCGTTGCAGCAATTAGCGATGCAGTGGCCCTTCTAAAGACACCGGAAGCACTTGCCCCAGGCTTGGCGGAGGAGGAGGGCTTTGAAGCGCGAGATGGTATCCTCGGGGCACGGAGGAGGCCGTGGATATGAAGCCGGGCGACCACCCTTCCCCACCAGCTGCCAACCACCCTCATCAATCACCCTGGCCCTGGGGGCAAGATGGGCCGGCACGGAGATTACAAACTGCAGTCGAGGGCGTATGGTCTCGCCAGCAGCAGCCGGATACCCATTGGCCAGCATTGAAGACGAGGTAGCAGGCGTGGACAGGAACGCAGCCCGGTAGGAGGCATCATGGCCGGCCGCGTCATGAGCAATGAAGGTGGGTGGCCCAGATCCACCAACTGGGGCCTGTAGCAAACCTCGCGAGGGGGGAGGGACGCGGCGGGGAGGTGGAAGAACAAAGGAGGAGGGCGAGATGGCCATGCTCGAGGGAGACACAGAGGAGGAGCGGCAGGCCGCCGCCGAGGTGGCGACGGCGAGAGCAAGAAGCGAGGAGAGCAAGGAGAGCGAGGGAGAGTGTGTGTTCACGTCACACACCTTCTTCGGTGCTCGCTTGGTACCCTACCACCTTGGTCTACTATTGACCATCCGGAAACCAACGACTGCCCAATTGTAGAGCCTAGTTTTTTTTTTCTTTTGCGGGGAATTGTAGAGCCTAGTTGATCGATCAGCTGGCCAACAAGTTACCCACGTGGAGAGGAGCATCGCTCCCGAAGAGTAGGCGTATGCTTCTTATCCATAGTGTACTATGTGCCATTCCTATACATGCCATGCTTGCCCTTGATCTACCGCCCAAAATGATGGCAACCATGATAAAAAAATTGCAGAGGGTTCTTATGATGTGCTAAAGCGAACGTCTCAAACGTATTTATAAATTTCTACTGTTTCATGTTTTGTATTGTTACTTTGAATACTTTTTATATCATTTTATATTATATTTTTGACTAACATATTAATTTAGTGCCCCATGTCAGTTCCCGTTTTCTGCATCTTTTCAATTATACAGGAAACCAATATCTATGAAGGTAAAAAAAAACTTGTTGATTTAACATGATTTTTTTCGGGCAACGAAGGACACAGGAAGCTTTGAGGGAGATTATTCAATCTACTTTGACTTTGACTATGACTTTGAAGTTTGAATGAAGTGAAGAGGAATTCTTAAATTTTCTGTGAGATTCACTCTCACATAGAGAAAGATTCCGAGTATTTCGGTACTACATGTTTTCCATAGAAATTCTACGAATCAACAAAATTCCCACCATGACCATGAACCATGTAAAAAAAAGATGTTGATAACGAAATAGTGCCGCCCCTATGGGTTCAGTCTCAATCAAACTCCAACCCTAAGCATTAGAATGCAACAAATCCCGGGCTGCAGCCGAAAACTTAGGGCGTGTTTGGTTGCCCGCATTCACTGTTTGACATGTGGGCAACATAAATAATGTCCATCTGAAGAGACATGTGCACGTCACTCATTGAATGTATATCTCTACTATGCAAGAGAGATAGGAAATAAACGACTGTATATATCCAATTCAAGGTGTGGAATGCAGCGTCCCTTTAGTGGCAACAGAAGAATCCCTTCTCCCTAGCAGATTCGTCTCAGACAGTAACGATCTCAATCTGCACTTAGCCAGGCTCATTCTTAGTATTCTCCTGGTAAGCTGAAGCACATAATAAAGTCATACACTGCATATGTAATACCGTCTCCATCCAGATTATAGGAGGCAGTATAGAAATCATGAACTTCTCCAACTTCTAACATACTTAACTGAAGTTGAGGATATGCACACTGAACTGAAGTTGAGGATGGCTAACATGGAAATTGTGCCAATGCTCTCCATAAGCCGATCGCATAAGTTAAGATCCTCTCATCTGAAGCTGACCAGCCGCCCATAGTCGATTTCGAAGTAACAAACAAGTGAAGAACTTAATTTCTCCTCGGCCCTGACGTGTCAGGCTCGCTAAAGATGGCGTCCCCCGATCCTACCAAGAAACTGAATTTTGTATGCTGAAAGAGCTGAATAAGACCCATACGTCATCGAAGTCCAGGAAATAGAATCCTCTAAATCATTAAGCTAAACCAATTGAAGCTTGCCCCACAAGTACTCTTAGGTTTTCTCTCAACAAATTTCGGTACTGATATGTTCCAAATGAAAATTGAGATTTTCTTCACCAAGACCATGTATGGTTTGTCTGATTCATCAACATCTATAAAACGAGCTGGGGAACCAGCACATCCTGCAACATAAGTAATGCCAATCCGAAGAGACAAGTGTGCACATCACTCACTGAATGTATCTAACTGAAGGTGTGGAATGCAGCATCGCTTTAATAATTCGTCTCAGACATAGCCGTCGCAATCTGCAGGCACAAAGCCAACATGCATGCCATTCTGCTTGCACTTGGCCAGGCTAATTCTTAGCATTCTTAGCACACATGCAAAGTCATACACTACATATGTAATACTGCCTCCGTTTGGATTACAAGCGACGTTCTAGAAAGCATGAACTTCCCCAATTCAAAGATTCAGCTTTGTATAGTGCAAATAAAAAAAGTAGATCAGTAGGGGGAGGAGCCCCTTCGGCTTTTTAATTAAGAGAGGGAAGTGTGAGACACACGTCGGAACCAAGGTTCGAACACGCGCCGGCTGTAGTGCAAACAATACATCTTATTTACAAATGTTGAAGACTGTACCTATCTAAATCACCATCTATTTACAAATAGAATTAGAGAAGTTCTAGGTACATCAGTAGTACTTGAAAAACAACATAAGTATCAGTCTGAAGATAATAGGCTTACTGGACACCTATCTCATTTTTCCAAATGAGTAGGAAAGAGAGATTTTTATTTTACTACTTCTATCTAGTCGAAGGTTTGGAATGCCGCATCGCTTCAATAACGAAAGAAGTACCTATGAGCATCTGGCGCTTCCCTTCACCTTAGACATTGCGCATCTCAATCTGAATGTGTCCTGCAGGGACAGAGCCACCATGCATGCCATTCTGCTGCACTGGGTCAGGCTCCACGTCCCCAACATTCTCGCCGCTTAAATGGACACCCCCGGAATTTTCAATGCCATCTACATGGAAGGGTTGTAGACCAGGGCTGGGGTTGTCACCTATGCCATTCTGCAACAGACGGGACTCATCGTCGGTGGCACTGTAGATGACACTTTCCACATCAGCCTTTCTCAACTCAGTGCATCTGGCATGAATCAACCTCATAATGCTTATCAGCAGCATGAGAGTTGAAATGGATCCCGTGATGAGAAAGAGACCGGAAAAGCTTTGCAAAGTGAGAGCCACATAGTCCGTATCAGGGACCATGCTAGCACCCACAAGAGGTGAAGCTGCGCCAAACCTTTTCTTTTCCATTTGTAAGCCCCCATCTTCTCTTGCTAGTTTCAGGATAGCAGTTGAAAGATTATGCACTAGCGGAGAACCTAGTTGAAATGCCTGAAGATAAGAATACGATGTTAGCAACTAAATTTTGTATCCAGACTGCAGGATAGCGCTGCAAGAACAAACCATGACTGTACCAAGGTATTAAGGTTGAGTAGCTTACAAAACCAAATCCAGGAGTCCTGTATATGTACCCAAGCATCATAAAATCATTTCTGTACTGATTGTCAGAGAGGAAATAAGTTAAATAGGGGATCTCATCAACGATAGCCGATACCCCTCCATTCTTGGATCCATTCTTCAAAGCTTCAGCATATTGTTCTTTCGTCGTGTAGTTCCTTAACCTGTTTTCATTGATGGTATGATTAAGCAAGAAAGACTGCACAAATGATTCATCTTGGTATCCTACAAAGTCATCACTCTTCCGGAGCATCTCAAAATCTGTCACCGAAGGACGTAGCCTCTTTGTATTCAGAATGGATGACAAGCTTGCAGTGTAGCTCTGGACAAGAATCAGCACTACAAAGCACCATATCACCACAACAATTTTTGACAAGGGGCTTCTAATAGTATGACCTGTGCATGAAATAGCCAAGAGATTTTAATCTCATAACCGTGGTAAATTAAAATACTTACTATAATGCATCAAATATTGTCAGGAAGTTTAAGCTTAAAGTGCTGACCATGAGAAAATGTCAAAGTGGAGAAAACGAAGTAGAGGGCTGTGCTACACTGTCTCAAACTTGATCCTTGGTACTCCTGATTTCTGGGTAGTTCAATCATCCACACGACAAAGCCAGTATAGAGGAAAAAGACCATGCTTGCAAGCCAAAGCTCCCCATTTAGTGCCTTTACAAATGTCCAACTGATTCTATAGGGTTCATCCACGGCAAGCACAAGCATAGACACACCAGACTGTGTGTATGGCACTGTAAAGTCGGTGGTGGTGATTCGTTCCGCGGTTATGGTCACATCGCCTACTGCTCCATCATACACCTGTTTATCCGCCAGAAAATTAGCAGAGATGAAAAGGTATTTAGGTACAAGTAATTATAGTGTTAACATATCATACTCGTAAAAAGGATGAGATGCAAGTTGGTATAGGAGTTAGCCTTACCCGTGAAGCCACGTTGCCTACTAGCTCATCGTAAGTACCCGTGAAGGCAACATATTTATAGCACGGGCCAGGTTGTAAATGTGTCATAGCATCCTCGAAGATATCAATGCTGTAGCCAGTGACATGTTGTTTCTTGGAATTAGGATCAGTAACATTCACAAAATCTTGAAAACCTTTTTTCCGTGGCACAGCAATCTTCAGCCACCTACCTCTGCAACTATTGCTTGTACCTAGCTTTCTTTTGTATTTTCTATCGGTTTCTTGATTAGGAAAGGTGATACTGTCCTTTCCAAGTGTAAAGCCAAACTTGGCATAGCCCCCAGGAACTGTTACGGGATCTTCCAGCGAGAAGGCACATGATGTTGGAGAAATGCCGGGGAAGGAGAGAACCGGGACTTGGTTGCGGCGACGGCCCAGGTGTGTGACATGATCTGCTTTGGTTAGTGTCGCAGGGCCCCATATGATGGCTTGCACTTGCCCATTCTTGATCAGGTCCTCGGCTGCCAAAATCACAGGGAATTAGCCAAGCAAATAGCATGATCTTGAACAATTAAGCAAGCAAATAGGGCTATCTTTGCATTATTCATTTAAGTATTTACACCATTGTTTTAAATAGCAGGCTATGCCAATAGCAGCGGTCCTCCAAATCAGCTAGCTATAGCTGGTTATTTCATAACCTTATCGGACAATTGTACATGAATCTTATAGCTGATCATTTAGCAGCACACTGCTCAAACCGCTATAATGAGGCTATGTATTTAAAACTTTGATTTACACTATACGTTGTAGTTTCACATCAAAGTAAGGGACAGCATCATGAAAGTGACAGACTATATTCTAGAGGTATGTTGTGCATCTGCATAACAGATCCTTTCTGCTTTCCTAACTTCTGTACATACAAAAATAACTTGAAAGAAATTTTTGCCCTACCACTCTGTACCCACTAGCCAGTGAGTGGAGTCGCGAGAAAGAGTACCTTGTGGGCGAGAGCTAAGGAGGCTTTGCCGCTAGCTGCAGCGAGGATGGAGGCCATGGCGGTCCGCTGGGTCAACAGAGGTCAGAGCCTCAGAGGGACCGTGGGTGGTGCAGCCGTTGCCCATAGCCAGTGGTGGCAGGGCGGCAAGCGGAGGAACGACTCGGCATCTCATCGCCGGGCGGGAGTGGTGTCTGGACATTGAGGGGGTGGCCTGCTGAGGCCGCCGCCGGTGATGGGGTTACGGCGGCAGAAGCGAGTTTGGGCGTGTGCCGTGTCGTGGTACTATTACGTGGGCCAACATTGCACTGGCCGACCCGATCGATTTAGGATTTACATAACGAACCAAAATCTTTTGCTCAAAGAAAAAACCGATTTTTTCTCAACAAAAAAAAAGACAAAATATGTCTCGCCAAAAAAAACCTCGTTTTCCTAAAAAAGGTAACACCCCTAAAACATTAATATGAACGAAATCCTTTCATATTTATCCCAGAATTTTTAGTGTGTGTATTTAACTGAATGAACTTATTTTTTTGAGAAAAAGGGATTAGGAGTTCAAAAGGTGTGACAGCTCCCGAGTGCTAGGCACTCTCTGTGAACAGTAAATTCAGAAAAATAGAAAAAAACTGAAACTTTGCAACATTAAAGATGGTCAAACTTTGTAGGTTCTTACAAGTTTTCATGCCAAAATATCATGTAGAGAAAGGTGTGCGAAATAGTTTCAGATTTCAGTGCTAAAAACTTCAAGCACTGAAATATTTTTCGTGTGTAGAGCTTCTCGAATGGTTTTTGGCATGAAAACTTGCAAGCATCTACAAAGTTTGATCATCTTTTATGTTGCAAAGTTTCAGATTTTTTTAATTTTTTTTCTGGGTCTACTGTTCATAGACGGTGCCTAGGCACCCGGGAGCTGAAAAACCACTCTCTTCACTTGAATTGAATGAACTTGTATGTTATCTACAGTACTCATCGTTAAATTTAAGTCCAGATTTGGATCGTATGGAAAAAAACATCTTTGAATTTAAGCTCAAGTAACGAGATACGAGTACATGCAGGGTTTAGATATGTTGAAGCGAAGACGACTAGAGAGGGATATTTAGGTTCGACGTATGTTCTTTTACCAGCATGTGCGGCCGTGGTCAGATCACCGCGCGAGTCTCGTACGAGCAGCTCGATCCGCGCGGCACCGGAGCCGGCGTGAGCGGCGTGGAAGTTGTCCAACGCCATGGAAGTACAGGCGCGCCTCTCCCTCCCCGCGTCGCTCGTCAGGTCCAGCACCACGCCGACCCGCACCGGCGCCGCGGACGCCACCGTTGGCGGCGATGCACCGGCAACGGCAACGGCGCTGCTCCAAAGCGTGTGCAAAGTGACGAGGACGACCACGAGCCTTGCTGCCGGCCACTCCATTGGCGCGCGCGGTGGCATCATTCCCTACTAATTCGGTGTACTTTACTGTCCGTCCGTGGATACGGTAGGACTGTACTCCTACATCATGTATATATACTGTCCGCCGTGTACGTATGTTGATGTGTATGCACCGCGCGGGGAGCGACGTGAAACAGTGGCAATGGTGGCCGGCGGCGAAATTTCCTGGGTAATCCTCCTCATCCTCGGGCAGAATTTCCTGTATGCAAGCAAGTTCTCTAGAAATGCAGTGAAAGTCTGAAAGTCTGAAAGTCTCTCTCTCTCTCCCTCTCTCTGTCTCTTGACTCGGCCTCAAGAAGTCACTTGGGTGCAAAGGCAAGAAGCGTAGCGCCATAGGACGCCCTCAGCTGCTTGATGGATCATCTTCGGTCTCTTGGCTCGTCCTCATGATTTGGTGAGTGTGTCCGGCAGCGGCAGGCATGTGAGTTTCGACGATGTTTCTGGTGTCAGTGTCAACTGTCAAGTAAAATATTCGCTAGGGTAACTGAAACATAGACAAGGAGAAAAAATAACGACAGCCGCAAGAATGGACATATATAGATCCTTGCTGCATTAGTAGCAGAACCGAAATCCCAGTGTCTGCGTGGGCTTTAGGGAGGTCGTACATACTACATGGCACATGCATGGATCCCTGCGAGAGCGGACGGAAGAGATTCGTGCTGTGAACGAAACGCGAATGAAAAAGCCTTTATCGTGTTTCGAGTAGGCAGGAGCGATGGCGAAGGTCGAGGTCGACTAAGGCTGGTGGTAATGGGAGTATCATAAGCGGTATCATGCATGCCAACTAAACTTTTAGGATGATGTGACACATAATTAAATAAAAAAAATGATGTGGTATCACACCATGATATCGTATCATATTAAATGTTGCACTACTTCGTGACATGCATGAAAATTAATAAGACAATCTAAGATACTAACTTATGATACTATGCATTAGGAAAATAGTATCATACACTAGTATCATATACATGATACTAGTAGATGATACTCCCCATTATGACCAGTCTAATGATGACTTGAGGCTAGAGAACAACCGAATCATCGTCGCAGTTTCATACATGCAGTAAATGAAACACCGAGAGTTTTGTGTACATCTTGATGCAGACTTGCTCTGACTCTTTTGATCCATGGCCGGCAAGGACTTGTCTCCAACCTAGCTGCTAACTCCGGTTCCGTATACTACAGGGTGAATGTATTAATTCTACGGACGACCTGCCGGGCACAGATCTTTGTTTATGAAAGTGATGGCATGGGTTTATCGATCCTTGCTGCACTAATTACTACGCAACACCTTTTTTGTGTGTGGATAATTACCTTGCAAGACCTATGCCTATGTTTGTGTTTTCTTGGCCGTTGTATTATAAAAAAACAGTAAAACCGAGCTACCTACGAGCCAGCACATCGATTTGTTGTTCTTAGAGTATCTACAGCCGTATGACTCAAACTATCCCTCATACGACCGTGAACGTGCCCGATCAATGACCGGAGAGGAGAGAGAAGAAAAAACGTGACCCAACCGGACCCTTCATATAGCATCCCTATACGTCCGGGCTGTCCGCGAACCCTCGTATCCATCTCAAATATGAGAGCTCGCGGACGCTGTCGTGGTACTAAGTCTGACAGTAAGAGTAGGGGTACGTATGAGGAGGTGAGGTCCTAACTACGGCGAGGTTGTACACATGAGTTTACGAGTTCAGGCCCCTCTCGAAGGAGGTAAAAGCCCTACGTCTCGATGCCCTGAGGCTGTCGACTGGAATATGAGTATGTGTGTTACAGGGGGTGCGAACCCGTGTGCCAGAGGAGGGGGTGGCTTATATAGAATGCGCCAGGACCCTAGCCATCCCATGTTACACAGGGTTCAATATACATTAAGACAGGGCGTTACTGGTAACGCTAGCTATAAAGAGCTGTAAATGATCTTTAAGACTACGGATTGAATGCCTGACCGTTGCCATCCTGGGGTGGCTTTAGGTCTTCTGTACTCCGAGTGGTTTCTTGTATGGTCGAATGACTTTATCTTGGTGGAATAGAATTGGGGTATCCGAGTGGGATAACTGGTCGAGAGGATTGCACTCCAAGGTGACTTCAGTCGGTATCCTTTGTTGTACTTTGAATGTTCTTGACTCTAGGGTAGTGACCTTGGGTAGGGCATCTAGGTCAGGCCTATGACCCTACCCTAGGTTTATGGCATCATCATTAGCCCCCGAATGGATTGAGGTCCGAGTGAAAAGAGAGTTGAAGTTGGTTCCGACTCGATTCCATGCTTCGGAGGCATTTCACCGGAATCAGGGAGTTATGCTGGGGTTTCAACTTCGTTTCAGTCGCCTTGATCAATTCAGAGGTCGCCGAGTGAGTTTTGCTGATAGTCTTCGAGTGTGTTATGGTGCAAAGTCTTCGGCGCAATTGGTTACTCTACGGTTCCCGGATCTTCCGGGATTCGAAATTTTGTAGAAGCGCCACGACGCCGCTCACTGTCGATGTCGTCAAGCCGGTGCCATGGAGGTCGGCGGCGCGGAGATCGCCATCATCACTCACGCCCACTTCACCACGATGACGCCGCGGAAGACGACGACTGGAACACGCCACGACGCCGCCCACCGTCGATGTCTTCAAGATGGTGCCATGGAGGCCGACCGCACGGAGCTCGATATCGTGGAGCCCGTCGTTTACTTCGTCACGCCGGAGGTACGCCGCTCAAGATGGTGACCTGGAGCCCGCCGTCGCACACCATCCGTCAACTCCATCTAGCCGGCACCAGGAGCTGTCCAACGACGAAGCCCAGGTGCTAGCCCCGATGTTCTACCATGTCGGCATAAAGGACCATGGGCGAACAGGTTCATGCTAAACAGGTGCATGGCGAACGGTACACTGACATACATGTCAATGGCGAGCGGATCACAGGCGTACAGGTTTTGTGCCACGCTTCCCAGAGGAGATGCCGTGGCGGAACCGGAGCTTGCAGCAACGTAGCCCGAGACAAGTCGATGGCGAACAGGTCTCTCCAGTGCACAGGTCCATTGTGTTTCGATCGTGGTGCACAGATCTGCTGTCTTGCTTCTCGGAGAAGACGGCGTGGCGGAACTGGAGCTCACAATGATGCAGCCCAAGACTGTTCCCTCCTTCAAGAGGTGCACCCACTGTGGCGGACAGGATCGTGATGTACAGGTCCATGGCATCGCCGGTGTACACGTCACTCTTTTGCATATCACCAGCCCAAGGCGACGCGACCTCTACAACTCCACCTTCCACATCCCCGTGAGGCGGCACCTTTGCCTTGGCGGACTGCCAAATACTTGGCGTCTAGCCAAGACGAGGCGCCAACCACCTCGGCCACGCCAATGTGAGCACGCATCAGTTTTTTTTGCAGTGACGCCGGTCTCCCCAAAATCATTACTCCCGCAAGGCGTAGCCCCTTGAACACCCCGATGAAGCAACCGGTCGTCGAGAAGTCTGAGCCAAGTGACCCATGCTACCCAACACCAACTACCCCAACGCCGCCAAGACCGACGAGGGCGGGCGTGGCCACCGCTAAGGCCACACTACATGCGGCGCGTGTAACGACGAGGACACGGGCTCTGCCGCCGCCCACACACACATCATCATCATCATGCATGGAGAACACCAAGCGAAGACAACGAAGACGACCACATGGCTTAATCGAAGGTATCTTGCGAAGCAACCCGCGGGAGTAATTAACCGGGAGCCTTCCGAGGCCCCGGGAACCAGGAGACAGCAATCGCCACAGTCAGGCTGGCCGCGCTAGTAGGCCACGGAGCGCACTTTTTGTTTATGGGATCTTGTAATTTTGTTTCTCCAATGAGATTAATGAAATATTCATTTTCCCGTACCTTTTTTCTTTGTGTACTACGGTACACTGGCACGCCCGCATTTTCTTTTCCCTTTCCCAGCGTAAGAGAGAAATACACTCCCCTTTCCTACTCCCGGAGTCCTTAGATATTTTTCTCGTGTCAAACAAGTAGTAGGAGGAGGAACATGAGGAGGCTTCACGCCTTCAGTGATGCTGCCCCTAGCAGTGGACGACGGAGTCTCATCTCTATGTACACAAGAAAATAAGACATGTGACAACTCCAAAAGAAAAACATGTGAATGTTGCGTCCCATAAGGAGGATTACACATGCGTGCAGGAGCAGAAACCGGGATTGGCACGAAATTAGGGCCTTTGTCATGGAATTAACACGTCAGATGTCCTAGCAGAAGGACTTAGTCGTGGAGCCATCGCAATGAGATTAGCTTAAAGGGGTTTAACCGAACAAGGGACACAAGAGGTTTATACTAGTTTGGTCCCTTACGATGAAGGTAAAAGCCTACGTCTAGTTGTGATGGAATTACTGGGGTTTCGATGACCAGGGAGCGAATACGCTTTTCCTGAGTCTCGAGTTGTTGTTTCTTGTCCCTGAACCGCCGCCGGGTCGTCCCTTTATATACACAGGTTGACGCTCGGCTGGTTTACAGTGTCCCGAGGCCGGCTCATACAAGTGTCCGGCTCGGTCTCTTCCTTTCCCTTACTTACAATACAAGTTATATGACTATGGAGGTTTACAACTATGGGCCCTAATCTGCCTTTGGGCTCTGGGCCTCTAAGCTTTAATAGTAGAACACCATCTTCTTTGTCTTCATGCGCTTCAATATAGATGAGCGTGAACCGGCCCCTCCTGGGCGGTGTACACTCAGTAGTTACATCCTCAACATTAGGCCCCAGATTGATTTGAACCTGTTCATGTCAATCTTCAATACTTAGAAAAAATTCATTGAACATCTTCTTACGCTCCTCGTAAAACCGCCATGATATCTTCTCCCTGTAAACTTTGGTAAACCGCCATGACGTCATCTTCTGAAATTGCAATAAATCATCATGACGTCATCTCTGTATAAAAAGGTTATAAAGATTCCCTTCATTAATTAACTTCCGAAGATCGAGGCGACAGCTGCGCCCCATTTTACCGCTTCGGGCTCCTCGATTCTCGCACTTGCCTACTTTATCCATTCGCCTTATAAATAGGCTCAGGGGTCCTTCCCTTTTCCCCTTCCGCACTTCTTCTTCTTCCTCTCAATGCTCAAGCCCGACAGCTCCGCCGCCGCCGTCGGCCTTCAAGCACTACATCATCCTTGGCCACTACATCAACCTGAACGCACCAGAGATCCGCGGTTCTCCTACGCTACTCCTGTGAATCCGATAAGCCTTCTTCCCCCAACCCTAGATCTGCATTAGGGTTTCGATGCTCGTCTGTGTTCATCAGTGTTCATCCGTGCTCATTATTTTGCCCTTACTATCCCATTGAATCTAGATCAACTTGACCTTTTTCTTCTGCGACCGAAGCTTTTAGCTTATTTCGCCTCCGCATAATATCTTTAGGACCATGAAAAAATCTCATCTGGCTCCTTTCTGTTTTGCTGTCGCCATTTTAGGACCTTGATATTTTTTTCCTTTTCCTGAACTGTGTTAGATCCAAAGTAAGAATCCTTAGCTTGTGAAACCTGTTTGTGTAGCACTTAGTAATTTTCAGATCTGTTGCCCTTCGTGCCACCGTAGGCGGTTTAACCTGTAGAAAATGACAATCCGGCAGCTAGCATTAGCATCTGTCCTTGAACATCCATGTCCGGTTTAATGTATACACACGCTTTGATTAAATTCTCCGGTTTGATACCAGTTTGTGCATATCAATCTTGAATCGTGAACCGGCATTTATACTTCCTTTACAGTTTGTCATAAAAAATGGCCAAACAATTCTCGTCTTGCAATTGGGTTCCCTCCCGGATCACAGAAGAACAACTCACTGGATATGTCCTAACTAGCGCTTTGGCAAAGAAGGAAGTCATTCATTGGAGATCCCTAGTGCCGAAAACCTTCCTGAACCTCAAGATGGAGAAGTGGTTGTGTTTATGCAGCATCTGGACCGAGGGCTTAGCCCTCTTGGATCAAAGTTTTTCCGTGATGTACTTGCCAACTTCCAACTCCATCCTCAAGACATTGGACCGAACTCGGTGTCCAACATCTGCAACTTCCAAGTGTTCTGTGAAGTTTATCTTCAAGAAGAACCGACTGTTGAACTCTTCAGAGACTTCTTCCACTTGAACCGCCGCATTGAATTCTCTGACAACCCCAATACTGAACTTGGCAGAGTGTCAATTCAGAAAAGGAAAGAAGTTGATTTTCCTCATGCCAAACATCACAACCACCCCAAGGATTGGAATCAAACATGGTTCTACTGCCAGAACACCGCTCCTACTGATGAAAATCCTCTGCCGGGTTACCGCGCTTACCGACTCAACAATGGACATCCACTCCCTCAGCGGCTTACGGCCAAAGAACGACAAACATATGCACCACAGCTTGCTAAGCTCCGGGCTCTTCTAGCGAACGGTTTAACCGGCATTGACCTCGTCCGCTGCTGGGTTTCATGGGGTATCCTGCCCTTAAGCCGCCGCACCAGGTTAATGCATGAGTACACCGGGGATGTCGAAGACCCTCAACGCATACTGAAATACAGATGAACGATGATGAAGTTACCGAGTCTGTCAAAAAGATGCTAGATGAACCGATTTCTGAGTGCAGCAAGACTGGGTTGCCTCCCTTTTATGCCTCCAACAAACCGCTAACGGTAAGAATTTACCCTGCTTCTTTTCAATCCGTCTTCGCTCTAAATTTTTTTGACAATCTTTTATTTATTCTTACAGGCCAAAGATCCTTTTTGGAAGAGGAAAACTCAAGACAAACCGTCAAAAGCTCAAGACAAACCGGTGAAAGCTCAAGACAAACCGGCGAGGGTTCCTCGTGGTAAGAGCAAGGCCACAAAGAGGCCAGCCAAAAAGAAAACCACCGAGTCCTCTGATCCGCCCGAAGATGTTGACGATTCAGAACAAGAGGTAGAACTTGACTCCCTTGGTTCATTTTTCATACATCTTATTGACAATGACCATTACCAGGATGATGCGGAAGCTAGCCGTGCTGACCATGTAGAGGTAATCTCCCTTTCCTCCAATTCCAATCTTGTGCCAGTAAGAAAAATCCATCACGTAGTCCGGAAAGTGAAATGTTCACATCCTTTCACTCATTTGGATCCACAACATCCTGAAGCTCGTCGCACAACCCGGCATAGTGGCCAGCAAGTCACTTCCTTCGGTTTACCAGACACCCCAATTCGGAAGCGCCATGCCGAGGTCTCTTGTAACTCTATCAAGTCTTATCCCTTGGCGGGTTACTTTCGATACCCTCTTAATCCGTCTGACTCAAATTATCAGGTAACTTCCAATTCATCCTCTGGCGATTCATCAACCACGCAAATGCCTCCCCTCAAGACCGTCCCTGGGTAAGTATAATAATTTTAGCTTTGCCGTCTTGCGCCAGTTTACTATATTAACCTCTGTTTGTCATTTTGTAGCGCCGAAGCTCGACTCAGCAAGAAAGCAAAGACCAATGCCCCCACTGATGAGTTTGAACCGGAGAGGACCTCTGAAGGTGCTGGTGGAGATGCTGATATTGCTATGGATGATCCTGTGCCGCAAGGTCAGGACACTTATGTTGATCCAGCAGAGGTTAACCCGACTAGTCCTCATGTCGATCCACCAAGCCCAATTGCCAATCCTCCAAGTCCAGCTGCTGATCCCCGAGCCCAGTCAAAGCCTCGGATAAACCGGCAAGCCCAAACAAAGCAACTGACGATGTTGTGATTACCGGGTCTGTCCATACTTCTCCTGGCAATCCTGTCGCTTTGTCAAAGCATAGTGCCAAAATGGAATCTGCTACCGAAGAGAAAGGCAAATGGAAGACTGATCTATCAAGTTATGCTCATATACCTGCTCAAGAACTTCACTCTGGATACCTAAACCGCCTATATACAAGTCGTGACTATGAGGCCGGTTTAGTCAACATGATGAAGGAGCGCTATGAGGTAACTTCCAAACACTTCATAATTTTTCTTTGTACTGTATATCAACTCCATTGTAGCCCCCAAGGGCCGGTTTATCTCTTCAAGATGAACCAGGACTTTTAGATAAAAAAGACTTCAACTGTGTAGCCCCCCAGGGCCGGTTTACCTTTTCAAGATGAACCGGGACTTTCTGTTCAAAACTTGTCCTTGTTGAATTCCTTCACCTTTGATATTTCTGATCAACTATGCATTAGCCCCCATGTGCCAAGATTAATACTTGTATTGAGCCTTGGGACTTTGAATAATAGCCAAAAGAGAAAACAATCCGCATTAGCCCCCAAGTGCCAAGTGTATAACATGTTATGTGCTTGGGACTTTGATAAAATCTTTAACATCGTCATCTGTCTTTTGCAGGCTGACTTGAACAACAAAGATTCCCAGATTGCCGATCTTCAAGAAAACATTAAGTCCCAGCAAGAAGAAACCTCCAAGGCCAAGGATGAACTGAAGGGCGCTTTAACTACCATGGAGCAGCTAAAAGATGGTTTCAAAAGCGAGCGGGTGGATTGGCAAAACGAGAAGGCTGCTCTATTAAAGCGGGCTGAAGATGTCGAAGCCGCTCTTAAACCGGTGGGAGAAGACCTAACTGAGCTAAAGCATCAAGTCAAGGCTATGACTTCAGCAATATTTGGTAAGTACTCTTTGTAAGAACCTTTCTTAAACATCTTTGAAGTTGCTGGTTTAATAGCAAATTCTTAAACCGTTGCAGGTAGTCGTATTGGTCATCTGGGCTCGGATATGCGGATGAAGTTGAAAGCAGCCTATACGTTGATAGAACAATTGTATACTGGTGCTCAACGAGTCATCTGTGCGGCCTCCTTCAACAAGTCGGCACCAACTTTGATCAAGGATACGTTGTCCAAGTTATCTATGACCCCGGCCCACATGGAAGAGGTAAATCGATCTGCTGCAAGAGTTGGCGCTTTAACAACACTGACTCGGGCCAAAGCTTGGATTGCTGATCTTGATTTGGCAGATATCGCAAAGGGCTATCCTGGTCAACAAGAAGACGGATCAGACTTTGATAATGAAGCCCTCAAAGCCTTGACAAAAGATATGCGCCCGCTGGCAAGCCAATTGGCTGAAGAGGTTGACTTGTCTGTTTATCGGTCCAGCTATGACGCAGACAACAAACGGGTTGACACAGCTGTGAAAGAAGCACATAATCTTATCCCTCCAATCCGTAAGCACACCTATGCCCCTGACATTGAACCGTCCAATCTCATAAGCAACGAAGCTGTCTTCAAAGCCTTAACCAGGATTGATTGGACCATCTTTGATTTCCAGCCACTGGGTGAGGAGGAGGAGGTTGAACCGACGCGAGATGATCCTTGAACTTCACGTCAGCTTGGTGACGAATCATAATTCGGCAGCCGGTTTGATTTTCACATATAGCATTGTGGGCAACAAACAATTATTCTTTTGGGCATCAAAGCGCCTTGTAATAGGCTAGTTGAAATACTTTGACCTTCTGCCATCGTGCACTGCTACCTGATATTGTAGTTCGGCATGCTTGTTGCTATGCTTGCTTTATTTGCCTTAGTATTTCTTATAAAATCCTATCTTCTGCATTTGAAAAACTTAAACATGCCCTGGTGGTTTACCGCCGGACGGGTTATGATACCCAATACAGAACCAGAATTCTCATAACCAAGGTTATAGAATAATAAAATATGAAATATATCATACATGTGATACTAAATCACCTTTGTTGGTTTACCAACTTGTATAGTAAGGGTGATAACCCAAATTTGAGTTTTTGAAAACTCCCACCATGCTGTGCTGGTGCATAATAAGCCATGCCGGGTTATGATAAACACTAGATGATCATCCTGGCAACTTATAGTCAATGCCAGACCGGATTAAGAAATGCCGGTTCATAACTGATTATGTTTTAACAACTGATAACTGTAAGCCACGCCGGGTTTAAGAAACACCGGGTTGATGTAATGACATATAGTCTGGCCGGGTCAGTAGATGCCGTTTTAACTTAGAACTTTATCAGAAGAGATAAAACTTCGCAAAAGCAAAATCAAATAAAAACTTGTAGTCGATGCTTTTCAAGGGCTGCCAGGCCCAAATATGAGGCTTTTCATGGGCTGCCAGGCCGTTGAGTTTAACCATTTGACAAAGCCTTTTAAGATGGGCCTCCAACTAACAAACGTCGTTTTAACTTTGACAAGTTCAGGGTCTGTATAAGATTGACTTGTCAAACGTTTGATGGGTCATGCCAGGATTACCTGGATAGGAGTGACTTACTTGATGAAGGCAGGTTAAACCGGGGTTTTAGGTGAATACACCAGGCTTCCAAGCCGTGGCTCGATAGCCAATTACAAGGGTCCTTTCAAACTCTTTGTTGCTTTGCACAAAGAGCCCCCAAGTAACTTTGTGAGCTGTGCTCAATGGGTGCCTATGTTTCAGTTGTGCTTTTAGCAACAATACTCTCTTTGGCCCCTTGGGTGTGAAGCTCCCAAGCTTTATTGTGGTATGATATTCGGTTTAATGGATAAACAGGACGTTGCTTTGTAAGCCGAAGCCCCCTCGTAACCAAGAAATATTGGAAGAACGACAGAGGCCCTGCTTGTAGCAAGGATGCTGGTTTATTATATTGATCATAATATATACATTGTCAAAATATGTAAATAATGAGAGCCTATGGCTCAGGTGTAGTAAGGTCGTAGATGAGCGATATTCCACGGCCGACAGGTCTCCTCCTCCGATTTGCGTGAGCCTTTGTGCTCTCGAACGTCGATGCAGTAGTATGATCCATTGTGCAGATTCTTGCTGACCACAAAGGGCCCTTCCCAAGGTGGGGATAACTTGTGCATATCGGTCTGATCCTGGATGAGCCGGAGCACTAAATCGCCTTCTTGAAAGGTTCTTGTTTTAACCCGGTGGCTGTGATAACGCCGCAGGTCTTGCTGATAAACCGCCGAACGAGCCAACGCCATGTCCCGTTTTTCATCTAACAGGTCCAGTGCTTCTTGACGTCCTTGCTCATTGTCCGCTTCAACATAATTGGCAACCCGGGGCGAGTCATGACGAATATCACTTGGGAGTACCGCCGCTGCCCCGTAAACCATGAAGAATGGTGTATAACCTGTAGATCGGTTTGGGGTGGTATTTATGCTCCATAACACAGATGGCAATTCTTCCACCCAACAACCCAGCGTCCTCTTCAAAGGAACCATAAGCCGAGGCTTCATACCCCTTAAAATTTCCTGATTAGCCCTCTCAGCCTGACCATTAGATTGGGGATGAGCCACGGATGACACATCAAGACGGATGTGTTCTCGTTGACAAAAGTCCTCCATTTCACCTTTGGAGAGGTTCGTGCCATTATCTGTGATGATGCTATGTGGAAAATAAAAATGGAAGATCATCTTTTTGATGAATTGAACCGCCGTGGCTGCGTCACACCTGCTTACGGGCTCCGCTTCAACCCATTTAGTAAACTTGTCAACCGCCACCAACAGGTGGGTCTTCTTATCTTTGGATCACTTGAAAGGCCCTACCATGTCAAGCCCCCAAGTAGCAAACGGCCTAGTGATGGGAATCATCCGTAGCTCCTGAGCCGGAACATGAGCTCGTCATGAGAATTTCTGACAACCATCACACCACCTCACCAAGTCCTCAGCATCAGCATGAGCCGTCAGCCAATAGAAACCATGATAAAAAGCTTTAGCAACCAAGGATTTTGAACCGGCGTGATGACCATAGTCTCCTTCGTGGATCTCTCGTAAAATCTCACGGCCTTCTTCAGGAGAACACAGCGCTGGAACACACCAGAAACACTGCAACGATGTAATTCGCCATTGTGAACAACCATGGACTTGGATCGCCGGACTATCTTTCTGGCCAAAACTGCATCCTCTGGCAACTCGCCCCGGTTCAAATACACCATGTATGGAACCGTCCAATCCGGAATAATGTGTAAAGCGGCCAAGAATTGTGCCTCTGGATCAGGAATAGCGAGGTCCTCCTCTGTAGGCAACTGAACGGACGGGTTGTGCAAGACATCCAGAGAGGTATTGGGCGGCACCGGTTTACGCTGAGATCCCAACCATCTTAAAGCATCAGCTGACTCATTTTTGCGCCGATCGATGTGCTCCACTTGATAACCCTTGAAATGACTAGCAACAATATCCACCTCTCGTCGGTAAGCCGCCATGAGTGGATCCTTGGAATCCCAAGTACCTGAAACTTGCTGGGCCACCAGATCCGAATCTCCAAAGCATCATACTCGGCTTAAGTTCATTTCCTTAGCCACTCAAAGACCATGGAGTAAGGCCTTGTACTCTGCTGCATTATTAGTACAAGGGAACATTAAACGAAGAACATAATGAATTTTATCACCTCGAGGGGAAGTAAGGACAACTCCAGCCCCCGAGCCCTCCAATTGCCTGGACCCATCGAAGTGGATAGTCCAGTATGTGCTGTCCGGTTTGTCCTCCGGTATCTGCAACTCTGTCCAATCATTGATGAAGTCCACAAGTGCTTGGGATTTGATAGCTGTTCGAGGCATATACTAAAAACAGTGTGGTCCAAGCTCAATAGCCCATTTAGCAACCCGGCCAGTTGCCTTGACTCAATGAAAACCCCATATACCAGCTTCTGCCAATGCGGGTATCTTTGCTTTGACTCAATGAGCACTTCACTAATATAATAAACTGGCCTTTGAACCAGGTACTCCTTCCTAGCCTCCTTGCGTTCCACCACAATAGCTACGCTGACAGCCCGGGCATTAGCAACCACATATAACAATAGTGGCTCCTTATCAACTGGAGCAGCAAGAACCGGCGGTTCAGCCAACTGCTTCTTCAAGTCCTCAAACGCCGCATCAGCAGCATCACTCCAGACAAAGCTGTCTGTCTTCTTCAACATCTGATACAGAGGGATCACCTTTTCTCCCAACCTACTGATAAACCGGCTCAAAGCCGCGATACAACCCGCCAAACATTTTGATACATGCCGGTTTAGCCAGGGATGTGATAGCCTTGATCTTCTCCAGATTAGCCTCAATGCTCCAGTTGGACACCAGAAAACCCAAGAGTTTGCCAACCGGTACACCAAAGACACACTTAGCCGAATTGAGCATCGTTTTATAAACTCTCAGATTATCAAAGGTTTCTTGCAAATCAGTTATGAGTGTCTCTGCTTTCCTGGACTTCACCACAATATCATCCACATAAGCATGAACATTGCGCCCAGTCTGAGTATGAAGATAATTCTGCACACAGCGCTGATAAGTTGCCTGGGCACTCTTGAGCCCAAAGGGCATAGACACATAACAAAAGGCTCCAAAGGGAGTGATGAAAGCTGTCTTCTCCTGGTCCTTAACTGCCATCTTGATCTAATGATAACCAGAATAAGCATCCAAGAAACTCAAACGCTCACAACCCGCCGTAGCATCAATGATTTGATCAATACGAGGGAGGGCAAAGGGATCAGCTCGGAAAGCTTTGTTCAAATCTGTGTAATCCACACACATACGCCAAGTACCATTTTTCTTAAGTACCAACACCGGATTAGCCAACCACTCTGGGTGAAATACCTCCATAATAAACCCTGTTGCCAACAGCCGGGCTACCTCTTCACCAATGGCCTTGCGCCTCTCTTCATTAAAACGGCGAAGAAACTGTTTGACCGGTTTGAACTTCGGATCAATATTAAGAGTGTGCTCAGCGAGTTCCCTTGGTACACCTGGCATGTCAGAAGGTTTCCATGAAAAGATGTCCCGGTTCTCACGGATGAACTCGATGAGCGCGCTTTCCTATTTCGGATCCAAGTTGACACTGATGCTGAACTGCTTGGGTGAATCGCCAGGAACAAAATCAACCAATTTAGTCTCATCAGCCAATTTAAACTTCAAAGCCGGATCATGCTCTATAGTGGGTTTCTTTAGAGAAGTCATATCTGCCGGATCAACATTGTCCTTATAAAACTTCAACTCCTCTGTTGCACAAACCGACTCAGCATAAGCCGCATCACCTTCCTCACACTCCAGAGCAATCTTGCGGCTACTGTGAACCGTGATGGTCCCCTTATGACCCGGCATCTTGAGCTGCAGATAAACATAACACGGCCTTGCCATGAATTTAGCATAAACCGGCCGTCCAAACAGGGCATGGTACGCACTTCTGATTTTAACCACTTCAAAGGTTATCGTCTCTGATCTTGAATCATGGTCATCACCAAAAACCACCTCCAGAGCTATCTTACCAACTGGGTAAGCCGATTTACCAGGCACCACACCGTGAAAAATGGTGCTGGACGGTTTAAGATTCTTGTCTGTTAACCCCATACGCCTAACGGTTTCATAATACAAGATATTGATACTGCTCCCTCCATTCATGGGAATCTTGGTAAACTTATAACCTCCAACCTACGGTGCAACCACCAAAGCCAGGTGGCCCGGATTGTCAACGCGGGGCGGATGATCCTCCCGACTCCAAACAATAGGTTGTTCAGACCAGCGCAGATAACGGGGCACTGCCAGTTCAATAGAGTTTACTGCCCTTTTGTGGAGCTTCTGATCGCGCTTGCATAGACTAGTAGTGAAAACATGATACTGCCCACCATTTAATTGCTTCGGGTTGCTCTGATAACCTGACTGCTGCTAATTCCCCTGATTACTCTGCTGATTATGACCACCTTGATTGTTCTGGTTGCCCTGATTATTCTGAAATCCTGAGTTTGAACCGCCGCCACCAAAACCTGGCCCGTGAAACCCTGGACCAGAACCGCCGGATGGACCATGATCATACCGGAAGAGATCAGAGTTTTTGAATTCCTTCATGATGAAACAATCCTTCCAGAGGTGCGTGGCCGGAATCTCCTTTGTCCCGTGCTTTGGGCAGGGCTGGTTTAACAAACATTCTAGATTCATGCCTCCACCGCGCTGGGGCGGTTTACCCTTACGGCGCTGCATATTGCCCTGCATATTGGTGTTAGCCACAAAATCTGAATTGTCCACTTTACGCTTACCATTGTTCCCGTGGCTCACCTGGTTATGCTGTCCTTTTGTACCGGCATTCTTCTTTCCCTTCTCCTGCTTTTGTTCATCAGAATTGGGGTCCTTGGTATTATCAGAATCATCATACTTAACCAGAGCTGCCATGAGCGTTCCCATATCATTGCAGTGACGCTTGAGCCGACCCAACTTCATCTTCAGTGACTTAAACCGGCAATTACCTTCCAAAGTCACGCTTGCCGTGTCAGGATTGATGTGGCCTGACGAGTGCATGATTTTTGAAACCCGGAGCACCCAATGAGTTGTTGATTCGTTTTCTCCTTGGACACAAGCCGCCAGATCCACAATGGACATGGGTTGCTTGCACGTATCCTTGAAGTTCGCTATAAACTTGGCCTTCAACTCATCCCATGAACTGATCGAGTTAACAGGCAGGCTCTTCAGCCAGGTTTGAGCCGTTCCTTCTAACATCATGGTGAAGTATTTTTCACACGCCGCTTCATCCACATCTAGCATCTCCATTGCCATCTCATAACTTTCAACCCACTCCTCAAGGGGTTGATCGATGATACGTCTCCAACGTATCTATAATTTTTGATTGCTCAATGCTATATTATCTACTGTTTTAGGCAACATTGGGCTTTATTATCCACTTTTATATTATTTTTGGGACTAACCTATTAACTGGAGGCCCAGCCCAGATTTGTTGTTTTATGCCTATTTCAGTGTTTCGAGGAAAAGGAATATCAGACGGAGTCAAAACGGAACGAAATCAACTGGAGAAGTTATTTTTGGAAGGAAAGCAACCTGATAGACTTGAAGTGCACGTCAGGGGAGTCCCGGGCTGCCCACGAGGGTGGGGGGCGCGCCCACCCCCCTAGGGTGCGCCCCCTGCCTCGTGAGCACCCCGGAGGTCCGCCGACGTACTCCTTGCACCCATATACCTACGTACCCTAAAACTTCCAGAACAGAAGATAGATCGGGAGTTCCACCGCCGCAAGCCTCTGTAGCCACCAAAAACCTCTCGGGAGCCTGTTTCGGCGCCCTACTGGAGGGGGAACCCATCACCGGTGGCCATCTTCATCATCCCGGTGCTATCCATGACGAGGAGGGAGTAGTTCACCCTCGGGGCTGAGGGTATGTACCAGTAGCTATATGTTTGATCTCTCTCTCTCTCTCGTGTTCTCTCTCGTGTTCCCTCTATGGCACAATCTTGATGTATCCCGAGCTTTGCTATTGTAGTTGGATCTTATGATGTTTCTCCCCCTCTACTCTCTTGTGATGAATTGAGTTTCCCCCTTTGAAGTTATCTTATCGGATTGAGTCTTTTATGGAGAACACTTGATGTATGTCTTGGTGATCAACTTGCGGGTTTCGTGACATTGGGAACCTATGCATAGGGGTTGGCACACGTTCTTGACTCTCCGGTAGAAACTTTGGGGCAATCTTTGAAGTACTTTGTGTTGGTTGGATGAATCTGAGATTGTGTGATGCATATCGTATAATCATGCCCACGGATACTTGAGGTGACAATGGAGTATCTAGGTGACATTAGTGTTTTGGTTGATTTGTGTCTTAAGGTGTTATTCTAGTACGAACTCTTTTATAGATCGATCCGAAAGAATAACTTTGAGGTGGTTTCGTACCCTACCATAATCTCTACATTTGTTCTCCGCTATTAGTGGCTTCAGAGTGACTCTTTGTTGCATGTTGAGGGCTTGTTATATGATCTATCTATGTTATTATTGTTGAGAGAACTTGCACTAGTGAAAGTATGAACCCTAGGCCTTGTTTCCTATCATTGCAATACCGTTTACGCTCACTTTTATCGTTCGTTACCTTGCTGTTTTTATATTTTCAGATTACAAAAACCTATATCTACTATTCATATTGCACTTGTATCACCATCTCTTCGCCGAACTAGTGCACCTATACAATTTGCCATTGTATTGGGTGTGTTGGGGACACAAGAGACTCTTTGTTATTTGGTTGCAGGGTTGCTTGAGAGAGACCATCTTCATCCTATGCCTCCCACGGATTGATAAACCTTAGGTCATCCACTTGAGGGAAATTTGCTACTGTCCTACAAACCTATGCAATTGCAGGCCCAACAACGTCTACAAGGAGAAGGTTGCGTAGTAGACATCAAGCTCTTTTCTGGCGCCGTTGCCGGGGAGGCTAGGTAAAGGGCACTCACTCACACCCCGTCAACTAAGCTCTTTTCTGGGGCCGTTGCCGGGGAGGTGAGTGCTTGAAGATATATCTTTAGATCTTGCAATCGAATCTTTTTGTTTCTTGTTTTAGCACTAGTTTTTTATATAAAAGAAAACTACAAAAAAATAGAATTGAGTTTGTCTCATACGCTTCATCTTTTTAATATCTTTCGTGAGTATGATGGAAAGGAAAATTATGCTCAAGTACTAGAAGAAGAATTACATAGAATTCTTGGCATAAAATATGTGAGTGATGAGCATAATTGCAATGTTGTTAGTATGAATTCCTTGAATATACATGATGCTAATGATATGCAAAGCCACAAGCTTGGGGAAGCTATGTTTGATGGTGATGATATTTTTTGTCCCCCAAGCTTTGATGAGCAAATTTACTATGATGAAAGCATGCCTCCTATCTATGATGATTATTGTGATGATACTTATGCTTTAAAGAATAATGATAACCATGAAACTTGTCATCTTAATCTTAATTTTCAATCACATGATAGTTATTTTGTTGTGTTTGCTCCCACTAATATTAATGAGAAGAATTTTGCTTATGTGGAGAGTAGTAAAATTTCTATGCTTGTAGATCATGAAAAGAATGCTTTAGGTGCTGGTTATATTGTTGAATTCATTCATGATGCTACTGAAAATTATTATGAGGGAGGAACATATGCTTGTAGGAATTGCAATAATGTCAAGTTTCCTCTCTATGTGCTTCAATTTTTGAAGCTATGCTTGTTTTACCTCCCTATGCTAGTTGATTATTGTTCCCATAAGTTGTTTGCTCACAAAATCCCTATGCATAGGAAGTGGGTTAGACTTAAATGTGCTAGTCATATGCTTCATGATGCTCCCGTTATATTTCAATTCTTATCTTTTATGTGAGCATCATTGTCATCATCATGCCTAGCTAGAAAGGCATTAAAGAAAAGCGCTTGTTGGGAGACAACCCAATATTTATCCTTACTTTTTTTGTGTGTCCACATGATTATGCTACTGTAGTAATCATGTTTTATAGCTTTTGTTTCAATAAAGTGCCAAGTAAGACCTTTAGGATAGCTTACGGTGATAGTTGTGTTGATCCTGCTGAAAATCAGAAACTTTTGTATTCAGTAAATTAGTTTTGTTAATTCACAGGAACGTGCTTCTGATCGTATTCTTTTTGCTCTGGATTGGTACACGAACTTCTTAGGACTTCCTAATTGTTTAGGATTTTTGGAGTTCCAGAAGTATACGTTTGATACATATTACTACAGACTGTTCTGTTTTTGACAGATTCTGTTTTCTATGTGTTGTTTGCTTATTTTGATGAATCTATGAGTAGTCTCGGAGGGTATGAACCATAGATAATTTGGAGTACAGTAGATATCACACCAATATGAATTTAGAATGGGTTCATTACAATACCTAAGTGGTTGTTTTATTTTCTTATACTAACGGAGCTTACGAGTTTTCTGTTGAGTTTTGTGTTGTGGATTTTTCAAGTTTTGGGTAAAGATTCGATGGACTATGGAATAAGGAGTGGCAAGAGCCTAAGCTTAGGGATTTCCAAGTCACCCCAAGGTAATATTCAAGGACAACCAAGAGCCTAAGCTTGGGGATGCCCCGGAAGGCATCCCCTCTTTCGTCTTCGTTCATCGGTAACTTTACTTGGAGCTACATTTTTATTCACCACATGATATGTGTTTTGCTTGGAGCGTCATTTTCTTTTGTTAGTGTTTGTTTGATGTTAGTTAGAATAGTGTTTTCCTCTTTAGTTTCAATAAAAAAGTCAAGGATAGCCTCTACCATGCTTATTTTGCTAGTTTGCATGTTGCTGTTTCAAAAACAGAAAGTTTACCGCTGTTGCAAAAATTCCCTAGAAAAGTTAGAGAGTGGTATAACGTTGAATATTTTTGCATATTGAGATATGATAAATTTATTACAGTGGGAATTTTAGTTCATAATTTTTGGAGTCAGGGAAGTATTGATACTCTTGCATTCTTTACAGACTATACTGTTTTGACAGATTGCTGATATGGTTGCATTGTTTGCGTATGTTTGCTTGTTTAATGATTCTATTTGATGACATGAGTATTAAATATGCAGAGGCATTTAGTATTCAATGTTGAATAATAATTTTAGTGATTTGTTACAGTAGAAAATGATAAGGTTTTGCATTGGTTTATACTAACCTATCTCACGAGTTCTTGTTAAGTTTGTTGTGAATGAAGCTTTTGATAAAAAGAAGAGAAACCATGATATGAGAGGAATTAAGTAGACACAAAAGTTCAAGATTGGGGATGCCCAAGGCACCCCAAGATATTATATCAATAAGTCTCAAGCATCTAAGCTTGGGGATGCCCCGATAGGCATCCCACCTTTCTTCTTCAACAACTATCGGTTAGTATCGGTTGAGCCTAAGTTTTTGCTTCTTCACATGAGTTGTGCTATCCTTGCAATGTAGTTTTCTTTAGCTTTGCTTGCTGTTTGAATAAAGTATCAAGATCTGAAATTATTAAATGGGAGAGTCTTCACATAGTTGCATAATTATTCGACTACTCATTGATCTTCACTTAAATCTTTTGGAGTAGTTTGTTGTTTGCTCTAGTGCTTCACTTATATCTTTTAGAGCACGGTGGTGGTTTTATTTTGAAGAAACTATTGATCTCTCATGCTTTACTTAGATTATTTTGAGAGTCGTTAATAGCATGGTAATTTGCTTAATGTTAATATACTTGGTATTCAAGATATGTGAAACTTTCTTTTGAGTGAATTGAATACTAAGATAAGTTTGATGCTTGATAATTGTTTTGAGATATGGAGGTGATAATATCAAAGTCGTGCTACTTGAGTAATTGTGAATTTGAGAAATGCTTGTGTTGAAGTTTGCAGGTCCCGTAGCATGCACGTATGGTTAAAGTTGTGTAACAAATTTGAAATATGAAGTGTACCTAGCTTGTGCATCCTTATGAGTGAAGGTCGGGGGTGCGCGACTTTTAACTCCTACCAACCCCCCCCCCCCTAGGAGCAAGCGCGTAGTACTTGATTTTTGATGACTTCTAAATTTTTGCAATAAGTATATGAGTTCTTTTGACTAATGGTGAGTCCATGGATTATACGCACTTTTACCTTTCCGCCATTGCTGCCTCTTCGGTACCGTGCATTGCCCTTTCTCATCTTGAGAGTTGGTGCAAACTTCGCCGGTGCATCCAAACCCCGTGATATGATATGCTCTATCACACATAAACCTCCTTATATCTTCCTCAAAACAGCCACCATACCTACCTATTATGGCATTTCCATAGCCATTCCGAGATATATTGCCATGCAACTTTCCACCGTTCCGTTTATCATCATCATGACATACTTTACTTTTGTCATATTGCCATGGCATGATCATGTAGTTGACATCGTATTTGTGGCAAAGCATTATTTTTCATACATGTCACTCTTGATTCATTGCACCATCCCGGTAGACCGCCGGAGGCATTCATATAGAGTCATATCTTGTTCTAGTTTCGAGTTGTAATCCTTATGGTTGTAATCAACAGAAGTGTGATGATCATCATTATTAGAGCATTGGCCAATAAAAAAAAGGCCAAAAAAAAGAAAGGCCCAAAAAAAGGGCAATGCTACTATCTCTTTTTCCACACTTGTGCTTCAAAGTAGCACCTTGTTCTTCATATAGTGAGTCTCATATAT
Organism: Triticum aestivum; assembly: GCF_018294505.1. Classification (NCBI taxonomy): domain Eukaryota; kingdom Viridiplantae; phylum Streptophyta; class Magnoliopsida; order Poales; family Poaceae; genus Triticum; species Triticum aestivum. Next base: position 62,256,883 of record NC_057813.1, read on the forward strand.
TGTGCTTCAAAGTAGCACCTTGTTCTTCATGTAGTGAGTCTCATAAGTTGTCTTTTTATACTAGTGGGATTTTTTCATTATAGAACTTGGCTTGTATATTCCTACGATGGGCTTCCTCAAATGCCCTAGGTCTTCATGAGCAAGCGAGTTGGATGCACACCCACTAGTTTTCTTTTGTTGAGCATTCATAGCTCTAGTGCATCCGTTACATGGCAATCCCTACTCCTCATGTTGACATCAATTGATGGGCATCTCCATAACCCGTTGATTATCCTCGTCAATGTGAGACTTTCTCCTTTTTTGTCTTCTCCACACAATCCCCATCATCATATTCTATTCCACCTATAGTGCTATATCCATGGCTCACGCTCATGTATTGCATGAAGGTTGAAAAAGTTTGAGATTATTTAAGTATGAAACAATTGCTTGGCTTGTCATCGGGGGTATAGAAGTTGGGAACATCTTTGTGTGACGAAAATGAAGCATAGCCTAACTATATGATTTTGTAGGGATGAAATTTCTTTTGCCATGTTATTTTGAGAAGACATGATTGCTTTGATTAGTATGCTTGAAGTATTATTATTTTTATGTCAATATGAACTTTTGTCTTGAATCTTTCGGATCTGAATATTCGTGCCACAATTAAGAAGAATTACATTGAAATTATGCCAAGTAGCACTCCACATCAAAACTTATCTTTTTTATCATTTACCTACTCGAGGATGAGCAGGAATTAAGCTTGGGGATGCTTGATACGTCTCCAACGTATCTATAATTTTTGAGTGCTCGATGCTATATTATCTACTGTTTTAGGCAATATTGGGCTTTATTATCCACTTTTATATTATTTTTGGGACTAACCTATTAACCGGAGGCCCAGCCCAGATTTGCTGTTTTATGCCTATTTTAGTGTTTCGAGGAAAAGGAATATCAGACAGAGTCAAAACGGAACGAAATCAAATGGAGAAGTTATTTTTGGAAGGAAAGCAACCTGATAGACTTGGAGTGCATGTCAGGGGAGTCCGGGGCTGCCCACAAGGGTGGGGGGCGCGCCCCCTGCCTCGTGAGCACCCCGGAGGTCCACCGACGTACCCCTTGCACCCATATATACCTACGTACCCTAAAACTTCCAGAACAGAAGATAGATCGGGAGTTCCGCCGCCGCAAGCCTCTATAGCCACCAAAAACCTCTCGGGAGCCCGTTCTGGCGCCCTGCCGGAGGGGGAACCTATCACCGGTGGCCATCTTCATCATCACGTCGCTATCCATGACGAGGAGGGAGTAGTTCACCCTCGGGGCTGAGGGTATGTACCAGTAGCTATGTGTTTGATCTCTCTCTCTCGTGTTCTCTCTCGTGTTCCCTCTATGGCACGATCTTGATGTATCCCGAGCTTTGCTATTGTAGTTGGATCTTATGATGTTTCTCCCCCTCTACTCTCTTCTGATGAATTGAGTTTCCCCCTTTGAAGTTATCTTATCGGATTGAGTCTTTTATGAGAACACTTGATGTATGTCTTGGTGATCAACTTGCGGGTTTCGTGACATTGGGAACCTATGCATAGGTGTTGGCACGCATTCTTGACTCTCCGGTAGAAACTTTGGGGCACTCTTTGAAGTACTTTGTGTTCGTTGGATGAATCTGAGATTGTGTGATGCATATCGTATAATCATGCCCACGGATACTTGAGTTGACAATGGAGTATCTAGGTGACATTAGGGTTTTGGTTGATTTGTGTCGTAAGGTGTTATTCTAGTACGAACTCTTTTATAGATCGATCCGAAAGAATAACTTTGAGGTGGTTTCGTACCCTACCATAATCTTTACGTTTGTTCTCCTCTATTAGTGGCTTCGGAGTGACTCTTTTTTGCATGTTGAGGGCTTGTTATATGATATATCTATGTTATTATTGTTGAGAGAACTTGCACTAGTGAAAGTATGAACCCTAGGCCTTGTTTCCTATCATTGCAATACCGTTTACACTCACTTTTATCGCTCGTTACCTTGCTGTTTTTATATTTTCAGATTATAAAAACCTATATCTACTATCCATATTGCACTTGTATCACCATCTGTTCGCCGAACTAGTGGACCTATACAATTTGCCATTGTATTGGGTGTGTTGGGGACACAAGAGACTCTTTGTTATTTGGTTGCAGGGTTGCTTGAGAGAGACCATCTTCATCCTATGCCTCCCACTGATTGATAAACCTTAGGTCATCCACTTGAGGGAAATTTGCTACTGTCTACAAACCTGTGCACTTGCAGGCCCAACAACGTCTACAAGGAGAAGGTTGCGTAGTAGACATCAATCGGCAGTATAATTAGGCACTTTACGCGGACCCTTGAAATCCTTGGGCAGCCGCACATTACGCAGAGCCGGGGTGAGGCACGGTACTCCCCAAGAGCTAAAGGCCAAACCATGTTCAATTGATGCCGCTGGCTGAACAGGAGCGGGTTGATTCTGGTACTATGCTGCCAACTGTGCTGCTAACTCTGCTTCGCACTGTGCTCCGCCGTTATTCACCACATCCAGAGCATTCAAACCGCCGTGCGCCGGATTAGGACCTCGAGGGGCATCACGACACCGTACACTACTTGACACGGCCGGTTCGTCCACGTGCCTGCTATAACTCTTGCTCGGATGGGGGGTTGAGTGTATTCTGTCCCGGCTGTAGGAATAAGCCTGCTGTTGCACAACAGCGGTTTGAAGAAGATCCCTGGCCCATCGTGTCTCAACCGCCGTCAGTGAGTCACCCTCCCTCGGAATAGCCACCAAACGCGATGCTGTAGCAATCATGTTATCCAAAGGGCTAGAGAAGTGACCTGGTGGCGTTGTTACGTATTGAGGTGGGTTGTCCGTTTGTTGAGGCGGGTCCATCACCCGTGGCTAATCTGGTGCCGCCCCAGGTGCTTCAGTCCGGTTTACCGCTGCCGGATTACTAGGCCCGGCTCCTAGCATATTAAAGAGATTCATTCCTTCGTAAACCGGCAGCAGACGAGACCGGTACTTCCTCCTCATTACTTCGTTTGACGCGTTCTGATCCAACAGAAGCCGGTAATTATGCGCCTGGATCTGTTGTGATTGGGCATCTAAAGCGGCCCGCTCTTCAGCCATCCTGGCCTCCTCAGCTGCCAAGTCCGCCTTGTCCTGAGTTATCTGATCCTTTAGTTTGTAACATCTGCATTATGCTGATCTTGAGTCTCCGGGGTGACTGCCGTGGTCAACAATGTCGTCAAAGTGTCCAGCAAACCGGCAAGAACTTGAGCTGGCCGGTGCGCTGGGCCTCCTGCCGCGGCTGCCGATACGGAGATCATTGCTGATGTACATGAAGATTGCACGGTGGGTTGCGTACTGGCCATGAAGATTGCAACCCGGTTTGGTGGTTCAAAGGGGCCCAGAATACTATCGCCATTGGAATATCCCCCAATCCGGCCATCTTGCAATTGGTACATTGACTCGGTTTCGCCAGTGGATGATTCACCATCCGAGTAGATGGTCGTCTCATCGTCGGACACCTGTTCAGATTCCGCACCATGGATGAACCCTACGAACGCACGCTTCCTAGCAGGCTGAACCCGGGCAGGACTTGCACGCTGAGCCGTATCGACGAGGTCGGTGGAGATGTGCGGCTCAGGGCCCGGTTCGCTGATCTTACCAATGAAAACGTGAATTCCACCAAAGGGGACCCGGTACCCATACTCGATTGAGCCGGCCTCGGGGCCCTAGCCTGCGTCGTTGATGTAGAGCTTGCCGCGACGACTCTTGGTCATCCGGCCAACCACGTACCCTTTGAGTCCTTCGAAGTTGCCCTTTAAGAACTCAAAACCATCGTGCGATATCCCCACGGTGGGTGCCAACTGTCATGGAATTAACACGTCAGATGTCCTAGCAGAAGGACTAGGTCATGGAGCCATCACAACGAGATTATCTTAAAGGGGTTAAACCAGACAAGGGACACGAGAGTTTTATACTAGTTCGGCCCCTTACGATGAAGGTAAAAGCCTACGTCTAGTTGTGATGGAATTATTGGGGTTTCGATGACCAGGGAGCGAATACGCTTTTCCTGAGTCTCGAGTTGTTGTTTCTTGTCCCTGAACCGCCGCCGGGTCGTCCCTTTATATACAAAGGTTGACGCCCGGCCAGTTTACAGAGTCCTGAGGCCGGCTCATACAAGTGTCCGGCTCGGTCTCTTCCTTTCCCTATCTTACAATACAAGTTATACGACTATGGCGGTTTACAACTATGGGCCCTAATCCGCCTTTGGGCTCTGGGCCTCTAAGATTTAATAGTAGAACGCCATCTTCTTTGTCTTCATGCACTTCAATATAGATGAGGGTGAACTGGCCCCTCCTGGACGGTTTACACTCAGTAGTTACATCCTCAACAGCCTTCGAATCGATCTGTTCGGAATAGATTGACTGGTTTCTTGCCCGTATTAAATTCAAAGCATTTTCTCTCCTGTATGATCCAATGAAAGGGTACAAAACAATACAACGAAAGAGTACACCTACCATGCATGAACTGGATCTTCCGCAGGTAACTAATCTGAGTGCATGGTGCGTCACCTGTGATGCACATTTTTTAGAAATGGAGGGGGACCCCCGGCCTCTGCATCTGGAGATGCATGCGGCCACTTTATTAATTATTCGCACAAGACCTTACAAAGTCATACAATAGTAAGAGTAAAGCCACCGTCTAGGCAACATCTATCGCTACTCCCATCCAGTTGATGAAAGGATGTTGATAGTCTGGGCCTAATACCAAACAGACCTTGCAGCCAAACCTAAACATCTAAGACCTGAGGTCCCAACCAGGACGCCTGTCGGGTATGGGGAACCTACCAGTCCGACGCATTCCTCAACCAGGACGCCTGCCGGGTATGAGGCCGCCGTAGCCACCTGCCAACAATCCGTCTTCATAGTTGTACTATTGCATCTACCGTGCCAGGTCTCTCTGCCATCGACGGCACCATGATGCCAGACAACGTCGTCCTCCTACACGAGTCCATCCTCGCATATCAAACGCCGAATCTGCACTACGCCATGCCATCAAGATCCGTCGCCATCAATGTGTAGGATGAAGCACCGCTCCACCAAAGAAGCTGTCCACTGGTCCCGCGAGAACGAGTGCACCTCCAAGAATGCCGCCCCCAAGGGGGTGACGACACATGATTGCCGCCAACATCCGATCAGCTGATATAGGGTTTCCCTCGGAGGTATTGGGTGGAGCTGGGAGCTTCACCCCGATGATGCCTTCATGAAGGAAACGATGATAAAGGCATCGTCATCACCGGCTCCGGCCATCGGCTGAAGACTAGGTTTTCACCCGGATCCATCCCAAGTAGTCCACCCGACAACCTGTGCATCATCTCGACCACCTTCAAAGCCCCAGATCTAGCCGCCTAGATCCGGCGACCAACCGCAACAGCAGTGCCGCCGTAGGAGCCCTAGCGCACTGGCCAGTGCCTGAGTGTGCCACCACTGGAGCCTAGGAGGAGGGCTCCCACCCGCCTCGCCAAGCCGCGAGAGCCGCCTAGATGGATCCTGCGTGCTCGTCACCGTCTCTGATTTGAACCAATCCATAGATCAGATCACCGTCACGGATCCGCCTTGGACAGGGACTGCACCATGCCATGCCGCCACGGGAAGCCCTAGCTTCATCGGCCGCCACCATCCAGGGCCGCCGCCCCGGGATCCAGACCAACTCCGATGAAGAAGAAGGCCACCACCACAAAGCCTAGGGCCGGCGCCTCAGACATCCTCGTGTTGCAGATCAAGTCGAGGAGCAGTGCATCGCTGACGGCGATCGAGATCGGTAGCACAACGAATTAGCCCGACTAAGTCAAGGCCAGATCCGCCGTTGCTGGTGCCGTCCTCCACCGCCGCCGCTGCACCACATCCATGTCACCGTCGATCTGCGCCACCGCCGCCGATCTGGCCGAAAAGGAGTGCCGCCTCTCAACCAGATCGAGATCTGAGGAGAAAACCGCCGCCGCCGCCACGCCACAAGGGCTTTGCCCTGTGACGCCTCGGGCGACGGCGGCGGAGGAGAGCGGAGGTGAGGCGCGGCTGTAGGAGGAGGGCGGGGGCTCCCCGGTGCGGGGCGGCGCCGCCGCACGGGGGAGGAGGAGCGGGCGACGGAGGGAAGCGGGGGTGTGGCCCTGAGCGGAGGTCAGGATGAGCGACGACCCTTCGCTATCAACTTAGACCCACTAATATATATTTCCATTGCTCTAGCAGCTGTGCGTAGCTTAATCCTCCAACAACTGCTCAACTCAATTTCCCCCGCAAAATAAAGGAACTACTTAGCAGAATTTTTGCTATATAAAGAACGAGAACAGAGAGTGAATTTTTTGCTATCAGGCTCCATGGAACCCGCTATTTTCAAACATTCAAGATTCAACCTTTTGAGTTTCAAAAACATCTGAAAATAAACAATTACTTATAGACGTATATTAATGTGTGTGAAATTTCATCACAAAATACGTTTTTATGTGGCCTGTACAGGAGAAACAAAATGATATGATTTTATAGTGAATAGTACATGTGCTAGAAATACATGATTTTTTTATTTTTCTGTAGCTCATGTAAAAAAGTATTCCGTCATGAAACATCACAGAGAGGTAGCATATATCCATATGTATATGTGTATTCTTTCCCTGAATTTGTTGAAACTTCAATTTTTTAGTTTTAATGTTTTCAAATAAAAGTATCCATGGATGCTCGAGCTCCATTTCGGCATTCCGATGAGAACGAGGATACAATTTCAAATTAAATTAAGAACACATACGTAGGACGGTAGTCAACCAGCTCCAAAGTGATCGAAGAAAAAAAAGGATGGCCGGTGAAGGAGATCTACAGATGCTTCTTTTTCTATCTTTTTCATTAATAAAAGAAGGAACTGATGGCTCCCCTCTCATCTCCTTCCCCTCCCCTGAGCTCCTCCCCCTCTTCCTCCCCTACGCCCTCTTCCGTCCGGCAGCCGCGGCTTGCCCTTGGTTCTATTCCCCCCCGTGCCTCTCCTGCGTCTCCGGCGCCGTCTGCTCCCCTCTCCGTTGCCCCCCTTCTTCCCTTGGCCCCTCCCTCGCCCTCCTTCCTGTGGATCTGGATTTGGCAACATGTTTTGGGCTCTTTCGTCAGATGGAGGCAAGGATTTTGACTCTGATTCTGACCTGCCCCCTCCTGCTCGGGTCCCCTCTCCTGCCTTGGTGCCGCCGCTATGTGCGGTGCCATCGGGGCGGGCCAGGATGTTTGCCTCGGGTGGGCACGGTCGGCCGGTCTGCTCGAATGCGGTGGCCGGGTCTGGCTGGTTCCAGGTGTGGCGTGGCCATTGGTGGGGTCGTTCGGGGATGGGCCCCTCGCCGGTCCGCGCCTCCCTAGGATATGCTGCATCGTTTGCTGCTGGCTCGACCTGCTCGCCCCTTTCCTCTTCGTCCTCGTCGCCGAACGGCAGGCAGGGCTGGCTGTCGTGGCCGGCGGCGGCGGCTGTTCCTTCTTCTCCTGGAACCCTAGATCGAGATCCTGGTCCTGGCCAGGAGGCTGGTGGCCCCCCTACGCCATCCACTCTGCCCCTTCCTGGGCCTTCCCGCCCAATTGGGCCGCCTCTGCTTTCGTCCACGAGTGACTTGATACATCTCCAACGTATCTATAATTTTTGATTGCTCCATGCTATATTATCTACTGTTTAAGGCAATATTGGGCTTTATTATCCACTTTTATATTATTTTTGGGACTAACTTATTAACCGGAGGCCCCGCCCAGATTTGCTGTTTTATGCCTATTTCAGTGTTTCGGGGAAAAGGAAAATCAGACGGAGTCAAAACGGAACGAAATCAACTGGAGAAGTTATTTTTGGAAGTAAACCCACCTGATGGACTAAGACTCCACGTCAGAAGATACGGGAGGTGCTCACGAGGGTGGGGGGCGCGCCCACCCGCCTGGGGCGTGTCCCCCTGCCTCGTGGGCCCCCCGTAGCTCCACCGACGTACTCCCTGCACCCATATATACCTACGTACCCTAAAACTTCCAGAACAGAAGATAGATCAGGAGTTCCGCCGCCGCAAGCCTCTGTAGCCACCAAAAACCTCTCGGGAGCCTGTTCCAGCACCCTGCCAGAGGGGGAACCCATCACCGGTGGCCATCTTCATCATCCCGGCGCTCTCCATGACGAGGAGGGAGTAGTTCACCCTCGGGGCTGAGGGTATGTACCAGTAGCTATGTGTTTGATCTCTCTCTCTCTCGTGTTCCCTCTATGACACGATCTTGATGTATCCCGAGCTTTGCTATTGTAGTTGGATCTTATGATGTTTCTCCCCCTATACTCTCTTGTGATGAATTGAGTTTCCCTTTTGAAATTATCTTATCGGACTGAGTCTTTTATGAGAACACTTTGATGTATGTCTTGCCGTGTTTATCTATGGTAACAATGGGATTTCACGTGCCACTTGATGTATGTTTTGGTGACCAACTTGCGGGTTCCGCCCGTGAACCTATGCATAGGGGTTGGCACACATTCTTGACTCTCCGATAGAAACTTTGGGGCACTCTTTGAAGTACTTTGTGTTGGTTGGATGAATCTGAGATTGTGTGATGCATATCGTATAATCATGCCCACGGATACTTGAGGTGACAATGGAGTATCTAGGTGACATTAGGGTTTTGGTTGATTTGTGTCTTAAGGTGTTATTCTAGTACGAACTCTCTTATAGATCGATCCGAAAGAATAGCTTTGAGGTGGTTTCGTACCCTACCATAATCTCTACGTTTGTTCTCCGCTATTATTGGCTTCGGAGTGACTCTTTGTTGCATGTTGAGGGCTTGTTATATGATCTATCTATGTTATTATTGTTGAGAGAACTTGCACTAGTGAAAGTATGAACCCTAGGCCTTGTTTCCTATCATTGCAATACCGTTTACGCTCAATTTTGCCACTTGTTACCTTGCTGTTTTTATAATTTCAGATTATAAAAACCTATATCTACTATCTATTTTGCACTTGTATCACCATCTCTTCGCCGAACTAGTGCACCTATACAATTTACCATTGTATTGGGTGTGTTGGGGACACAAGAGACTCTTTGTTATTTGGTTGCAGGGTTGTTTGAGAGAGACCATGTTCATCCTACGCCTCCTACGGATTGATAAACCTTAGGTCATCCACTTGAGGGAAATTTGCTACTGTCCTACAAACCTGTGCACTTACAGGCCCAACAACGTCTATAAGAAGAAGGTTGTGTAGTAGACATCAAGCTCTTTTCTGGCGCCGTTGCTTGGGAGATTAGTGCTTGAAGGTATATCTTTAGTTCTTGCAATCGAATCTTTTTGTTTCTTGTTTTATCACTAGTTTAGTTTATAAAAGAAAACTACAAAAAAATGGAGTTAAGTTTGTCTCATACGCTTCATCTTTTTAATATCTTTCATGAGAATGATGGAAAGGAAAATTGTGCTCAAGTGCTAGAAGAAGAATTACATAGAATGCTTGGCATGAAATATGTGAATGATGAGCATGATTGCAATGTTGTTAGTATGAATTCCTTGAATATCCATGATGCTAATGATATGCAAAGCCACAAGCTTGGGGAAGCTATGTTTGATGAATATGATATATTTTGTCCCCCAAGCTTGGATGAGCAAATTTATTTTGATGATAGCATGCCTCCTATTTATGATGATTATATTGATGAAAGTGGGTTTGGAAGACTGTCAACTTTAGGAAGTAGTGATCCCACTATTTTGGAGGATGTTGAATCTTATTGTGATGAACATGAAAGTGGATTTGGAAGAGTGTCAACTTTATTTAGTGATGATTCCACTATTTCTTTTTTTTGTGGGTGATGATTCCACTATTTCGGAAGAGGTTCCAATTGATTATGAGAACAAAGTTGCTATCTATGATGATTATTGTGATGACTTGTATGATATTAATAATAATTATAACCATGAAACTTGTCATCTTGATTATAGTTTTCAATTGGATTATGGCTCACATGATAATTATTTTGTTGAGTTTGCTCCCACTATTATTCATGAGAAGAATTTTGCTTATGTGGAGAATAGTAAATTTTCTATACTAGTAGATCATGAAAAGAATGCTTTAGGTGCTGGTTATATTGTTGAATTCATTCATGATGCTACTGAATATATGCTTGTAGGAATTGCAATAATGTCAAGTTTCCTCCCTATGTGCTTAAATTCTTGAAGCTATGCTTGTGTTACCTTCCCATGCTAGTTGATTATTGTTCCCATGAGTTGTTTTCTCACAAAATCCCTATGCACAGGAAGTGGGTTAGACTTAAATGTGCTAGTCATATGCTTCATGATGCTCCCGTTATGTTTCAATTCTTATCTTTTATGTGAGCATCATTGTCATCATCATGCCTAGCTAGAAAGGCATTAAAGAAAAGCGCTTGTTGGGAGACAACCCAATATTTATCCTTACTGTTTTTGTGTGTCCACATGATTATGCTACTGTAGTAATCATGTTTTATAGCTTTTGTTTCAATAAAGTGCCAAGTAAGACCTTTAGGATAGCTTACGGTGATAGTTGTGTCGATCCTGCTGAAAATCAGAAACTTTTGCACCCCGTAAATTAGTTTTGTTAATTCACAGAAACGTGCTGATGATCCGATTCTTATTGCTCTGGATTGGTACACGAATTTCTTAGGACTTCCTAATTTGGTAGGATTTTTGGAGTTCCAAAAGTATATGTTTGATACAGATTACTACAGACTGTTCTGTTTTTGACAGATTCTGTTTTCTATGTGTTGTTTGCTTATTTTGATGAATCTATGAGTAGTATCGGAGGGTATGAACCATATATAAGTTGGATTACAGTAGATATTACACCAATATGAATTTAGCATGAGTTCATTACATTACATTACCTAAGTGGTTGTTTTATTTTCTTATACTAACGGAGCTTACGAGTTTTCTGTTGAGTTTTGTGTTGTGAAGTTTTCATGTTTTGGGTAAAGATTCGATGGACTATGGAATAAGGTGTGGAAATAGCCTAATCTTAGGGATTCCCAAGGCACCCCAAGGTAATATTCAAGGACAACCAAGAGCCTAAGCTTGGGGATGCCCCGGAAGGCATCCCCTCTTTCGTCTTCGTTCATCGGTAGCTTTACTTGGAGCTATATTTTTATTCACCATGTGATATGTGTTTTGCTTGGAGCATCATTTTCTTTTGTTAGTTTTTGCTTGCTGTTAGTTAGAATAGAGTTTTCCATCTTTAGTGTCAATAAAAATGTCAAGGATAGCCTTTGCCATGCTTATTTTGCTAGTATACATGTTGCTGTTTGAAAACAGAAAGTTTACCGCTGTTGCAAAAATTTCCTAGAAAAGTCAGAGAATGGTCTAACGTTGAATCTTTTTGCATATTAAGCTATGATAAATTTATTACTGTGGGAATTTTAGTTCATAATTTTTGGAGTTAGGTAAGTACTGATACTCTTGCACTCTTTACAGACTGTACTATTTTGGCAGATTGCTGTTATGTTTGCGTTGTTTGCATATGTTTGCTTGTTTAATGATTCTATTTGAGGATAGGAGTATTAAATATGCATAGGCATTTAGTATGCAATGTTGAATAATAATTTAAGTAATTTGTTATAGTAGAATATGATAAGGTTTTGCATTGGTTTATACTAACCTATCTCACGGGTTCTTGTTGAGTTTGTTGTGAATGAAGCTTTTGATAAAAAGAGAAACCATGATATGAGAGGAATTAAGGAGACACAAAAGTTCAAGCATGGGGATGCCCAAGGCACCCCAAGATAATATTCCAAGAAGTCTCAAGCATCTAAGCTTGGGGATGCCCCGGTAGGCATCCCACCTTTCTTCTTCAACAACTATCGGTTAGTATCGGTTGAGCCTAAGTTTTTGCTTCTTCACATGAGTTGCGCTATCCTTGCAATGTAGTTTTCTTTAGCTTTGCTTGCTGTTTGAATAAAGTATAAAGATGTGAAATTATTAAATGGGAGAGTCTTCACATAGTTGCATAATTATTCGACTACTCATTGATCTTCACTTATATCTTTCGGAGTAGTTTTTGTTATTGCTCAAGTACTTCACTTATATCTTTTAGAGCATGGTGGTAGTTTTATTTCGAATAAATAGATGATCTATCATGCTTCACTTAGATTATTTTGAGAGTCTTAAATAGCACGGTAATTTTCTTAAATAATCCTAATATGCTAAGCATAAAAGATTTGTAAGATTTCTTATGAGTGTGTTGAATACTAAGAAAAGTTTGATACTTGATAATTGTTTTGAGATATGGAGGTAGTGATATTAAAGTCATGCTAGTTGGGTGATTATGAATTTAAAGAATGCTTGTGTTGAAGTTAGCAAGTCTCGTAGCATGCACGTATGGTTAAAGTTGTGTAACAAATTTGAAACATGAAGTGTACCTGGCTTGTGCATCCTTATGAGTGGCGGTCGGGGACGAGCGATGGTCTTTTCCTACCAATCTATCCCCCTAGGAGCATGCGCGTAGTACTTGGTTTTTGATGACTTCTACATTTTTGCAATAATTATATGAGTTCTTTTGACTAAAGTTGAGTCCATGGATTATACGCACTTTTACCTTTCCGCCATTGCTAGCCTCTTCGGTACCGTGCATTGCCCTTTCTCACCTTGAGGGTTCGTCCAAACTTCGCCGGTGCATTCAAACCCCGTGATACGATACGCTCTATCACACATAAACCTCCTTATATCTTCCTCAAAACAGCCACCATACCTACCTATTATGGCATTTCCATAGCCATTCCGAGATATATTGCCATGCAACCTTCCACCGTTCCGTTCATCATCATCATGACATACATTACTTTTGTCATATTGCCATTGCATGATCATGTAGTTGACATCCTATTTGTGGCAAAGCCACCATGCATTATTTTTCATACATGTCACTCTTGATTCATTGCACCATCCCGGTACACCGCTGGAGGCGAGTCATATCTTGTTCTATGTTTCGAGTTGTAATCCTTATGTTGTAATCAATAGAAGTGTGATGATCATCATTATTAGAGCATTGCCCAATCAAAAAAAAGAAGAGAAAAAAAAGGAAAAGAAAGGCCAAAAAAAATAAAAAAAAAGTCCCAAAAAAGAGAAAATAAGGCAATGCTACTATCTCTTTTTCCACACTTGTGCTTCAAAGTAGCACCTTGTTCTTCATATAGTGAGTCTCATATATTGTGCTTCAAAGTAGCACCTTGTTCTTCATGTAGTGAGTCTCATAAGTTGTCTTTTTATACTAGTGGGAATTTTTCATTATAGAACTTGGCTTGTATATTCCTACGATGGGCTTCCTCAAATGCCCTAGGTCTTCATGAGCAAGCAAGTTGGATGCACACCCACTAGTTTTCTTTTGTTGAGCATTCATTTATAGCTCTACTGCATCCGTTGCATGGCAATCCCTACTCCTCATGTTGACATCAATTAATGGGCATCTCCATAGCCCGTTGATTATCCTCGTCAATGTGAGACTTTCTCCTTTTTTGTCTTCTCCACACAATCCCCATCATCATATTCTATTCCACCCATAGTGCTATATCCATGGCTCACGCTCATGTATTGCGTGAAGGTTGAAAAAGTTTGAGATTATTTAAGTATGAAACAATTGCTTGGCTTGTCATCGGGGGTATAGAAGTTGGGAACATCTTTGTGTGACGAAAATGAAGCATAACCTAACTATATGATTTTGTAGGGATGAACTTTATTTTGCCATGTTATTTTGAGAAGACATGATTGCTTTGATTAGTATGCTTGAAGTATTATTATTTTTGTGTCAATATGAACTTTTGTCTTGAATCTTTCTGATCTAAATATTCATATCACAAGTAAGAAGAATTACATTGAAATTATGCCAACTAGCACTCCGCATCAAAAATTCTTTTTTATCATTTACCTACTTGAGGACGAGCAGGAATTAAGCTTGGGGATGCTTGATACGTCTCCAACGTATCTATAATTTTTGATTTCTCCATGCTATATTATCTACTGTTTTAGGCAATATTGGGCTTTATTATCCACTTTTATATTATTTTTTGGACTAACCTATTAACTGGAGGTCCCGCCCAGATTTGCTGTTTTATGCCTATTTCAGTGTTTCGAGAAAAAGGAATATCAGGCGGAGTCAAAACGGAACGAAATCAACAGGAGAAGTTATTTTTGGAAGGAAACCCACCTGATGGACTTGGACTCCACGTTAGAAGATACGGGAGGTGCTAACGAGGGTGGGGGGCGCGCCCCCTGCCTCGTGGGGCCTCCGTAGCACCACCGACGTACTCCCTGCACCCATATATACCTACGTACCCTAAAACTTCCAGAACAGAAGATAGATGAGGAGTTCCGCCGCCGCAAGCCTCTGTAGCCACCAAACGGGAGCCTGTTTCGGCACCCTGCCGGAGGGGGAACCCATCACCAGTGGCCATCTTCATCATCCCGGTGCTCTCCATGACAAGGAGGGAGTAGTTCACCCTCGGGATGAGGGTATGTACCAGTAGCTATGTGTTTGATCTCTCTCTCTCTCTCTCGTGTTCCCTCTATGGCACGATCTTGATGTATCCCGAGCTTTGCTATTGTAGTTGGATCTTATGATGTTTCTCCCCCTCTACTCTCTTGTGATGAATTGAGTTTCCCCTTTGAAGTTATCTTATCGGATTGAGTCTTTTATGAGAGCACTTGATGTATGTCTTGCCGTGTTTATCTGTGGTGACGATGGGATTTCACATGCCACTTGATGTATGTTTTGGTGACCAACTTGCGGGTTCCGCCCATGAACCTATGCATAGGGGTTGGGACACGTTATTGACTCTCCGGTAGTAAGTTTGGGGCACTCTTTGAAGTAATTTGTGTTGGTTGGATGAATCTGAGATTGTGTGATGCATATCATATAATCATGCCCACGGATACTTGAGGTGAGAATGGAGTATCTAGGTGACATTAGAGTCTTGGTTGATTTGTGTCTTAAGGTGTTATTCTAGTACGAACTCTTTTATAGATCGATCCGAAAGAATAGCTTTGAGGTGGTTTCGTACCCTACCATAATCTCTACGTTTGTTCTCCGCTATTAGTGGCTTCGGAGTGACTCTTTGTTGCATGTTGAGGGCTTGTTATATGATCTATCTATGTTATTATTGTTGAGAGAACTTGCACTAGTGAAAGTATGAACCCTAGGCCTTGTTTCCTATCATTGCAATACCGTTTACGCTCAATTTTACCACTTGTTACCTTGTTGTTTTTATAATTTCAGATTATAAAAACCTATATCTACTATCTATTTTGCACTTGTATCACCATCTCTTTGCCGAACTAGTGCACCTATACAATTTACCATTGTATTGGGTGTGTTGGGGACACAAGAGACTCTTTGTTATTTGGTTGCAGGGTTGTTTGAGAGAGACCATCTTCATCCTACGCCTCCTACGGATTGATAAACCTTAGGTCATCCACATGAGGGAAATTTGCTACTGTCCTACAAACCTGTGCACTTGCAGGCCCAACAACGTCTACAAGAAGAAGGTTGTGTAGTAGACATCATGACCCCCCCCCCTTATCCATTCTGGGCCCTAGGCCTCTCTTGGACCAATCGCTCCCTCCCCCTGTGTCGAGCCGTGCCCGCGTGGCCCCTCCTGGCCTAGCCAGCTCCAGCTATATATGGGTGCGCAAGGGTGCCCCCCCCATTCCTAGGGTTTCCTGCTTCTCTTTCAGATCTGCGGCGCTCTCGTTTCCGCATCCCCACCTACTGCAGATCTCTTCCCCCTCCTCTCTCCCTCTCCTTCGCGGCCGTGGTTGCCATGGATCGTTTGCGTGGGTCCTCGAGCGAGGCCGTTTTGGGCCAGAAGCGGCGACGGGAGGGTTCTAGCAATGGGGAAATGGATCTGGAGCTCAAGGCGTCCCTCCGCTCAAAGCTTGAGGTCGAGCAGGCGGCTCGGTCGCAAGTGGCCAGCGACCATGAGTCCTGGGCGGTGGGGCCCGAGTGGATTCAAAGGGACGAGCACGCTCGGTAGGCGGCGATGTCGGTGGTGGCTTCTGGGTCGGAGGCCCCCGGATCGGGCAGATCTGGGGCCGACCCCTGGGAAGCCGCGGCGGCTGCTGGCGGTGCCGGTCCTGTTGTTCATCCTCCTCCTCTGCCTCCTTCGCGCGGCCCTCTTCCTATGGGTCGCGGTACCGGTCAGGTTGCTGGTGCCTCGTTGGGGCCCGGCGGCCGCCCGTTGGGTCGCAGGGGCGCTGGATCTGGCTCTTTCGGGCGTCGCCCTCCGGCTTTCGGTCCTGGCTCCTCCTCCACTGCCTTGGGCGATGGGATCTTGCCCCCTCCCCCTCCTCTGTCGGCTCGTCCGCCCCCTCTACTTTCCCAACCACCAAACCCTAACCTCACGTGCTTACATGCCATCAGCTTGGCCACTTTCAGTCCCACTGCCTCAACCCACCCTTCTGTCTGATCTGTAGAGAAGAAGGCCATCGCACGGTTGATTATCAGAACCACTGCAAGCCTATGTCCTTCAAGCTTTTCGGGCAAGGTCTCCCTGGTTGTTCGTTTTATGCGCTCGACGGCAAGATCCCTCAGGTGGCGGTGGCCCCTGCGCTATCTAATGCTACTATTATTTCCATCAAAGACCACAAAATAGCCTCCCAGACCCTCCTGGATGAACTCAAACTTTGGGATGACGGAGGCTGGGACTGGCAGATTAGGCAACTCTTTGATTTTGACTTTGTTGTGGTGTTTCCTTCCAAGAGTAGTCTCAAGATGATCTCCTCTTGCTCCAGCTTTACCTTACCTCTCAATCAAAACTTGTGGTGTCTATCAAGGCTGCTTCCAATGGTGCAAAACCTATCCCCTCTCTCTCGGAAACATGGGTCCTCATCGATGACATTCCTCCCTCTTTGCGATTTTTTGATTTCGTCATGGCCTTTGGGGTTTTGGTCGGCAAGCCCATAATGGTGGACACGGAGTCTCTGTCTGTCCTTGGCCTTGTCCGTCTCAAGATTTGGGCAGTGGATCCCCTATGCATTCATGGTTCAGTTGATGTTTTCCCCTCGTCTGATGGGTTTTGGCTGCGGGTCCGCATGGAGGGTGGCGCCAACCCCAACATCCTTCCCCCGCTGGCAGAGAACCGTGGCGGGGGGGGGGGGAGGGGGCGATGATGCTGCCAACCGGAGCGGGGGCTCTCGGCCTCGCTTTACCTCTTTGGAATGGGATGTCATGGGTTCGGAATCCAGGGAGCTCTTCAAAGACAGTGCGCCACAGGGTAAGGATGATGAAAAGGATGCCATGGCTGAAAAAGCTTCTGACCCGGCTATGCAGGCTGCTCCCCCTGCTGGTACCCCTGTCTTTGGGGTCTGCTCCAACCTGCTGGCTAGTCTGGGCTCGCCTTCTTTGTCGAGCATCAAAGATCTCCCTGCCTCCCCTTTGTGTGCCTCGGCTGGCAAGATCCCCAAGTGCAGGTCCTCGGTCCGGAAGTTCTCTCATAGTCGGGCCTCCTCGGGCACCAAGCTTTCTGCGGCTGGGTTGTGCCGGCGTCTGGATGATGATCTCGGGGATGTGGTGGGCCAGGCCTCCCCGGTGGCGGCGCGCTCTACTCCGCTTCGATCTCCTTCCTCTACGGTGCGCAAAAGTGGTCGGCTTCACGACTCTGGGATGCGGGTGGCTGACAAGGCCGTCCGCCGTGCAGCGGCCCGTGATCTTTCGGCTTCAGGTACTATTCCAGCGCACCCTTTGCATGTCCCCCCTCCTTCCTCCCCTGTTGGGCTTGTTTTGCCTTCGTATTCGGATGATCACTTGACTAAAGTTCTTTCGGATGTGGGTATCTCGCTTGATCACAATGTTGGATCTCCTTCTTCCCTCCTTGCTTTAATTCGGGCCAATAAGGTGGCCCATGCTGCGATTGCCAAAGCTAAAGAGCTTGTGGCTTCTCCTTCTACTGCTCCGGTTGTGGCTGGGGGGGGGGTTCGGGGGGGGGGGATCTAGCTAGTTCTGCTAACTCCCAAGTCGTTAAGAAGAAGGGTGCCCCTGAACGTGCTAAATCCTGCTTGGCACCCTGCAGATCGAGCTATTAAGAACTTAGCCTTCAAATGAAAGTGCTTTTTTGGAATGTTAGAGGTTTCAGAGCTCGGGGGCGCCGGGACCAAATCAAAGACATTGTAAGGGGTGAGAATATTGATCTGGTCAGTTTAGTTGAAACCTTGAAACCCTCCTTTTCTCCTCAGGAACTTTCTGCAGTTACGGGCGTCGATTGTTTTGACTGGAACTGTCTTTCCTCTTCGGGCCACTCGGGTGGTATTCTTATTGTGTCCAAACATGACATCTTTGATTTTATTACCTTCGACCATGGAATTTTCTGGGCAACCACGGTTGTGTTTCACCGTCAACTTAATACACTTTGGGAAGTGATGGTAGTCTACGGCCCGGTGGATCATTCTCTTCCCCCTTATTCCTGGATGAAATCTCTAATAAGGTCAAATCCTGCACCCTCCCCCTTTTAATTGGTGGTGACTTCAACCTATTGCAGTTGCTTTTACTGACTTCATTAGCGCTTGCGCTCTTTGTGAAACGCCTAGGGTGGGATCTAGGTTTACATGGACTAATCATCAGGTTTCTCCTATTCATTCTGTCTTGGACCGTGTTCTGGTTTGCCCGAGCTGGGATTCCCTCTTTCCCCTTGCGTCTCTCAAGTCTAAGGCTATAGTTGGCCTGGATCATGCCCCACTCATTCTTGATGTGGGGCTGCGCGGCATGTCCTTTCCTCCTCGGTTCCAGTTTGATGCTTCATGGCTTCTTGTCGACAGCTTCCGTGATCTCCTTGGTTCTAGAATCGTCGCCCTCCTCTTGACTGATCGTCGCTCTTTTGGTCCCATGGATGATTGGCACTTCTGCTCATACTCTTTGCGCAAGTTTCTTCGGGGCTAGTCTCATAATCACGCAGTGCAAGAACGCAGAGACAAAGCGCTTCTCGTGGCTCGGTTTGAGGATTTAGATGTGCGGGCTAATTCTTCTTGTCTGTCTGATTCCGAATGGTCCTTACGCTTTTCCCTTGAGCAATCTCTGGTGCAGTTGCACCGCCTCGCCGAGGCTTACTGGCGTCAAATGGCACGATCAACTAGATGCTTAAAGGCGACTCCCCTACTGCTTATTTTTTGCCATTGCAAATGGTAGGCGGCGTAGATGCCTGATTGATAGTTTACTGATTGATGGTGTCAGGGTTTTGGACCAAGCTATCATCATGAATCACATAGGCCAATTTTTCTCCTCCCTCCTCTCGGCCGAACCTGATCAGGACTTCAGGTTAGTATTGCTACCTCTTGAGTACTGCGTTGGTTTTCCCTTGAAGAGGAAAGGGTGATGTAGCAAAGTAGCGTAAGTATTTCCCTTAGTTTTGAGAACCAAGGTCTCAATCCAGTAGGAGTCTACACGCAAGTCCCTCGTACCTACACAAACAAACAAGAACCTCGCAACCAACGCGATAAAGGGGTTGTCAATCCCTTCACGGCCACTTGCGAAAGTGAGATCTGATAGAGATAATAAGATAAGATAAATATTTTTGGTATTTTTATGATATAGATTGAAAAGTAAAGATTGCGAAATAAAGTAGATCAGAAACTTATATGATGGAAAATAGACCCGGGGGCCTTAGGTTTCACTAGTGACTTCTCTCAAGATAGCATAAGTATTACGGTGGGTGAACAAATTACTGTCGAGCAATTGATAGAAAAGTGCATAGTTATGAGAATATCTAGGCATGATCATATATATAGGCATCACGTCCGCAAAAAGTAGACCGAAACGATTCTGCATCTACTACTATTACTCCACACATCGACCACTATCCAGCATGCATCTAGAGTATTAAGTTCATAAGAACAGAGTAACGCATTAGGCAAGATGACATGATGTAGAGGGATAAACTCAATCAATATGATATAAACCCCATCTTTTTATCCTCGATGGCAACAATACAATACGTGCCTTGCTGCCCCTGCTGTCACTGGGAAAGGACACCGCAAGATTGAAACCAAAGCTAAGCACTTCTCCCATTGCAAGAAAGATCAATGTACTAGGCCAAACCAAACTGATAATTCAAAGAGACTTGCAAAGATAACCAATCATACTTAAAAGAATTCAGAGGAGATTCAAATATTTCTCATAGATAAACTTGATCAGAATCCCACAATTCATCGGATCTCGACAAACACACCGCAAAAAGAGTTACATCAAACAGATCTCCAAGAAGATCGAGGAGAACATTGTATTGAGATTCAAAGAGAGAGAAGAAGCCATCTAGCTAATAACTATGTACCCGAAGGTCTGTGGTAAACTACTCACAACTCATCGGAGAGGCCTTGGCGTGGATGTAGAAGCCCTCCGTGATCGATTCCCCCTCTGGCGGAGCGCCGGAAAAGGCTCCAAGATGAGATCTCACGGGTACAGAAGGTTGCAGCAGTGGAAATAGGGTTTCGTGGTGCTCCTGGATGTTTTTAGGGTACGTAGATATATATAGGTGAAGGAAGTTAGTCAGGGGAGCCACGAGGGGCCCATGAGGGTGGGGGCACGCCCTCCTGCCTCGTGGATTCCTCGTCTCCTTCTTGATGTCTACTCCAAGTCTCCTGGATTGCGTTTGTTCCAAAAAGACCTCTCCCGAAGGTTTCATTCCGTTTGGACTCCGTTTGATATTTCTTTTCTTAGAAACATTGTGTGACGCCCGGATAATCAAGCTACAGTAAACCTCTGCTAATCTCGCGTTGGATCAAAACTGTTCAAATTCAAATTTGAATTTTCATCAAACATCAAAAAATTTCAAACATTAAAGTAAAATGTTCGGAGTGTGCAAATAAATGCCTAGGTGTTTATGGTGAAGGAACCGTGCTTTTATAAAAGGCCTAAACATTTAAAAGGAATTAAAACAGAAAAGAAATAAGATAAAAAGAAAAAAACAAGAACAAAACTAAAACTAACAAAAAAAGGGGAACCTTTCCCCCACGGCCCACAAGCCCAGCTAGGCCATCAGGCCAGCCCACCCGCGCCGAACCCTCCTGGGCTACTAACCGCCCCACCACCAAACCCTAGCACCCCCCTCACCCCACTTCCTTATCACACGGCTCCCACTCCTTCCCCCGATCCCCTGGATCCGGATCGATCCCCCACTCTCCCCTCATGCCTCGCTCCTCTCGCTCCTCCCCGATCTGGATCGAGGTGCAATGGCACCCCTCGCCGCTTGCCAGACCCCGTCGCCCCCGGCGCCCATCGCCACCACCATGCCGCCGCGCGCGACGCCGCCGCCGCCCGGAGCTCCGCCCCTCGCCGGACCTCCCCGATCGCCTCCCCGCCGGACTACCTCCTCTCTGTCAACGCGGCCGTCGCCGTCTTCCTCCTCACGCCCCACTGCCACGTCCCTAGAAAACCCGGTGAGGCCACAACCTCTGCTCTCCTCCTCCTTCCCTCGTTCCCACTCGCCGCGCACATGGACGCTCGAGCCACTGCCCTACCGTCTGCGTCCTCCGCCTAGCACGTAGCCGCGGCCGTCACTATGCCCGCGTCCCTCTGGCGGAGCCGCCCGCCGCCCCGCTCGATGCTGTTGGTCACCCTGCGCCCTCCTTCGTGCGGCCGCCTTGCTCGCCGTGGCCATGCACCGCTCCCGCTCCGTCGCCCGCCGGTCACCGCTTCCCCTCCGGCCTCTTCTTCCCCTCGTGGACTCGGCCCGCCAGCCGCCGCAGTGGCCGCACCCCTCCTGCGGCGTCGCCTGGATCCGCTACTGGGGCCGGCGTGTGCCGTGTGCGCCCAACGCCCCTCAGGCCCGCACTCGCTCAGGCGCCCGCGCCGCTGCCCGCTCGGGCTGCGCCCGCGCCCGATCCATCGCCCAGTGCCCACTATGGCCCTTAGGGCCAATGACATGTCGGGCCCAGCCCCAGAATGTTTTTTTAAAAGAACTAAAAAAATAATAGTAACAATAATAAAAATAGTAATTAATTAATTAATTAATTAAAGAATTAATTAACTTAATTAATCATAATTAGATTAATCTAATCTCTAATTAACCTAATTAACTATTAGTTAATTAATCATTCAATGACATGCGGGACCCTCATGTCAGTTTGACCAGTCAACACCTCTGTTGGCTGCTGACGTCATGCTGATGCAATAATATTAATCTCGAATTAATTTAATAATAATAATTAGAAAATGATTTAAAACTTTAATATTTAATAGAAAATAAACCGTAGCTCGGATGGAAAAACTTTGTACATGAAAGTTGCTCAGAACGACGAGATGAATCTAGATACACAACCCGTTCGTCCGTCACGCGTCACTAGCATAGTGAACCTGCAACATTTCACCTCTGGTTCACTTGTCCGAAAACGCGAAACACCGAGGATACTTTCTCGGATGTTTCCCCCTTTCACCGGTATCACCTACTACCGCGTTAGGGCACACCTAACATCACCCATTGTCATGTCATGCATCGCCATGCTTATGTTTGCATTGTATTTACTGTTTCTTCCCCCTCTTCTCTCCAGTAGACTACGAGACCGACATTGCTGCTGTCCAGTTCGACTACGGTGTTGACGACCCCTCCTTCTTGCCAGAGCAACCAGGCAAGCCCCCCTACCCCTTGATCACCAGATATCACCTATTTTTCTCTCTACTGCTTGCATTAGAGTACTGTAGCATGTTACCGTTCGGTTACTCCTATTCTGTTGCATAGCCTGTTATTGTTGTTACAGTCATTGATACCTTACCCGCAATCCTAAATGCTTAGTATAGGATGCTAGTTTATCATCATTGGCCCTACATTCTTGTCAGTCTGCCTTGCTATACTATCGGGTCGTGATCACTCGGGAGGTGATCACGGGTATATACTATACATATATACATACTATACAGATGGTGACTAAAGTCGGGTCGGCTCGTGGAATACCCGCGAGTGATTCACGGATTGGGGGCTGAAAGGACATTTGTCCCAACAGCCCTCTGTGTGGATCTTTGTGGCGGACCGACAGGACAGGTTGAGACCACGTAGGCGAGAGGTGGGTCGGGCCTTGGTCGGCGTTCGCGGTTACTTCATAATAACATGCTTAACAAGATCTTGGTATTTTATCTGAGTCTGGCCACTGGCATGCACTAACCAACTACGCGGGAACAGTTAGGGGCACTCGATGTCGTGGTATCAGCCAAAGCCTTCTTGACGTCAGCGACTGAGCGTCGCGCACCGGGTTGAACCGCGTAACGCAACTTCCTTTGTAATGGAGGTTGCTAGGTCTGCTCACCGGCCGCCCTCGCAACGTGCAGGTGTGCAATGGGCGATGGGCCCAGACCCCTGCCGATACGTCTCCAGCGTATCTATAATTTTTGATTGTTCCATGCTATTATATTACCCCTTTTGGATGTTTATGGGCTTTATTTTACACATTTATATCATTTTTGGGACTAACCTACTAACCGGAGGCCCAACTCGTATTGCTGGTTTTGCCTATTTCAGTATTTCAAAGAAAAGGAATATCAAACGGATTCCAAACGGAATGAAACCTTCGGGAACGTGATTTTTGGAATGAACGTGATCCAGAGGACTTGGAGTGCAAGTCAAGAAGCAATCGAGGCGGCCAGGAGATAGGAGGGCGCGCCCACCCCTCCTGGGCGCGCCCCTGTCTCCTAGGGCCCACGAGCGACCACCGACGTACTTCTTCCTCCTATATATACCTACATACCCCGAAAACATCCAGGGAGCCAGCGAAAAACAATTTCCACCGCCGTAACCTTCTGTATCCATGAGATCCCATCTTGGAGCCTTCGTCGGTGCTCCGCCGGAGGGGGAATCGGCCATGGAGGGCTTCTACATCAACACTATAGCCCCTCCGATGAGTTGTGAGTAGTTTACCACAGACCTTCGAGCCCATAGTTATTAGCTAGATGGCTTCTTCTCTTGTTTTGGATCTCAATACAATGTTCTCCCCCTCTCTTGTGGAGATCTATTCGACGTAAGCTCTTTTTGCGGTGTGTTTGTCGAGATCTGATGAATTGTGGGTTTATGATCAAGTTTATCTATGAGAAATATTTGAATCTTCTCTGAATTCTTTTATGTATGATTGAGTTATCTTTGCAAGTCTCTTCGAATTATCAGTTTGGTTTGGCCTACTAGATTGATCTTTCTTGCCATGGGAGAAGTGCTTAGCTTTGGGTTCAATCTTGCGGTGTCCTTACCCAGTGACAGAAAGGGTTGCAAGGCACGTATTGTATTGTTGCCATCAAGGATAAAAAGATGGGGTTTATATGATATTGCTTGAGTTTATCCCTCTACATCATGTCATCTTTCTTAATGCGTTACTCTATGAACTTAATACTCTAGATGCATGCTGGATAGCGGTCGATGTGTGGAGTAATAGTAGTAGATGCAGGCAGGAGTCGGTCTACTTGTCACGGACGTGATGCCTATATACATGATCATGCCTAGATAATCTCATTATTCTCTTTTCTATCAATTGCTCGACAGTAATTTGTTCACCCACCGTAATACTTATGCTATCTTGAGAGAAGCCACTAGTGAAACCTATGGCCCTCGGGTCTATCCACTAGTACAAAAGGGGGCAATGGTCCAGGCCGGTCCAGCCCATTAGTCCCGGTTCAATCCAGAACCGGGACCAATGGGGGCATTGGACCCGGTTCTTGAGCCCCGGGGGCCGGCCGGGCCACGTGGGCCATTGGTCCCGGTTGGTGGGACGAACCGGGACCAATGGGCCTCGCTCTTGGCCCAACACCATTGGTCCCGGTTGGTGGGACGAACCGGGACCAAAGGGTTGGTCCTCGTTGCGGCTAGAGTTTAGTCCCACCTCGCCAACCGAAGGGGAATCAGACCGGTTTATAAGCCCCTCCCTCTCTGCCATATTGAGCTCCTCTGAAAATGAAAATAGATGCCCTTATATAGGAAAATTAGCCTAAATTCAAACGGATTTCGATTGAAATTCGTTATGAATTTAAGTTGATTTTCCTCTATAAGCGCATCTATGCTCATTTCTGAGTAGTTTTTTATATTTTTTTCTTTTCTGCTATATTTATTTTTTTCTTTTTATTTCTGAGTTGTAATAAGCCATTAAAAATAAGGATATATGCTCCTTTTTTAGTACAGTTAATCACAACTATTTTTTGCTTCTATTCATTTCTGAGTAGTTTTCTATATAATTTCTTTTTTCTTTTCTGTTATATTTATTCTTTTGTTTTCATTTCTGAGTTGTAATAAGTCATTAGAAATAAGCATCTATGCTATTTTTTAGTAAAGTTAATCAAAATTATTTTTTCTTCTATTTATTTCTGAGTGGTTTTTTATATAGTTTTTTTCTTTTCTGCTACATTTATTTTTTCTTTTTATTTTGAGTTGTAATAAGTCATTAAAAATAAAAAAGAGGCGCAATGCTCGTTAAGACGAAGCCGCTCCCCCGGAGCAATAGGACTGGGTCAACGGTAGTCACACGATGATGCCTTCATCATGGTAACGACATGGAACGCCGCCATCGCCCGCCGTCAGCTCGGTTTTCACCGGCAACTACGTCTCCCCGACTCGCAGCTCGTGCCAGATGGCGGATCCCGAGATCCGAACACCCAGCCTCAGGCCGACCACCTCTGACTGAAGAGATGACCACCATCGCCGGCTGCAACGGTTAGAATTATTTTTTAGTAAAGTTAATCAAAATTATTTTTTCTTCTATTTATTTCTGAATTGTAATAAGTCATTAAAAATAAAAAAGAGGCGCAATGCTCGTTAATTTGCTTCAAGCCTTTCGGAATAGTGTCAACTGCACTACACATAGCTCTGTGCAGTCTACCGTATTTCTCAAGGCTTGAAGCTAACCAACGTGCAGGAGCATTGAGCCTCTTCGTCATCGTCTCTGCACTCAGGGCTTATAAACAACTGCGACTGCCTCTCGCTTGGCGAGGTGGGACTGAAAAAACAGCTGCAGGAAGAATCAACAAAAAAATAGCTGCAGAAAATAAAAAAGTAGTTACACGGGTCCATTGGTACCGGTTCATGGAACCAACCGGTACCAATGCTGCTCTTTCGTCCCGGTTCATTGGACCAATTTGAAAACTAATGGCACTAACAGAAGGTTTATAATTTTCGTAAAACTAAAAGCAAAAACAATTAAAAAATAAAGCAAAAAACAAAAGAAAATAAATAATGCAGAAAACAAAAGGAAAAAACTGGGAAAAAAATAAATATAGAAACAATAAGTAAAGAAAACAAAAAAACAAAAAAAATGCCTCCTACTGGCCCCCCACGGCCTGAATATGACTAGAAACCCTACTATGGGCCAGGATTCAGGCCCGCAGTAGGCCCAAAAGGCCCATCAGGCAAAGCAATAGCAAGTAGGCCCGAAAGCCTGCGGTGGAGAGGAGCTCGAGAGGGGTGCGGCAGTGGGGCTTATAAACCACTGCGCGCCCCTCTCGACTAGCGAGGTGGGACTAAACTTTGGCCCCGAGGCGGACAGCACAGATGCCTTTGGTCCCGGTTGGTGGCACCAACCGGGACTAAAGGGTGTGCATTAGTCCCGGTTGGAGCCACCAACCGGGACCAAAGGTCTTTGTTTCCCGCCCTTTGGGCTGCTGAAAAGAGGCCTTTGGTCCCAGTTGGTGGCTCCAACCGGGACTAATGCCCCCTTTACTCCCGGTTGGAGCCTCCAACCGGGACCAATGCTCTTGCTATATATACTGGACTTAGCAGTTTTCGCCAAATCCCATCTCTTTCTCGCCCCTGCCCCAAGCCTCTGCTCCTCGTCGCCGTTGCCGCCGAGCCCGCCCCACACCGCCCCGAGCCCGCCGTCCCCCGTCGTCGTCGCCGCCCCCATCGTCGCCCGCGTCCCGCGCCGCCCCGTCATCGCCGCCCGCGCCCCCGACGTCGCCCGCCGTCGCCCCTGCCCTGAGCCCGCCGTCCCCATTGCCGCCCCCGAGCCCGCTGTCCTCGTCGCCCCTGCCCCGCGCCGCCCCGAGCCCGTCGTCGCCCCTGCACCGCGCCGCCTCGATGCCGACGTGAGCGTTTTTTTATTTTTGTTAGATTTTTTTTAGATTCATTTTGTAGTTCATAGATTTTTTTGTTAGGTTAGATGTGTAGTAATTTAGATATGTAGTTCATAGCTTTTTTTGTTAGATTAGATTTTTCTTGTTAGATTAGATGTGTAGTAATTAATTTGTTCATATTATGTTAGATATTTTTGTTAGATTAATTAGATTTTTTTTGTTAGACTAGATATGTGTAGTAATTAATTTGTTCATATTATGTTAGATTTTTTTCTGTTAATAGATATTTTTGGTGATATTATTATTGAATATGCATGTTTGCTGATATTATTGTTAATAGATTTTTTTGGTGATATTTAGATTGTGTAATTAATTTTGTTCATAGAATTTTAATGATTTTTTTGTTCATAGTATTTAGAAAAAGAAAAAAAATAAGAAGTAGTTTATATATACTTGAACTAGCTAGTTGATTTAATAAACTAATTTATTTTACTATATATAGAAGTAGTTTGTTTTTAGTAAGTACTACTTATTTATTTATAGTAAGTGCTTAGTAGTTGAACTACATAGTTGATTTAATTAATAAAACTACTTTTATTTAACTATATATAGAAGTAGTTCCCGCGTCGACGTCGGCGATGCCTATCCCGCATCCTCGTCGTCGTCGACTCGGCGGTGGAGTCCTGCTTGATCAGGGCCATGTTCGGGACTGGGCTCCGCCGGGTTGGTATTGGGAGGTGCTACCTTCCGGGGGACGTAGGTTGGTGAGGAGGCAGCCCGTTGTTGACCCGATCCTTGTTTGGTGGCGGTCGCGTGGGCCAGTGACGGTGGTGAGGCATCCGGACACCGCGGAGGTGGTACGTCACCGTGTCAGCGAGGAGGACGAGCACGTCCGTCGCTACATGGTTGCATTGGAGGGGAGGTTCGACAATACCTGGCAGGTTCTTCAGGGATCTCACTGGAGCTATGATCCTGTGATGGTTCCTTATCTTTGGGTGTCCACCGCCCGCGTCGATACCCGTCGGGAGCTACGGTTCTAGTTGTATTAGTGATAATATTCGACGATGTACGGACACCAAGAGATGATGTACTTTTGCTTATAATTATTGAATGCATGCTAATTTGAATACTATACTTTATTTTATGATTTGGTTTTGCTTATTTTATGATTTGGTTTTGCTTATTGAATGCTCATATTGGATAATTTCTCCTTCATTCCCGTGTGCTAGACAATTTGATATAATTAATAATGCATTCGGGAATGAAAGGAGGAGCTACGTACATCGATCATCGATACTCAACCCGTGATTAATAATAATGATCTAGTTTAATATTTGAATTATGAACGTATAGGCCGGAAATGTCGTACTCATCGGACGACGAAAACCGCCCGGGGGAGTGCGACTGGTGCCACGACGACCGAGGTATCTGCGACAGGTTCATTGTGCTGGACGAAGATCGGCGCTTCAGCATTAAGCTCGAGGAGACCTTCGATGTTCATACGGTACGCAACCGACGATAATAGTTTTTTTCGTAATTACTCATGACTTCAACTATTTTAATCATGACAATATTTTTCATCTTTTCCAATTCGACTAGCTTATCCCATGCTTTGCAAGACGCTATGTCTTGGAGAGGATGGGTTTTGAAGACCATGAAAGTTTCGAAACCAAAAAAATTATCCTAAGTACCCATCATGGTGTGGATTTTCAAGTAAAGCTGTACAATGCTCAGAGTGTAACCCATTTTGGTTGCAAAAATTGGGAAGCACTTTGCAAGATGTATGGTTTTGATGAGGGTATGCTTGTTACCATGGATCTTGGTGATCCTACAATCGAGCAAGAGAGACCTACGATTTTCGTCCTTGTGGATACACCTCCAATTCTTCCCCCATGTGAGCTTAACATAGTTATTAAGTAATTTATATTGTTTATTTGAAAATAGTTGACAACTTATTCTCCATTGACAGCTTATTTTCATTCTTCAAAGAATGTGCGGAAGATGGTAGACAGAACCTACTACACCGAAGGCTCCGAACTAACTTATCAGGAGAAAAATCATCTGGTCGGATTTTGTACTGATCTTGAGAATTACAATGTCTACAATCGAACTCCTCAACATTATGGTCAATACGTGCCACTAGTGCACGTGTTGAACTACGGTAACTACCATGGAGATACCCTGGTATGATTTTTTACTATTACAACATTCGTGCATCTTTTTGCACACTTCTAAAACTAGTACATCATATCATTGCTAACTACGAAGTTATTACTATGTTTTTCAACAGATAATCCCAAATGATTGTGTGCCTCATCTGATGTATACACGGGGTAGCCTTCATGTTTTGAACATACAACCAGGTCGTCCTACGAATCTCAACTGTCCATACCGGGTTTCTAAAAGAAGTGGAGACATGATAATCAAAGAATGGAAAAAATGTATGGACAGTCGTAAGGAGCTTCTTGGAAGCAACATTCAGCGAAGGGCAAAAATTGGAGACAGGATGATCGCCATTCTTCATAATGGAGAGTCAGGGTCTATATTGTTTTATGCTATTTTACCTTAAGGGTGTTTAGGTCCTACCTGATACTGATGATCATGTGCTAAGAACAATTATGTAGGGTTGGGTTCGATGACTATGAGGATGATGATCGTATGACTTATTATTAATAACGAGTAGAAGTTGTATATGATGATGCATGATTAGTAGGACTTGTTATTATATATATATGATGATGTATGATGCAAGCATGCATGAACATTTTATATCTGCGGGTGCAATGAACATAGCAGCAGCGTTGATAAACCAAGGACGAAGATATAAGAGAGGACACTTCTCTCTATTAGCTAGCTATAATAACAACCTAAAAATAACCTCTAAAGCAGCCACTTTTAAAAAAAATTACTTTTGGTCCCGGTTGGAGCCACCAACCGGGACCAAAGGCCCCCTGAGTGGGGTGGGCGCACAGGGCCACGTGGAGGCACATTGGTCCCGGTTCTGGTTTGAACCGGGACTAATGGGTGGAGGTATTAGTAACGACCCATTAGTCCCGGTTCATGTACCGGGACTAAAGGCCCTTACGAACCGGGACTAATGGGTGGTTTTCTACTAGTGATCGTTTATCATATAAGCTTTCAATCTACTTTTATTTGCATCTTTACTTTTCCTATCTACTCCCTCCTTTCCTCAATATAAGGTGTATTATTTTTCCAAAAAGTCAAACTTCTCTAAGTTTGACCAAGTTTATAGACAAAAATATCAATATCTAGAATACCAAATCATTATCACTAGATCCATCATGAACTATATTTTTACATTTTATATATTTAGTATTATAAATCTTTATATATTTTGCTGTAAACTTGGTCAAACATAGACAACAGTTGACTTTTTGAAAAACTAATACACCTTATATTTAGGAACGGAGGGAGTATATTATAAAATACCAAAAATATATTTATCTTATCATACTATCTCTATCAGATCTCACTTTCGCAAGTGGCCGTGAAGGGATTGACAACCCCTTTATTGCGTTGGTTGCGAGTTCTTTGTTTGGTTGTGTAGGTGTGTGGGACTTTTGAGGAGCCTCCTACTGGATTGATACCTTGGTTCTCCAAAAACTGAGGGAAATACTTACGCTACTATTGCTGCATCACCCTTTCCCCCTCAAAACTAACGCAAGCTCAAGACGTAGCAAGAAGGATTTCTGGCACCGTTGCCGGGGAGGTCTTCGCTCAAGTCAAGACATACCAAGTACCCATCACAAACTCATCTCCCTCGCATTTACATTATTTGCCATTTGCCTCTCGTTTTCCTCTCCTTCACTTCACCCTTGTCGTTTTATTTGCCCTCTCTTTCCCAATCTCTCTCTCTCTCTTTTTCGCTCGCCTTTTTCTGTTTGCTCGCGTGTTATATCGTTTACCTTGTTGTTATGGCTAGTTCCTTATCCGCTCCTATGTCTCCCGAGTTTGAAGTTCTTCACTTCAAGCAAAGGCAAGGAGAAAACTTAAAAGATGCTTGGTATAGGATGATGGAATCTTATCACAAGTCCACCCTAGAGGTGAACTTTAGAATTCTTCTTCGCAAATTTTATGTTGAGCTAAATATGACGCATAGACAACTCTTGGATTGCATTGCCAAGGGAAATTTTATTGAAATTGATGCTAGTATTGCTCATGAAATTATAGAGGGAATAGTGGGAACACTACCTCAAAAGGGAGGATCACATCTTACCCAAGAAGAAACACAAGTGTTTGGAAAGATTTGCGAAGTAACAATTTTTTTACAAAAGTCTCTTGAGCCTCTTAAAAGTGTTAGCAGAAACCTTCACCGCATTAATATGTTGATTACTCTTTGCATTAAGTGGTTAGATTCTTTATATCTAAAAATTTCCGAGTATGAAGGGAAACGTAAAGAACCTCCTGGATTCGAGCATGACTCCTCTAAAGAACTGAAAATTAAAGATGGCACTACTTAGATCTATTTTCGCTTTTATGCCTGGCTAGGGGCGTTAAACGATAGCGCTAGTTGGGAGGAAACCCAATTTTATTAGTGCTTTTTGTTTTTGTTTCTGTTTAGTAATAAATTTTGGATCTACCTTCTGTTCAGATGTGTTTTTTTATGTTTTAGTTAGTGTTTGTGCCAAGTAGAACCTATAGGATAACCTATGATGATAGTTGATTTGATTCTGCTGAAAAACAGAAACTTTGCGCGCACGAAATTAGTTTTGTTAAATCACAGAAACGTGATTTTGCGTTTATTATTTTTTCTGCTGATCAATAAACAAATTTTCCAGGACTTCCTATTTTTGTAGGATTTATAGAGTTCTATAAGTTTGCGTTAGTTATAGATTTCTACAGACTGTTCTGTTTTTGACTGATTCTGTTTTTCGTGTGTTGTTTGCTTATTTTGACGCATCTATGTGTAGTATTAAGTGGTATGAACTATAGAGAACTTGGAATACAGTAGGTTTAACACCATGATAAATAAATAATGAGTTCATTACAGTACCTTATGTGGTGGTTTTGTTTTCTTTCACTAACAGAGCTTATAAGATTTCCTGTTGAGTTTTGTGTTGTGAAGTTTTCAAGTTTTGGGGAAAGTTTTGATGGACTATGGAATAAGGAGTGGCAAGAGCCTAAGCTTGGGGATTCCCATAGCACCCCAAGATATTCAAGGATAGCCAAAAGCCTAAGCTTGGGGATGCCCCGGGAAGGCATCCCCTCTTTCGTCTTCGTTCATTGGTAACTTTACTTGGAGCTATATTTTTATTCGCCACATGATATGTGTTTTGCTTGGAGAGTCGTGTATTATATTAGTCTTTGCTTTTTAGTTTACCACAATCATCCTTGCTGTACACACCTTTTGTGAGAAGCCTACTAGATTGAATTTGCTAGAATACTCTATGTGCTTCACTTGTATCTTTTGAGCTTGATAGTTTTTGCTCTAGTGCTTCACTTATATCTTTTAGAGCACGACGGTGGCTTAATTTTGTAGAAATTGCTAGTCTCTCATGCTTCACTTATATTATTTTGAGAGTCTTTTAGAACAGCATGGTATTTGCTATGGTCATTAAATTGGTCCTAGAATGGTAGGCATCCAAGTTGGGTATAATAAAAACTATCATAGGATGTGAATTGGATGCTATGATAAATTTGATACTTGATAATTGTTTTGAGATATGGAGGTAGTGATATTAAAATCATGCTAGTTGGGTGATTATGAATTTAAAGAATGCTTGTGTTGAAGTTAGCAAGTCCCGTAGCATGCACGTATGGTTAAAGTTGTGTAACAAATTTGAAACATGAAGTGTACCTGGCTTGTGCATCCTTATGAGCGGCAGTCGGGGACGAGCGATGGTCATTTCCTACCAATCTATCCCTCTAGGAGCATGCGCGTAGTGCTTGATTTTTGATGACTTCTAAATTTTTGCAATAAGTATATGATTTCTTTTGAATAATGTTGAGTCCATGGATTATACGCACTTTTACCTTTCCACCATTGCTAGCCTCTTCGGTACCGTGCATTGCCCTTTCTAACCTTGAGAGTTGGTGCAAACTTCGCCGGTGCATCCAAACCCCGTGATACGATACGCTCTATCACACATAAACCTCCTTATATCTTTCTCAAAACAGCCACCATACCTACCTATTATGGCATTTCCATAACCATTCCGAGATATATTGTCATGTAACTTTCCACCGTTCCGTTCATCATCATGACATACATTACTTTTGTCATATTGCCATTGCATGATCATGTAGTTGACATCGTATTTGTGGCATAGCCACCATGCATAATTTTTCATACATCCCACTCTTGATTCATTGCACCATCCCGGTACACCGTCGGAGGCATTCATATAGAGTCATATCTTGTTCTAGTTTCGAGTAGTAATTCATATGTTGTAATCAATGAAAGTGTGATGATCATCATTATTAGAGCATTGCCCAAAAATAAAAATAAAGAAATAAAAAGAAAGGCAAAAAAGAAAAAAAGAAATGCCAAAAGAAAAAAAGGACAAAGAAAAAAAATAAAAAATAAAAATAAAAAAATAAAAAAATAAAAAAATAAAAAATAAAAAGGGCAATGTTACTATCTCTTTTTCCACACTTGTGCTTCAAAGTAGCACCTTGTTCTTCATGTAGTGAATCTCATATCTTGTGCTTCAAAGTAGCACCATGTTCTTAATATAGTGAATCTCATATCTTGTGCTTCAAAGTAGCACCATGTTCTTCATATAGTGAGTCTCATATCTTGTGCTTCAAAGTAGCACCATGTTTTTCATATAGTGAGTCTCATATGTTGTCACTTTCATATACTAGTGGGAATTTTTCATTATAGAACTTGGCTTGTATATTCCTACGATGGGCTTCCTCAAATACCCTAGGCCTTCGTGAGCAAGCAAGTTGGATGCACACCCACTAGTTTTCTTTTGTCGAGCATTCATTTATAGCTCTAGTGCATCTGTTGCATGGCAATCCCTACTCCTCATGTTGACATCAATTGATGGGCATCTCCATAGCCCGTTGATTATCCTCATCAATGTGAGACTTTCTCCTTTTTTGTCTTCTCCACACAATCCCCATCATCATATTCTATTCCACCCATAGTGCTATATCCATGGCTCACGCTCATGTATTGCATGAAGATTGAAAAAGTTTGAGATTATTTAACTACGAAACAATTGCTTGGCTTGTCATCGGGGGTGTAGAATTTGGGAACGTCTTTGTGTGACGAATATGAAGCGTAGCCTAACTATATGATTTTGTAGGGATGAACTTTCTTTAGCCATGTTATTTTGAGAAGACATGATTGCTTTGATTAGTATGCTTGAAGTATTACTATTTCTTTTGTCAATATGAACTTTTATTTTGAATCATTTGGATCTGAACATTCATGCCACAATAAATAAAATTACATTGAGAATTATGCTAGGTAGCATTCCACATCAAAAATTCTGTTTTTATCATTTACCCACTCGAGGACGAGCAGGAATTAAGCTTGGGGATGCTTGATACGTCTCCAACGTATCTATAATTTTTGATTGTTCCATGCTATTATATTACCCCTTTTGGATGTTTATGGGCTTTATTTTACACATTTATATCATTTCTGGGACTAACCTACTAACCGGAGGCCCAGCCCGTATTGCTGTTTTTTTCCTATTTCAGTATTTCGAAGAAAAGGAATATCAAACGGAGTCCAAACGGAATGAAACCTTCGGGAGCGTGACTTTTGGAACGAACGTGATCCAGAGGACTTGGAGTGCAAGTCAAGAAGCAATCGAGGCGGCCAGGAGATAGGAGGGCGCACCCACCCCTCCTGGGCACCCCTATCTCCTGGGCCCCACGAGCGGCCACCGACGTACTTCTTCCTCCTATATATACCTACGTAACCCCGAAAACATCCAGGGAGCCAACAAAAAACAATTTCCACCGCCGTAACCTTCTGTATCCGTGAGATCCCATCTTGGAGCCTTCGCCGGTGCTCTGCCAGAGGGGGAATCGACCCCGGAGGGCTTCTACATCAACACCATAGCCCCTTCGATGAGTTGTGAGTAGTTTACCACAGACCTTCGGGTCCATAGTTATTAGCTAGATGGCTTCTTCTCTCTTTTTGGATCTCAATACAATGTTCTCCCCCTCTCTTGTGGAGATTTATTCGATGTAAACTCTTTTTGCAGTGTGTTTGTCGAGATCCGATGAATTGTGGGTTTATGATCAAGTTTATCTATGAGAAATATTTGAATCTTCTCTGAATTCTTTTATGTATGATTGAGTTATCTTTGCAAGTCTCTTCGAATTATCAGTTGGTTTGGGCTACTAGATTGATCTTTCTTGCCATAGGAGAAGTGCTTAGCTTTGGGTTCAATCTTGCAGTGTCCTTACCCAGTGACAGAAAGGGTTGCAAGGCACGTATTGTATTATTGCCACCAAGGATGAAAAGATGGGGTTTATATCATATTGCTTGAGTTTATCACTCTACATCATGTCATCTTTCTTAATGCGTTACTCTATGAACTTAATACTCTAGATGCATGATGGATAGCGGTCCATGTGTGGAGTAATAGTAATAGATGCAGGTAGGAGTCGGTCTACTTATCACGGACGTGATGCCTATATACATGATCATGCCTAGATAATCTCATAGTTATTCTCTTTTCTATCAATTGCTCGACAGTAATTTGTTCACCCATCGTAATACTTATGCTATCTTGAGAGAAGCCACTGGTGAAACCTATGGCCCCCAGGTCTATCTTTTATCATATAAGCTTTCAATCTACTTTTATTTGCATCTTTACTTTTCCTATCTATATTATAAAATACCAAAAATATATTTATCTTATCATACTATCTCTATCAGATCTCACTTTTGCAAGTGGCCGTGAAGGGATTGACAACCCCTTTATTGCGTTGGTTGCGAGTTCTTTGTTTGTTTGTGTAGGTGCGTGGGACTTTTGAGGAGCATTCTACTGGATTGATACCTTGGTTCTCAAAAACTGAGGGAAATACTTACGCCACTATTGCTGCATCACCCTTTCCTCTTCAAGGAAAACCAATGCAAGCTCAAGACGTACACTTGTGCGCATAGGATTTAGACTGGCATGCTGACGTCTCTGTTGTGCCTAGGTGGGGCTGCGACATGTTGATCTTCCGAGGCCGGGCATGACCAAGGAAAGTGTCCCCGGCCAAATGGGATTGAGCGTGTTGGGTTATGTGGTGCACCCCGGCAGGGAAGTTTATTTATTCGAATAGTCGTGTCCCTCAGTAAAAGGACTACCCGGAGTTGTACCTTGACCTTATGACAACTAGAACCAGATACTTAATAAAACACACCCAGACAAGTTCCACAGACAATCTGGTTATCGCTTTTTCACAGGGCGACGAGGGGAGGATCGCCGGGTAGTATTATGATATGCGATGCTACTTGGAGGACTTCAATCTATTCTCTTGTACATGCTGCAAGACGGAGGCTGCCAAAAGTGTAGTCTTCGATAGGACTAGCTATCCCCCTATTATTCTGGCATTCTGCAGTTCAGTCCATCGATATTGCCTCTTTTCACATATACCCATGTATATGTAGTGTAGATCCTTGCTTGCGAGTACTTTGGATGAGTACTCACGGTTGCATTGCTCCCTATTTTCCCCCCTTCCCCCTTCTTCCTGGATGCCCCAACCAGACGTTGGAGCCCAGGAGCCAGATGCCACTGTCGACGATGACCCCTACTACACTGGAGGTGCCTACTACTACGTGCAGGCCGCTGACGACGACCAGGAGTAGCTAGGAGGATCCCAGGCAGGAGGCTTGCGCTTCTTTCGATCTGTATCCCAGTTTGTGCTATCCATCTTATGGCAACTTGTTTAACTTATGTCTATACTCAGATATTGTTGCTTCCGCTGACTCGTTTATGTCGAGCACTTGTATTCAAGCCCTCGAGGCCCCTGGCTTGTAATATGATGCTTGTATGACTTATTATACTTTTAGAGTTGTGTTGTGATATCTTCCTGTGAGTCCCTGGTCTTGATCATACACGTTTGCGTGCATGATTAGTGTATAATTGAATCGGGGGCATCACAAGTTGGTATCAGAGCCGACTGCCTGTGGGAATCCCCCTTCCACACTCCTTGGCCGAAGTTGAGTCTAGTCACTACAAAACTTTTACTAACATTGATGTGTGCCTTACGGGCCCACATTGCCATTGGGTGGTATTAGAATCTTTTACTTCTCGATCTTTACTCTGGGACTCTGAACTCTCTTCTATTCAGGTTAAATGATTTTGCTAACTCTAACATTAGGATATCGTAAATACTTCCTCCCGGAGAGCCTCTACAGTTCAGATGATCGCCTGCTCCACTGGAAGATTCTGAAGATACTCTCCAATGTTCTCCCGAGAACTTGCGTTCAACGGCTTTGCAATTCCCTACCACTGATACATCCCTATGGATAACTACTTACACTTGCCGTTGATACATTTGTTCCAAGTTGTTGCTGTTATTACAAGATGCCCTGAAAGTCTCTCTATTGTTCCGAGAATACTTTGAGCCTACTACCTTGCAGTCGTGCCACCTTAATACCCCAGTGAGTAATTCCTTCCACTTATCGAGTATCTGCTTATCCCCAGTTGTTCATGTGTTCCACATAAGTCTTCGAAATACTTTTCGATCTTTCGAAAATCCTCTGCAGCCTGCTATTATTGAAATTCTTGCCTGCTTGCATTATGGTTAATTCCATATGACTAGTAGTCCTCGATAACATCCCTTGTCTTAGTCATTTTGAGCCTATTGATTCAATATGTGCGTACGCACACAGTCATTAGGTTATCCTTTTTAAAATTATATTTCCGACTCAGACGTCATTCCGGAAATGATTAGGTTCTCGAAAATTCAATCCTTTATTGATTGTCTAACTAAGTGTTTTCAACTTATCCATCCTTGATCAGAGCGTCTGCCTCTGATCCTTCATTTTGGAAACCAAACTTTCTTCCTATTTAAGCATCAGACTAATCAGGTGATTCTTGAATCTGACGCCTCTGCATTCTTTCTTCCTCTAAGTGAGTACCAATACTAACATCAACTTCGTTGTGGATCGCCCGATCCATTGTTGGATTGTTATCCGACCGTGTCCTTCATATTCAATCACCTTGTGAGTTATTCCCCTGATACATAGTGCCTTTGGTAAATTGTATCCTCTGCTTGGCCAACCATGCTTGCTTTCGAGCTTGTGTATTTACTTTTGAAACTTGTGGTATATGTTACTAAGATGCCTGATGGGTTGAACCAATGCCTTCCCCTAATCTGTGAGAACCTGAAAGTTTTCACAAGTCATACTCTTTCGGTGTTCTACCAGATAAAATTCCGACTCTACAGTTATATCAAAGCGAGAGGTGAAGGAAATGATATGCATTAAAGAAGTGGGAGTCGACCTTGGACCTTTATGTTCATGCCCATGGACACGATGTAGATCCTACCATTGAAGCTTCTTGTAATAATAACTATTTCCATGATATAATATCATCTAGTATCTGTGATTTGGTCCTTTGCAACCGTTGTCCCGATCATGATTGTTTCCCTTTGACTCTATTTCTCGGACAAGTTATAGTACTTGCCGTCTGCAAATCAATATGCCTGCCCAACCTCTATTTTGATCTACCTTCGAGTATTACCCCATATTATCTCGAGGATATCAACCCATTGCACTACTTATGCATTTCTTATGAAGTAATGCCTTTCTTGTCATAGTCACTCCACGGGTTCTGGGTTGTCGTCAACCGAGAACACCGATTAGTGGATAAAATCAACACTGTGATTCAGTACTTCTAGTACTTTGTTGTCGATAAGTTTAATACTCCATCACGTCATCCCTAGCCTGATTAGCTATATCATTATCATGCTGATTTTAACTGTGCTACCTGGTCCTTATTCCCGGAGTACAACTTTCGAGGATGAGCTAATCTTACGTCGACCTTCCTCATCATATCATTTCTCCTTGAACAGCAAACTTGATTTCGAGTTTGTGTCGTACCCATGGTTCCAATAACCTTTCGCTTCATCATTCCTTTAACTTGATGTCATCATCGATCGAATACATCTTCATGAAATCTCCTGACAAATGTGTCGTGATCATCATCAGCATTCGGAGCTCTTCCAAGATATCAATTGAATTCATGATGAGAAATACCATCCTTGCCCTTGATGATTTGTGTTGTCATCGACCACTTTATTGCCTCCCCTCCAACACAAACTTGTTCGTGTTCTATGTTATACCTTGAGTTCCTTGCTATCCAACATTTGTTCTTCTTTACCTTGTAGTATTACCATCTTTTATGTCAAGAATGTCATGAGGATTACTCCACCTCTTAAGAAATTCTTGGTATAGTGATACTTCTCACCATCACCATTTTTTCTTGGTCCCCGTGTTGATTCCAACAAGTCAACAGTGTTGTTTGGATTCTTTCCTTCTAACAACTCTATTGCTTTGAAGTTCATGGTCGACATTTCAATCTTAGACCATTGGTTATCGAATCACCATTATAACATTGGTCATGCTACCTAAGCCCATATTTCGGGTGCACCTTTTTCAACTAATGTTTAAATTGGGTATGTTTTCCTCGAGCATATCTCCTTATATCATTTGATCTGATAAATGTTATTTGTTTGTTCACATGATTGTTGAAATCCATCTTTTGGAAATCTCGGTGAATTGTCGTTTAGTCCATCAGCCATCTCCTCATCCTCTCATTGGCTTGATGATGAACTCTTGTTTCAGAACTTGGTTCCATAGTCCAATTCCCGAGAATCTTACATTGTCATCTCGACAATTTGTGTTACACCTTTCTTCTTAGGCATCCTGAATCTGAGTTATCCTAACACCAATCAGATCTGAATCTCGGTTAGATATGAAGGTTGGGACATATTTCCGAGAGTTATAACATTGGTCTTTATGTGACCCGGTAATATGATGTCATGCCTAGCACCTCCCCTGGCTAGAGGACCTATCAATATAATTTCTTTTGCAAGGATAACCATCCTTCCTGGAGGAAATTGTGAGACTTATTTTATAAGTTGCTCCTGATGGATCATTTTGGTCAGTTATCCAAACACCATTGTATCGGTAACATCTTGATTAATCCTTGTCTCTTATCTTAATGGTTGGGTACTTGCTCTCCTACCCTGTATGCCATGTTCTTCTTGTACATGGGAAGGATATACTCCTAATAATTGTGTGTAATCACAATTGTCCTTTCCATTGTTCTGCTAATCTGATAATCGTGTTTTCCTTTCCATTCTTTTGTTTAACCTTTCCTGAATCTGACTTAACTGAGCAGAGATAATTCCCTGCTTAGGTAGGCACCTTGTTGTACCACACTCTGTTTGTAAGACCCTATTACTATTGTTGATGACATTCCAGTAACCACCGATGGGTGATAACTTTGCCAATTGGTTCGCCTTGTTCAACAAGAAGGAAAATTGCTCCCTTCGTTCCCCGTCCTTGGTACCAACATTGTTGCCGGCATAGCTGACAAGCTATTCACTGACATGCCTCCTTGTCGCGGCTGTGCAAGATGTCACCACCCTTCCTACTTTCAACCCACATGGTGGGCCCATAAACCACAGGTCCACTAGATCGAAACCTGACTCTTCTTTACAACCCGGATTCTAATGTATCCTTTGCACCTGGCTTCGTATGTGATTCACGAGCTAAATGCTATACCATTAATCATCCTGGAATCAAACACCATGTTAATCTCATTGTTCAAACCCCCATTCTAGCTTGTGTCTAGTCATTGAATGATTGCCTACCCATTTGAAAATTTGGTACCATCGTATATTGCACTCAATGAATTCACTGAAATACAACTCATGGGGTACCTTCTGTATTTCCCATTGAGTTCACCATCAGATGCCCAGCTTTGTGGAGGTACGTTCTTCCGGAGTTTTTCCCCTTGGTCGCGTTCGTAGGACGATGGAGATCCCGAAGAAAGGATGAAAACTTGATCATGGTGACTTGAAGCAGAGAAATGAATACATCAACTAAAGGGATCAACTCTTCGAAAGGGCAGCCAAGACCAAGAAGACTCGTTAGGTTTTTCGCTACCAGCACCTTCCCCCCCCCCTTACTCCACCGCTTAAATCTCAGGACGAGATTTCTTGTAGTGGAGGAGAATTGTGACGACCGGATAATCAAGCTACAGTAAACCTCTGCTAATGATGCCAGGTCACCTCGATTACTGTTGCTAATCTCGCGTTGGATCAAAACTGTTCAAATTCAAATTTGAATTTTCGTCAAACATTAAAAAAATCTAAACATTAAAGTAAAATGTTCGGAGTGTGCAAATAAATGCCTAGGTGTTTATGGTGAAGGAACCGTGCTTTTATAAAAGGCCTAAACATTTAAAAGGAATTAAAACAGAAAAGAAATAAGAAAAAAAAGGAAAAAAAGGAAAACAAAACTAAAACTAACAAAAAAAGGGGAACCTTCCCCCCACGGCCCACTGGCCCAGCTAGGCCATCAGGCCAGCCCACCCGTGCCGAACCCTGCTGGGCTACTAACTGCCCCACCACCAAACCCTAGCACTCCCTGATACGTCTCCAATGTATCTATAATTTTTGATTTCCCCATGCTACTTTATCTACTGTTTTGGACTATATTGGGCTTTATTTTCCACTTTTATATTATTTTTGGGACTAACCTATTAACCGGAGGCCCAGCCCAGAATTGCTATTTTTTGCCTATTTCAGTGTTTCGAAGAAACAGAATATCAAACGGAGTCCAAACGGAATGAAACCTTCGGGAACATGATTTTCTCACTGAACGTGATCTAGGAGACTTGGACCCTACTCCAAGGAACAAAAGAGGTGGTCACGAGGGTGGGGGCACCCCCTGGGCGCGCCCCCTACCTCGTGGGCCCCCTGTTGCTCCACCGACGTACTCCTTCCTCCTATATATACCTACGTACCCCCGACAGATCAAATACGGAGCCAAAAACCTAATTCCACCACCGCAACTTTCTGTATCCACGAGATCCCATCTTGGGGCCTGTTCCGGAGATCCGCCGGAGAGGGCCG
Source organism: Triticum aestivum (assembly GCF_018294505.1). NCBI lineage: Eukaryota > Viridiplantae > Streptophyta > Magnoliopsida > Poales > Poaceae > Triticum > Triticum aestivum. The sequence continues at coordinate 62,298,957 of NC_057813.1, forward strand.
TCATCACGGACGGCTTCTACATCATCATAGCCTCTCCGATGAAGTGTGAGTAGTTTACCTCAGACCTTCGGGTCCATAGTTAGTAGCTAGATGGCTTCTTCTCTCTTTTTGGATCTCAATACAATGTTCTCCCCGTCTCTTGTGGAGATCTATTCGATGTAATTTTCTTTTTGCGGTGTGTTTGTTGAGACCGATGAATTCTGGGTTTATGATCCAGCTTATCTATGAATAATATTTGAATCTTCTCTGAATTCTTTTATGTATGATTGTTTATCTTTGCAAGTCTCTTCTAATTATCCGTTTGGTTTGGCCAACTTGATTGGTAGTTCTTGCAATGGGAGAAGTGCTTAGCTTTGGGTTCAATCTTGCGGTGTCCTTACCTAGTGAGAGAAAGGGTTGCAAGGCACGTATTGTATTGTTGCCATCGAGGATAACAAGATGGTTTTTTATCATATTGCATGAATTTATCCCTCTACATCATGTCATCTTGCTTAAGGTGTTACTCTGTTTTTAACTTAATACTCTAGATGCATGCTGGATTGCGGTCGATGAGTGGAGTAATAGTAGTAGACGCAGAATCGTTTCGGTCTACTTGTCTTGGACGTGATGCCTATATACATGATCATACCTAGATATACTCATAACTATGCTCAATTCTGTCAATTGCTCAGCAGTAATTTGTTCACCCACCGTAGAATATCTATGCTCTTGAGAGAAGCCACTAGTGAAACCTATGGCCCTCAGGTCTATTTTCATCATATCAATCTCCATTACTTTAATACTTGCTTTGTTTTTACTTTGCCTTTTAATTTTCACTTTGCATCTCTATATAAAAAATACCAAAAATATTATTTATCATCTCTATCAGATATCACCCTCGTAAGTGACCGTGAAGGGATTGACAACCCCTAATCGCATTGGTTGCGAGTAGCTATCGTATTGTGCAGGTACGAGGGACTTGTGTGTGGCCTCCTACTGGATTGATACCTTAAAAACTGAGGTAAATACTTACGCTACTTTGCTGCATCATCCTCTCCTCTTCAGGGAAATCCAACGCAGTGCTCAAGAGATAGCAAGAACAATTTCTGGCGCCGTTGCCGGGGAGGCTCACGCAAGAGCAAGTCAACCATACCAAGTACCCATCACAATCCATATCTCTCACATTACATTATTTGCCATTTGCCTCTTGTTTTCCTCTCCCCCACTTCACCCTTGCCGTTTTATTCGCCCTCTCTTTCCCAATCTCCTCCTCTTTTTCCTGTTGCCTTTTTCCTCGTCCATTTGTTTGCTCGTGTGTTGGATTGCTTGTTTGTCGCGATGGCTCAAGATGCTACCAAATTGTGTGAGTTCACCAACACCAATAATAATGATTTCCTTAGCACTCCGATTGCTCCTCTTGCCAATACTGAATCTTGTGAATCAATACTGCTTTGTTGAATCTTGTTATGAAAGATCAATTCGCCGGCCTTCCTAGTGAAGATGCCGCTACTCATCCGAATAGCTTCGTTGATTTATGTGATATGCAAAAGAAAAAAGATGTCGATAATGATGTCGTTAAATTGAAGCTATTTCCTTTTTCGCTTACAGATCGTGCTAAAGCGTGGTTTTCATCTTTGCCTAAAAATAGTATTGATTCTTGGAACAAATGCAAAGATGCTTTTATCTCTAAGTATTTTCCTCCCGCTAAGATTATCACTCTTAGGAACGATATTATGAATTTTAAGCAACTTGATCATGAACATGTTGCACAAGCTTGGGAGAGAATGAAATTAATGATACGTAATTGTCCTACTCATGGTTTGAACTTGTGGATGATTATACAAAAAATTTATGCCGGATTGAATTTTGCTTCTAGAAATCTTTTATATTCGGCCGCGAGAGGCACTTTTATGGAAATCACTCTAGGAGATGCTACTAAACTTCTAGATAATATTATGGTATATTATTCTCAATGGCATATTGAAAGATCTACTAATAAAAAAGTGCATGCAATAGAAGAAATTAATGTTTTGAGTGGAAAAATGGATGAACTTATGAAATTATTTGCTACTAAAAGTGTTTCTTATGATCCTAATGATATGCCCTTGTCTACTTTGATTGAGAATAATAATGAATCTATGGATGTGAATTTTGTTGGTAGGAATAATTTTGGTAACAACGCGTATAGAGGGAATTTTAATCCTAGGCCTTATCCTAGTAATCCTTCTAATAATTATGGAAATGCCTACAACAACTCTTATGGAAATTTTAATAAGATGCCCTCTGAATTTGAGAGTAGTGTTAAAGAGTTTATGAATTCACAAAAGAACTTTAATGCTTTGCTTGAAGAGAAATTGCTTAAAGTTGATGATTTGGCTAGGAACGTTGATAGAATTTCTCTTGAAATTGATTCTTTAAAAGCTTAGATCTATTCCTCCTAAACATGATATCAATGGGTCTCTCAAAGCTATGAGAATTTCCATTTATGAGTGCAAAGAAAGACCGCTAGGATGCGTGCTTCCAAAGATGCCTTTATTACACTAGTAGAAAAGGGGCCAATGGTCCAGGCCGGTCCAGCCCATTAGTCCCGGTTCAATCCAGAACCGGGACCAATGGGGGCATTGGACCCGGTTCGTGAGCCCCAGGGGCCGGCCGGGCCACGTGGGCCATTGGTCCCGGTTCGTCTGGACCTATTGGTCCCGGTTGGTGGGACGAACCGGGACCAATGGCCCTCGTTCCTGGCCCACCACCATTGGTCCCGGTTGGTGGCCTGAACCGGGACCAAAGCCTGCCCTTTAGTCCCGGTTCATGGCACGAACCGGGACTAACGGGTTGGTCCTCGTTGCGGCCAAAATTTAGTCCCACCTCGCCAACCGAAGGGGAATCACACCGGTTTATAAGCCCCTCCCTCTCTGCCTTATTGAGCTCCTCTGAAAATGAAAATAGATGCCCTTATATAGGGAATTTAGCCTAAATTCATATGAATTTCTCTTGAAATTTGTTATGAATTTAATTTGAATTTCCTCTATAAGCGCATCTATGCTCATTTCTGAGTAGCTTTTTATATAGTTTTTTTTATTTTCTGCTATATTTATTTTTTTTATTTTTATTTCTGAGTTGTAATAAGTCATTAAAAATAAGCATCTATGCTCATTTTTTAGTAAAGTTAATCATAACTATTTTTCTTCTATTTATTTTTGAATTGTAATAAGTCATTAAAAATAAGCATCTATGCTCATATTTTAGTAAAGTTAATCACAACTATTTTTTCTTCTTTTTATTTCTGAGTTTTAATAAGTCATTAAAAATAAGCATCTATGCTCCTTTTTTAGTACAGTTAATCACAACTATTTTTTGCTTCAATTCATTTCTGAGTAGTTTCCTATATAGTTTTTTTTCTTTTCTGCTATATTTATTTTTTTCTTTTTATTTCTGAGTTGTAATAAGTCATTAAAAATAAGCATTTATGCTCATTTTTTAGTAAAGTTAATCATAACTATTTTTTCTTCTATTTATTTTTGAATTGTAATAAGTCATTAAAAATAAGCATCTATGCTCATATTTTAGTAAAGTTAATCACAACTATTTTTTCTTCTTTTTATTTCTGAGTTGTAATAAGTCATTAAAAATAAGCATCTATGCTCCTTTTTTAGTACAGTTAATCACAATTATTTTTTGCTTCAATTCATTCCTGAGTAGTTTTCTATATAGTTTTTTTTTCTTTTCTGCTATATTTATTTTTTTCTTTTTATTTCTGAGTTGTAATAAGTCACTAAAAATAAGCATCTATGCTCCTTTTTTAGTACAGTTAATCACAACTATTTTTTGCTTCAATTCATTTCTGAGTAGTTTTCTATATAGTTTTTTTATTTTCTGCTATATTTATTTTTTTTCTTTTTATTTCTGAGTTGTAATAAGTCATTAAAAATAAAAAAGAGGCGTAATGCTTGTTAATTTGCTTCAAGCCTTTCGGAATAGTGTCAACTGCACTGCACATAGCTCTGTGCAGTCTACAATATTCCTCAAGGCTTGAAGCTAACCAACGTGCATGAGCATTGAGCCTCTTCGTTATCGTCTCTGCACTCAGGGCTTATAAACAGCTGCGAGTGCCTCTTGCTTGGCGAGGTGGGACTAAAAAATAGCTGCAGGAAGAATCAACAAAAAACAGCTGCAGAAAATAAAAAAAGTAGTTAGACGGGTCCATTGGTACCGGTTGGTGGCATCAACCGGTACCAATGCCGCTCTTTGGTCCCGGTTGGTGGAACCAACCGGGACGAATGCCGCTCTTTAGTCCCAGTTGGAGCCACCAACCGGGACCAAAGCTCTTCGTTTCCCGCCCTTTGGGCTGCTGAAAAGAGGCCTTTGGTCCCAATTGGTGGCACCAACCGGGACTAAAGGGGGCATTGGTCCCGGTTGGTTCCACGAACCGGGACCAAAGCCTTTGCCATATATACAGCACTTAGCGCGACTTCGATCTCTCCTGCTCCACTCCTGTCGCCGTGCGTCTCCCTGCCGCCACCTCACCGTCGCCGCCCCGCCCCAACGCCGTCGCCGCCCCGCGCCGCCCCGCCCAGCCCCGCCCCGCGCCGTCGCCGCCCGGGAGCCCCGATCGACGTCGCCGCCCCGGCCTGAGATGCCTCGACGCCATCGCCGCCCAGCTCCGCACCTCGCCGTCGCCTTCGCCGTCGCCGTCGCCGGCCATACGTGAGCACCTCGCCGTCGCCTTCGCCGGCCGTACGCCGGCCACCATCATTTTTTTGTTAGATTAATTAGATTTATTTGTTAGGTTGGATGTGTAGTAATTTAGATATGTAGTTCATAGATTTTTTTGTTAGATTAGATTTTTCTTGTTAGATTAGATGTGTAGTAATTAATTTGTTTATATTATGTTAGATTTTTTTGTTAGATTAATTAGATTTTTTTGTTAGATTAGATGTGTAGTAATTTACATATGTAGTTCATATATTTTTTTGTTAGATTAGATTTTTTTTGTTAGATTAGATGTGTAGTAATTAATTTGTTTATATTATGTTAGATTTTTTTGTTGGATTAATTAGATTTTTTTTGTTAGATTAGATGTGTAGTAATTTAGATATGTAGTTCATAGATTTTTTTGTTAGATTAGATTTTTTTTGTTAGATTAGATGTGTAGTAATTAATTTTGTTCATAGAATTTTAAAGATTTTTTTGTTCATCGTATTTAGAAAAAGGAAAAAAATAAGAAGTAGTTTATATATAGTTGATCTAGCTAGTTGATTTAATAAACTAATTTATTTTACTATATATAGAAGTAGTTTGTTTTTAGTAAGTCCTACTTATTTATTTCTAGTAAGTGCTTAGCAGTTCAACTACATAGTTGATTTAATTAATAAAACTACTTTTATTTAACTATATATAGAAGTAGTTCCCGCATCGACGTCGGCAATGCCTATCCCGCATCCTCGTCGTCGTCGACTCGGCGGTGGAGGCCTGCTTGATCAGGGCCATGTTCGGGACTGGGCTCCGCCGGGCTGGTATTGGGAGGTGCTACCTTCCGGGGGACGTAGGTTGGTGAGGAGGCAGCCCGTTGTTGACCCGATCCTTGTTTGGTGGCGGTCGCGTGGGCCAGTGACGGTGGTGAGGCATCCGGACACCACGGAGGTGGTACATCACCGTGTCAGCGAGGAGGACGAGCACGTCCGTCGCTACATGGTTGCATTGGAGGACAGGTTCGACAATACCTAGCAAGTTCTTCAGGGATCTCACTGGAGTTATGATCCTGTGATGGTTCCTTATCTTTGGGTGTCCACTGCCCGCGTCGATACCCATCGGGCGCTACGGTTCTAGTTGTATTAGTGATAATATTCGACGATGTACGGACACCAAGAGATGATGTACTTTTGCTTATAATTATTGAATGCATGCTAATTTGAATATTATACTTTATTTTATGATTTGGTTTTGCTTATTTTATGATTTGGTTTTGCTTATTGAATGCTCATATTGGATAAGTTCTCCTTCATTCCCGTGTGCTAGACAATTTTATATAATAATGCATTCGGGAATGAAAGGAGGAGCTACGTACATCGATCATCGATAGTCAACCCGTGATTAATAATAATGATCTAGTTTAATATTTGAATTATGAACGTAGGCCGGAAATGTCGTACTCATCGGACGACGAAAACCGCCCGGGGGAGTGCGACTGGTGCCACGACGACCGAGGTATCTGCGAAAGGTTCATTGAGCTCGAGGAGACCTTCGATGTTCATACGGTACGCAACCGACGATAATAGTTTTTTTTCGTAATTACTCATGACTTCAACTATTTTAATCATGACAATATTTTTCATCTTTTCCAATTCGACTAGCTTATCCCATGCTTTGCAAGATGCTATGTCTTGGAGAGGATGGGTTTTGAAGACCATGAAAGTTTCGAAACCAAAAAATTGTCCTAAGTACCCATCATTGTGTGGATTTTCAAGTAAAGCTGTACAATGCTCAGAGTGTAACCCATTTTGGTTGCAAAAATTGGGAAGCACTTTGCAAGATGTATGGTTTTGATGAGGGTATGCTTGTTACCATGGATCTTGGTGATCCTACAATCGAGCAAGAGAGACCTACGATTTTCGTCCTTGTGGATACACCTCCAATTCTTCCCCCATGTGAGCTTAACATAGTTATTAAGTAATTTATATTGTTTATTTCAAAATAGTTGACAACTTATTCTCCATTGACAGCTTATTTTCATTCTTCAAAGAATGTGCGGAAGATGGTAGACGGAACCTACTACACCGAAGGCTCCGAACTAACTTATCAGGAGAAAAATCATCTGGTCGCATTTTCTACTGATCTTGAGAATTACAATGTCTACAATCGAACTCCTCAACATTATGGTCAATACGTGCCACTAGTGCACGTGTTGAACTACGGTAACTACCATGGAGATACCCTGGTAAGATTTTTCACTATTACGACATACGTGCATCTTTTTGCACAGTTCTAAAACTAGTACATCATATCATTGCTAACTACGAAGTTATTACTATGTTTTTCAACAGATAATCCTGAATGATTGTGTGCCTCATCTGATGTATACACACGGCAGCCTTCATGTTTTGAACATACAACCAGGTCTTCCTACGAATCTGAACTGTCCATACCGGGTTTCTAAAAGAATTGGAGACATGACAATCAAAGAACGGAAAAAATGTATGGACAGTCGTAAGGAGCTTCTTGGAAGCAACATTCAGCGAAGGGCAAAAATTGGAGACAGGATGATCGCCATTCTTCATAATGGAGAGTCAGGGTCTATATTGTTTTATGCTATTTTACCTTAAGGGTGTTTAGGTCCTACCTGATACTGATGATCATGTGTTAAGAACAATTATGTAGGGTTGGGTTCGATGACTATGAGGATGATGATCATATGGCTTATTATTAATAACGAGTAGAAGTTGTATGATGATGCATGATTAGTAGGACGAGTACTTGTTATTATATATGCTAATGTATGCGAGCATGCATGAGTTATTATATCAGCGGGTAAAATGAACATATATAGCAGCAGGGTTGGTAAACCAAGGATGAAGATATAAGAGAGGACACTTCTCTCTATTAGCTAGCTAATATAACAACCTAAAAATAACCCCCAAAACCCCTAAAGCAGCCACTTTCCAAAAAAAACATGGACTTTTGGTCCCGGTTGGTCCCTCCAACCGGGACCAAAGGCCCCCAGACTCGGCTCGGCGCACAGAGCCACGTGGAGGCACATTAGTCCCGGTTCTTGTTTGAACCGGGACTAATGGGTGGAGGTATTCGTAACGGCCCATTAGTCCCGGTTCATGAACCGGGACTAAAGGCCCTCATGAACCGGGACTATTAGGTGTTTTTCTACTAGTGTTAAAGCGTGTTCTTCCAATTCCTATGAAAATCAAGATGAAGATCTAAAAGTTATTGATGTGTCCCCCATTAAATCTTTGTTTTGTAATATGAATCTTGATGAAACTGAATATGATCTTCCTTTACCTAGAAGGCGTTCTAAGAATTCGGAGTTTTTAGACCTTGATGATGAAATTGATGAAAGTGGGATTGAAAGAAATAAAAACCTAGATGTTGCTAAACCCACTATTTTGGATCTCAAGGAATTTAATTATGAAAATTGCTATCTAATTGATTGTATTTCCTTGTTGCAATCCGTGCTAAATTCTCCTCATGCTTATAGTCAAAATAAGGCCTTTACCGAACACATTGTTGATGCCTTGATGCAATCTTATGAAGAAAAACTTGAGTTGAAAGTTTCTATCCCTAGAAAACTCTATGATGAGTGGGAACCTACTATTAAAATTAAAATTAAAATTTATGAGTTTCATGCCTTGTGTGATTTGGGTGCTAGTGTCTCCACTATCCCCAAAACTTGCGGATTCCACTATTAAAAAGCCTATGAAAAGAATTAATGATGTTCTTATTGTTGCAAATAGTAACTATGTGCCCGTAGATTTTATCGTTCTTGATATAGATTGCAATCCTTCATGTCCTATTATTCTTGGTAGACCTTTCCTTAGAACGATTGGTGCAATTATTGATATGAAGGAAGGGAATATTAGATTCCAATTTCCCTTAAATAAGGGCATGGAACACTTCCCTAGAAAGAAAATAAAATTACCATATGAATCTATCATGAGAGCCACTTATGGATTGCCTACCAAAGATGGCAATACCTAGATCTATCCTTGCTTTTATGCCTAGCTAGGGGCGTTAAACGATAGCGCTTGTTGGGAGGCAACTCAATTTTATTTTTTGTTTTTTTGTTTTTGCTTCTGTTTAGGAATAAATAATCCATATAGCCTCTGTTTAGATGCGGTTCTATGTTTCAATTAGTGTTTGTGCCAAGTAGAACCTATAGGATAACCTACAATGATAGTTGATTTGATTCTGCTGAAAAACAGAAACTTTGCGCGCACGAATATAATTTTGTTAAATCACAGGAACGTGATTTTGTGTTGATTCTTTTTTCTACTGTTCAATAGACAAATTTTCCAGGACTTCCTATTTTGGTAGGATTTTTAGAGTTCCAGAAGTCTGCGTTAGTTACAGATTTCTACAGACTGTTCTGTTTTTGACAGATTCTGTTTTTCGTGTGTTGTTTGCTTATTTCAATGCATCTATGGCTAGTAACTTAGTTTATAAACCATAAAGAAATTGGAATACAGTAGGTTTAACACCAAAATAAATAAAGAATGAGTTCATTACAGTACCTTAAAGTAGTCTTTTGTTTTCTTTCACTAATGGAGCTCACGAGATTTCTATTGAGTTTTGTGTTGTTAAGTTTTCAAGTTTTGGGTGAATTCTTTTGATGGATTACGGAAAAAGGAGTGGAAAGAGCCTAAGCTTGGGGATGCCCATGACACCCCCAAGATAATCCAAGGACACCAAAAAGTCAAAGCTTGGGGATGCCCCGGAAGACATCCCCTCTTTCGTCTACTTCCATCGGTAATTTACTTGGAGCTATATTTTTATTCACCACATGATATGTGTTTTGCTTGGAGCGTCTTGTATTATTTGTGTCTCTGCTTGTTAGTTTACCACAATCATCCTTGCTGGACACACCTTTTGAGAGAGCCATACACAAATTGGAATTTTCTAGAATACTCTATGTGCTTCACTTATATCTTTTGAGCTTGATAGTTTTGCTCATGGTACTTCACATATATCTTTTGAGCGTGATAATTTTTGCTCTAGTGCTTCACTTAGATCTTTTAGAGCACGGTGGTGGATTTTTTTAAAGAAACAATTGATCTCTCATGCTTCACTTAGATTATTTTGAGAGTTGTTAATAGCATGGTAATTTTCTTAATATTAATATACTTGGTATTCAAGATATGTGAAACTTTCTTTTGAGTGCGTTGAATACTAAGATAAGTTTGATGCTTGATAATTGTTTTGAGATATGGAGGTGATAATATCAAAGTGATGCTAGTTGGGTGATTATGAATTTAAATAATGCTTGTGTTGAAGTTTGTGATTCCCGTAGCATGCACGTATGGTGAACCGCTTTGTTATGAAGTTGGAGCACAATTTTATTTATTGATTGTCTTCCTTATGAGTGGTGGTCGGGGACGAGCGATGGTCTTTTCCTACCAATCTATCCCCCTAGGAGCATGCGCGTAGTGCTTTGGTTTTTGATGACTTCTAAATTTTTGCAACAAGTGCATGAGTTCTTTTGATTAATGTTGAGTCCATGGATTATACGCACCCTTTCACCCTTCCATTATTGCTAGCCTCTTTTGTGCCGCGCAACTTTCGTCGGTACCATACACGCACCATATACCTTCCTCAAAACAGCCACCATACCTACCTATTATGGCATTACCACAGCCATTCCGAGATATATTGCCATGCAACTTTCCACCGTTCCGTTCATATGACACACATTACTTTTGTCATATTGCTTTTTGCATGAACATGTAGTTGACATTGTATTTGTGGCAAGGCCACCTTCATAATATTCATACATGTCGCTCTTGATTCATTGCATATCCCGGTACACCGCCGGAGGCATTCATATAGAGTCATATCTTGTTCTAGCTTTGAGTTGTAAATCCATAAAAGTGTGATGATCTTCATTATTAGAGCATTGTCCTCATGAGGAAAGGATGACGAAGGCAATGATTCCCCCACAAGTCGGGATGAGACTTCGGACTTTACAAAAAGAAAAAAAATAAAGGCCAAAAAGAAAAAAAAGGAAAAGGCCAAAGAAAAAAAAATAAAAAGAAAGAAAAAGAAAGAAAAATATATATTGAGAGAAAAAGAGAGAAGGGACAATGCTACTATCCTTTTACCACACTTGTGCTTCAAAGTAGCACCATGATCTTCATGATAGAGAGTCTCATATGTTGTCACTTTCATATACTAGTGGGAATTTTTCATTATGGAACTTGGCTTGTATATTCCAATGATGGGCTTCCTCAAAATTGCCCTAGGTCTTCGTGAGCAAGCAAGTTGGACACACCCACTTAGTTTCTTTTGTTGAGCTTTCATATATTTATAGCTCTAGTGCATCCGTTGCATGGCAATCCCTACTCACTCACATTGATATCTAATAATGGGCATCTCCATAGCTCGCTGATACGCCTAGTTGATGTGAGACTATCTTCTCCTTTTTAGTCTTCTCCACAACAACCATTCTATTCCACATATAGTGCTATGTCCATGGCTCACGCTCATGTATTGCGTGAAAGTTGAAAGAGTTTGAGATTATTAAAGTATGAAACAATTGCTTGGCTTGTCATCGGGGTTGTGCATGATTAAATACTTTGTGTGATGAAGATAGAGCAACAGCCAGACTATATGATTTTGTAGGGATAACTTTCTTTAGCCATGTTATTTTGAGAAGACATGATTGCTTTGATTAGTATGCTTGAAGTATTATTATTTTTATGTCTATATGAACTTTTTTCTTGAATCTTTCGGATCTGAATATTCATACCACAATTAAGAAGATTTACATTGAAAATATGCCAAAGTATCACTCCGCATAAAAAATTCTCTTTTTATCATTTACCTACTCGAGGGCGAGCAGGAATTAAGCTTGGGGATGCCTTATACGTCTCCAACGTATCTATAATTTTAGATTGCTCCATGCTACTTTATCTACTATTTTGGACTATATTGGGCTTTATTTTCCACTTTTATATTATTTTTGGGACTAACCTATTAACCGGAGGCCTAGCCCAGAATTGCTGTTTTTTGCCTATTTTAGTGTTTCGAAGAAACAGAATATCAAACGGAGTCCAAACGGAATGAAACCTTCGGGAACATGATTTTCTCACTGAACGTGATCCAGGAGACTTGGACCCTACTCCAAGGAACAAAATAGGCAGTCACGAGGGTGGGGGCGCCCCCCCTCCCCCGGGGCGCGCCCCCTACCTCATGGGCCCCCTGTTGCTCCATCGACGTACTCCTTCCTCCTATATATATCTACGTACCCCCGACAGATCAAATACGGAGCCAAAAACCCAATTCCACCGCCGCAACTTTCTGTATCCACGAGATCCCATCTTGGGGTCTGTTCTGGAGCTCCGCCGGAGAGGGCTGTCATCAGGAGGGCTTCTACATCATCATAGCCTCTCCGATGAAGTGTGAGTAGTTTACCTCAGACCTTCGGGGTCCATAGTTAGTAGCTAGATGGCTTCTTCTCTCTTTTTGGATCTCAATACAATGTTCTCCCCCTCTCTTGTGGAGATCTATTCGATGTAATCTTCTTTTTGCGGTGTGTTTGTTGAGACCGATGAATTGTGGGTTTATAATCCAGCTTATCCATGAATAATATTTGAATCTTCTCTGAATTCTTTTATGTGTGATTGGTTATCTTTGCAAGTCTCTTCGAATTATCCGTTTGGTTTGGCCAACTAGATTGGTAGTTCTTGCAATGGGAGAAGTGCTTAGCTTTGGGTTCAATCTTGTGGTGTCCTTACCCAGTGACAGAAAGGGTTGCAAGGCACGTATTGTATTGTTGCCATCAAGGATAACAAGATGGGGTTTTTATCATATTGTATGAATTTATCCCTCTACATCATGTCATCTTGCTTAAGGCGTTACTCTGTTTTTAACTTAATACTCTAGATGCATGCTGGATAGCGGTCGATGAGTGGAGTAATAGTAGTATATGCAGAATCGTTTTGGTCTACTTGTATTGGACATGATGCCTATATACATGATCATACCTAGATATACTCATAACTATGCTCAGTTTTGTCAATTGCTCAACAATAATTTGTTCACCCACCATAGAATATCTATGCTCTTGAGAGAAGCCACTAGTGAAACCTATGCCCCCCGGGTCTATATTCATCATATCAATCTCCATTACTTTAATACTTGCTTTGTTTTTACTTTGCCTTTTACTTTTCACTTTGCATCTCTATATCAAAAATACCAAAAATATTATTTATCATCTCTATCAGATCTCACCCCGTAAGTGACCGTGAAGGGATTGACAACCCCTAATCGCGTTGGTTGCGAGTAGCTATCGTTTTGTGCAGGTTCGAGGGACTTGTGCGTGGCCTCCTACTGGATTGATACCTTGGTTCTCAAAAACCGAGGGAAATACTTACGCTACTTTGCTGCATCATCCTCTCCTCTTCGGGGAAATCCAACGCAATGCTCAAGAGGTAGCACTCCCATCACCCCACTTCCCCACTGCACGGCTCCCACTCCCTCCCCCGATCCCCTGGATCCGGATCAATCCCCCACTCTCCCCTCATGCCTCGGTCCTCTCGCCCCCCCGATTTGGATCGAGGTACAATGACGCCCCTCACCACTTGACCCCGTCGCCCCTGGCGCCCATCACCACCACCACGCCACCGCACGCGACACCACCGCCGCCCGAAGCTCAGCACCTCGCCGGACCTCCCCGACCGCCTCCCCGCCGGACTACCTCCTCTCCATCAACGCGGCCGTCCGATTCTTCGTCCTCGCGCCCCGCTGCCCCGTCCCTACAAACCCCGGTGAGGCCACGGCCTCCGCCCTCCTCCTCCTTCCCCCGTTCCCACTCACCACGCCCGTGGACGCTCCGGCCACTGCCCTACCGTCTGCGTCCTCTGCCTCGCACATAGCCGCGACCGTCACTACACACGTGTCCCTCTGGCCGAGCCGCCCGCCGCCCCGCTCGATGCTGTTGGTCGCCCTACTCCCTCCCTCGTGCGGCCGCCTTGCTCGCCATGGCCGCACACCGCTCCCGCTCCGTCGCCCGCCGGTCACCGCTTCCCCTCCGGCCTCTTCTTCCCCTCGTGGACTCGGCCCGCCAGCCGCCGCAGTGGCCGCGCCCCTCCTGTGGCGCCGCCCAGATCCGCTGCCGGTGCCGGAGTGCGCCATGCGCGCCCAAAGCCCCTCGGGCACGCGCCCGCTCATGCACCCGCGCCGCTGCCCACTCGGGCTGCGCCCGCGCTCGATCCATCACCCAGCGCCACTATGGCCCTTAGGGCCAATGACATGTGGGGCCCAACCCAGAACGTTTTTTCAAAAAGAATTAAGAAAATAATAATAACAATAATAAAAATATTAATTAATTAATTAACTTAATTAATCATAATTAGATTAATTTAATCACTAATTAACCTAATTAATTGTTAGTTAATTAATCAGTCAATGACATGCGGGACCCTCAAGTCAGTTTGACTAGTCAACACCTCTGTTGACTATTGATGTCATGCTGATGCAATAATACTAATCTCAAATTAATTTAAGAATAATAATTAGAAAATGATTGAAAACTTTAAAATTTAATAGAAATAAACCATAGCTCGGATGGAAAAACTTTGTACATGAAAGTTGCTCAGAACGACGAGGCGAATCCAGATACGCAGCCCATTCGTCCGACACGCATCCCCGGCATATCGAACCTGCAACATTTCACATCTGGTCCATCTATTCAAAAACGCAAAACATTGGGGATACTTTCCCGGATGTTTCCCCCTTTCGCCGGTATCACCTACTACCGTGTTAGGGCACACCAGACAACGCTCATTGTCATGTCATGCATCGTCATGCTTATATTTGCATTGTCTTTACTATTTCTTCCCCCTCTTCTCTCCGGTAGACTACGAGACCGGCGTTGCTGCTGTCCAGTTCGACTACGGTGTTGACGACCCCTCCTTCTTGCCAGAGCAACCAGGCAAGCTCCCTCCCCCTTGATCACCAGATATCGCCTATTTTCTCTCTACTGCTTGCATTTGAGTAGTGTAGCATGTTACTGTTCAGTTACTCCTATTTTGTTGCATAGCCTGTCATTGTTGCTACAGTCATTGATACCTTACCCGCAATCCTAAATGCTTAGTATAGGATGCTAGTTTATTATCATTGGCCCTACATTCTTGTCAGTCTGCCTTGCTATACTATCGGGCCGTGATCACTCGAGAGGTGATCACGGGTATATACTATACATATATACATACTATACAGATGGTGACTAAAGTTGGGTCGGCTCATGGAGTACTCGCGAGTGATTCACAGATTGGGGGCTGAAAGGACATTTGTCCCGACGACCCTCTATGTGGATCTTTGTGGAGGAGCGATAGGGCAGGTTGAGACCACCTAGGCGAGAGGTGGGCCTGTCCTTGGTCGGTGTTTGCGGGTACTTCATAATAACACGCTTAACAAGATGTTGGTATTTGATCTGAGTCTGGCCACTGGCCTATATGGGCACTCAATGTTGTGGTATGAGCCGAAGCCTTCTTGACGTCAGCGACTGAGCGGCGTGTGCCGGGTTGGACCGTGTAACGCAACTTCCTTTGTAATGGAGGTTGGTAGGTCTGCTCACCGGCCGCCCTCGCAACATGCAGGTGTGAAATGGGCGATGGTCCCAGACCCCCAGCGTGCATAGGATTTGGACCGGCGTGATGACCTCTCTGTTGTGCCTAGGTGGGGCTGCGACATGTGATCTTCCGAGGCCGGGCATGACCTGGGAAAGTGTGTCCGGCCAAATGGGAGTGAGCGTGTTGGGTTATGTGGTGCACCCCTGCAGGGAAGTTTATCTATTCGAATAGCCGTGTCCCTCGGTAAAAGGACGACCGGAGTTGTACCTTGACCTTATGACAACTAGAACCGGATACTTAATAAAACACACACCAGACAAGTTCCACAGACAATCCGATGATCGCTTTTCCACAGGGCGACGAGGGGAGGATCACCGGGTAGGATTATGTTATGCGATGCTACTTGGAGGACTTCAATCTATTCTCTTCTACATGCTGCAACACGAAGGCTGCCAGAAGCGCAGTCTTCGATAGGACTAGCTATCCCCCTATTATTCTGGCATTCTGCAGTTCAGTCCACCGATATTGCCTCTTTACACATATACCCATGCATATGTAGTGTAGATCCTTGCTTGTGAGTAATTTGGATGAGTACTCACGGTTGCTTTGCTCCCTCTTTTCCCCCTTTCCCTCTTCTTCTCGGGTGCCGCAACCAGACGTTGGAGCCCAGGAGCCAGACGCCACTGTCGACAACGACCCCTACTACACTGGAGGTGCCTCCTACTACGTGCAGGCCACTAACGACAACCAGGAGTAGTTAGGAGGATCCCAGGCAGGAGGCCTGCGCCTCTTTCGATCTGTATCCTAGTTTGTGCTAGCCATCTTATGGCAACTTGTTTAACTTATGTCTGTACTCAGATATTGTTGCTTCCGCTGACTCGTTTATGTCGAGCACTTGTATTCGAGCCCTTGAGGCCCCTGGCTTGTAGTATGATGCTTGTATGACTTATTTTACTTTTAGAGTTGTGTTGTGATATCTTCCCGTGAGTCCCTGATCTTGATCGTACACGTTTGCGTGCATGATTAGTGTACAATTGAATCGGGGGCGTCACACACTGAAATAGGCAAAAAAACAACAATTTTGGCTGGGCCTCCAGTTAGTAGGTTAGTCCCAAAATAATATAAAAGTATAAAGTAAAGCCCATAAACATCCAAAACGGGTAATATAATAGAATGGAACAATCAAAAATTATAGATATGTTGGAGACATATCAAGCGTCCCCAAGCTTAATTCCGGCTCGTCCTCGACTAGGTAAATGATAAAAACAGAATTTTTGATGTGGAATGCTACCTAGCATATTTTTCAATGTAATTTTCTTTATTGTGGCATGAATGTTCAGATCCAAATGATTCAAGATAAAAGTTCATATTGACATGAAAACAATAATACTTAAAGCATACTAACAAAGCAATCATTTCTTCTCAAAATAACATGGCTAAAGAAAGCTATCTCTATAAAATCATATAGTCTGGCTATGCTTTATCTTCATCACACAAAATATTTAAATCATGCATAACCCTGATGACCAGCCAAGCAATTGTTTCATACTTTTGATGTTCTCAAACTTTTTTAACTTTCACGCAATACATGAGCGTGAGCCATGGACATAGCACTATATGTGGAATAGAATGGTGGTTGTGGAGAAGACAAAAAAGGAGAAGATAGTCTCACATCAACTAGGCGTATCAACGGGCTATGGAGATGCCCATCAATGATATCAATGTGAGTGAGTAGGGATTGCCATGCAACGGATGCACTAGAGCTATAAGTGTATGAAAGCTCAACAAAAGAAACTAAGTGGGTGTGCATCCAACTTGCTTGCTCAGGAAGACCTAGGGCAATTTGAGGAAGCCCATCATTGGAATATACAAGCCAAGTTCTATAATGAAAAATTCCCACTAGTATATGAAAGTGATAACATAGGAGACTCTCTATCATGAAGATCATGGTGCTACTTTGAAGCACAAGTGTGGAAAAAGGATAGTAACATTGTCCCTTCTCTCTTTTTCTCTCATTTTTTATTTTGGTGGGCTTCTTTGGCCTCTCTTTTTTAATTGGGCTTCTTTGGCCTTTTTTTGAAGTCCGAAGTCTCATCCCAACTTGTGGGGGAATCATAGTCTCCATCATCCTTTCCTCACTTGGGACAATGCTCTAATAATGAAGATCATCACACTTTTATTTACTTACAACTCAAGAATAACAACTCAATACTTAGAACAAAATATAACTCTATGTGAATGCCTCCGGCGGTGTACCGGGATATGCAATGAATCAAGAGCAACATGTATAAAAATTATGAAGGTGGATTTGCCACAAATACGATGTCAACTACATAACCATGCAAAAGCAATATGACAATGATGGAGCGTGTCATAATAAACGGAACGGTAGAAAGTTGCATGGCAATATATCTCAGAATGCCTATGGAAATGCCATAATAGGTAGGTATGGTGGCTGTTTTGAGGAAGGTATATGGTGGTTGTATGGTACCGGCGAAAGTTGCACGGCACAAGAGAGGCTAGCAATGGTGGAAGGGTGAGAGTGCGTATAATCCATGGACTCAACATTAGTCATAAAGAATTCATATACTTATTGCAAAAATCTACAAGTTATCAAAAGAAAGTACTACGTGCATGCTCCTAGGGGGATAGATTGGTAGGAAAAGACCATCCCTCGTCCCCGATCGCCACTCATAAGGAAGACAATCAATAAATAAATCATGCTCCAACTTCATCACATAACGGTTCACCATACGTGCATGCTTCAGGAATCACAAACTTCAACACAAGTATTCCTCAAATTCACAACTACTCAACTAGCATGACTCTAATATTACCATTCTCATATCTCAAAACAATCATCAAGCATCAAATTTCTCATAGTATTCAATGTAGTTTCTATGATAGTTTTTATTATACCCAACTTGGCTGCCCATCATTCTAGGACCCATTTTATAACCATACCAAATACCATGCTGTTCTAAAAGAATCTGAAAATAATATAAGTGAAGCATGAGATATCAATAATTTCTACAAAATAAAACCACCGCCGTGCTCTAAAAAGATATAAGTGAAGCACTAGAGCAAAATTGTCTAGCTCAAAAGATATAAGTGAAGCACATAGAATATTCTAATAAATTCTGAATCATGTGTGTCTCTCCCAAAAGGTGTGTACAGCAAGGATGACTGTTGTAAACTAAAAAGCAAAGACTCATGTCATACAAGACGCTCCAAGCAAAACACATATCATGTGGTGAATAAAAATATAGCTCCAAGTAAAGTTACCGATAGACGAAGACGGAAGAGGGGTTGCCTTCCGGGGCATCCCCAAGCTTAGGCTTTTGGTTGTCCTTGAATTATATTGGGGTGCCTTGGGCATCCCCATGCTTAGGCTCTTGCCACTCCTTATTCCATAATCCATCAAATCTTTACCCAAAACTTGAAAACTTCACAACACAAAACTCAATAGGAAATCTCATTAGCTCCGTTAGTGCAAGAAAGCAAACCACCACTTTAAGGTACTGTAATAAACTCATTATTTATTTATATTAGTGTTAAACCTACTGTATTACGACTTCTCTATGGTTCATACCCCCCGATACTAGCCATAGATTCATCAAAATAAACAAACAACACACGAAAAACAGAATCTGTCAAAAACAGAACAGTCTGTAGCAATCTGTAACTTTTGAATACTTCTGGAACTCTAAAAATACTACAAAAATAGGAAGTCCTGGGAAATTTGTCTATTAATCTACTGCGAAAAGAATCAACACAAAAGCACGTTTTTGTGCTTTGTTACAATTATTCTCGTGCGTGCAAAAGATTCTGTTTTTCAGCAAGATCAAATTAACTATCACAGTAGGTTATCCTATAAGTTTTACTTGGAACAAACACTAATTAAAACATAAAACCACATCTAAACATAAGATAGATGAATTATTTATTACTAACCAGGAACAAAAAGCAAGGAACAAAAATAAAATTGGGTTGCCTCCCAACAAGCGCTATCGTTTAACGCCCCTAGCTAGGCATAAAAGCGAGAATAGATCTAAGTATTGCCATTTTTGGTATTCAATTCTTCAATAGAACACTTATAAACCTTAGGAGTTTCTTTATTTTTAGTAATGATTAAACTCCTAGGCAAGAAATCAAGAAATTCATTTGTAGCAAAAGGTTCCTTAATGATAGCGAAAAAGATGGGGTGAACACTTATGGATTTGAGATCCGCATTTTCCTTACTAGAAGATTCACCCTTATTTTTAGGAACATACATTAATTTGGCAATTTTGGTAGGAGGAGTTGGATTATTTTTCCCGGATGAAAAGGCAGACCCTAAGTTAGTAATAATATCGTCAAGTTTACCAATTCTTGTAGAATCTTGATCTATTCTTTCGTTAACTATAGGTTCCTTCTCTTTAAAAAAATTCAGAGTGACTCCAACCTTAGATCCATATTGGGAAATTTGGTTGTGGATCTTTTTATCCAAATTTTAAATTAACTCAACAGTGGCAACTTTATTTTCAATAATTTCAAGCCTTTGCATCACATGTTCCAAAGTTAAAACAGTTCCATTAACCAAAAGAGGTGGTGGACCAAACAAATCTGACATAGCATTATAAGCATCAAAAGTATGGCTACCCAAGAAATTCCATCCAGTAATGGCATCAAGAATGCATCTATTCCAAGGAGTAATGTCTACATAAAAATTGCGAAGAAGAACGGAAGTAGATTGCTTCCTAGTAGATCTATTTTGAGCATTGCAAATTCTATGCCAAGCATCTTTTAGATTTTCTCCCTCCCTTTGTTTAAAATTAAGAACTTCATGATCGGGAGTACTAACGATGATAGGAGGACTAGCCATGACGATGAAATAAATGATCTAACACACGAGCACACAAGAGGCAAGCGAAAAAGAGGCAAACGGAAAAGAGAGGGCGAATAAAACGGCAAGGGTGATGTGGGGGAGAGGAAAACGAGAGGCAAATGGCAAATAATGTAATGTGAGGGAGAAGAGTTTGTGATGGGTACTTGGTATGTCTTGACTTGTGCGAAGACCTCCCTGGCAACGGCGCCAGAAATCCTTCTTGCTACCTCTTGAGCATTGCGTTGGTATTCCCTAGAAGAGGAAGGGGTGATGCAGCAAAGTAGCGTAAGTATTTTCCTCAGTTTTGATAACCAAGGTATCAATCCTGTAGGAGGCTACATGCAAGTCCCTCATACCTACACAAACAAACAAGAACCTCACAACCAACGCGATAAAGGGGTTGTCAATCCCTACACGGCCACTTGTGGAAGTGAGATCTAATAAAGATAATAAGATAATATAAATATTTTTGGTATTTTTATGATATAGATTGAAAAGTAAAGTTTGCAAAATAAAGTAGATCGGAAACTTATATGATGGAAAATAGACCCGGGGGCCATAGATTTCACTAGTGACTTCTCTCAAGATAGCATAAGTATTACGGTGGGTGAACAAATTACTGTCGAGCAATTGATAGAAAAGTGCATAGTTATGAGAATATCTAGGCATTATCATGTATATAGGCCTCGCGTATCCAACAAGTAGACCAAAACGATTATGCATCGACTACTATTACTCCACACATCGACCGTTATCCAGCATGCATCTAGAGTATTAAGTTCATAATAACAGAGCAACGCATTAGGCAAGATGACATGATGTACAGGGATAAACTCAAGCAATATGATATAAACCCCATCTATTTATCCTTGATTGCAACAATACAATATGTGCCTTGCTACCTGCTACCTCTTGAGCACTGCGTTGGATTTCCCCGAAGAGGAGAGGATGATGCAGCAAAGTAGCGTAAGTATTTCCCTCAGTTTTTGAGAACCAAGGTATCAATCCAGTAGGAGGCCACGCACAAGTCCCTCGTACCTACACAAAACGATAGCTACTCGCAACCAACGCGATTAGGGGTTGTCAATCCCATCACGGTCACTTACGAGGGTGAGATCTGATAGAGATGAAAAATAATATTTTTGGTATTTTTGATATAGAGATGCAAAGTGAAAAGTAAAAGGCAAAGTAAAAACAAAGCAAGTATTAAAGTAACGGAGGTTGATATGATGAAAATAGACCCGGGGGCCATAGGTTTCACTAGTGGTTTCTCTCAAGAGCATAAGTATTCTACGGTGGGTGAACAAATTACTATGGAGCAATTGATAGAATTGAGCATAGTTATGAGTATATCTAGGTATGATCATGTATATAGGAATCACGTCCGAGACAAGTAAACCGAAATGATTCTGCATCTACTATTACTCCACTCATCGACCGCTATCCAGCATGCATCTAGAGTATTAAGTTAAAAACAGAGTAACGCCTTAAGCAAGATGACATGATGTAGAGGGATAAATTCATGCAATATGATAAAAATCCCATCTTGTTATCCTCGATGGCAACAATACAATACGTGCCTTGCAACCCTTTCTGTCACTGGGTAAGGACACTGCAAGATCGAACCCAAAGCTAAGCACTTCTCCCATTGCAAGAACTACCAATCTAGTCGGCCAAACCAAACGGATAATTCGAAGAGACTTGCAAAGATAACTCAATCATACATAAAAGAATTCAGAGAAGATTCAAATATTATTCATAGATAAGTTGTATCATAAACCCAGAATTCATCGGTCTCAAAAAACACACTGCAAAAAGAAGATTACATCGAATAGATCTCCACAAGAGAGGGGGATAACATTGTATTGAGATCCAAAAAGAGAGAAGAAGCCATCTAGCTACTAACTATGGACCCGGAGGTCTGAAGCAAACTACTCACACTTCATCGGAGAGGCTATGATGATGTAGAAGCGCTCCGTGATGACGGCCCTCTCTGGCGGAGCTCCGGAACAGGCCCCAAGATGGGATCTCGTGGATACAGGAAGTTGCGGGGCTGGAATTAGGTTTTTGGCTCCGTATTTGATCTGTCGGGGGTACGTAGGTATATATAGGAGGAAGGACTACGTCGGTGGAGCAATAGGGGGCCCATGAGGTAGGGGGCGCGCCCAGGGGGGCGCCCCCCACCCTCGTGACCGCCTCTTTTGTTCCTTGGAGTAGGGTCCAAGTCTCCTGGATCACGTTCGGTGAGAAAATCACGTTCCCGAAGGTTTCATTCCGTTTGGACTCCGTTTGATATTATGTTTCTTCGAAACACTAAAATAGGCAAAAAAACAGCAATTCTGGGCTGGGCCTCAGGTTAATAGGTTAGTCCCAAAAATAATATAAAAGTGGAAAATAAAGCCCAATATAGTCCAAAACAGTAGATAAAATAGCATGGAGCAATCAAAAATTATAGATATGTTGGAGACGTATCAGGCATCCCCAAGCTTAATTCCTGCTCGTCCTCGAGTAGGTAAATGATAAAAAGAGAATTCTTGATGTGGAGTGATACTTTGGCATAATTTCAATGTAAATCTTCTTAATTCTGGTATGAATATTTAGATCCGAAAGATTCAAGAATAAAGTTCATATTGACATAAAAATAATAATACTTCAAGCATACTAATCAAAGCAATCATGTCTTCTCAAAATAGCATGGCTGAAGAAAGTTATCCCAACAAAATCATATAGTCTGGTTGTTGCTCTATCTTCATCACACAAAGTATTTAATGCACAACCCCAATGACAAGCCAAGCAATTGTTTCATACTTTAATAATCGCAAACTCTTTCAACTTTCACGCAATACATGAGCGTGAGCCATGGACATAGCACTATATGTGGAATATAATGGTGGTTGTGGAGAAGACAAAAAAGGAGAAGATAGTCTCACATCAACTATGCATATCAACGGGCTATGGAGATGCCGATTAATAGATATCAAAGTGAGTGAGTAGGGATTGCCATGCAATGGATGCACTAGAGCTGTAAATATATGAAAGCTCAACAAAAGAAACTAAGTGGGTGTGCATCCAACTTGCTTGCTCACGAAGACCTAGGGCACTTTTGAGGAAGCCCATCACTGGAATATATAAGCCAAGATCTATAATGAAAAATTCCCACTAGTATATGAAAGTGACAACATATGAGACTCTCTATCATGAAGATCATGGTGCTACTTTGAAGCACAAGTGTGGTAAAAGGATAGTAACGTTGTCCCTTCTCTCTTTTTCTCTCATTTTTTTCTTTCTTTTTCTTTTTTTTTCTTTTTTTCTTTGGCCTTTTTTTGGCCTTTCTCTTTTTTTTGTAAAGTCCGAAGTCTCATCCCGACTTGTGGGGGAATCATAGCCTCCATCATCCTTTCCTCACAGGGACAATGCTCTAATAATGATGATCATCAAACTTCTATTTTTCTTACAACTAAACAATTACAACTCGATACTTAGATGAAAATATGACTCTATATGAATGCCTCCGGCGGTGTACCGGGATATGCAATGAATCAAGAGCGACATGTATGAAAATTATGAAGGTGGCCTTGCCACAAATACAATGTCAACTACATGTTCATGCAAAAAGCAACATGACAAAAGTAATGTGTGTCATATGAATAGAACGGTGGAAAGTTGCATTACAATATATCTCGGAATGGCTATGGTAATGCCATAATAGGTAGGTATGGTGGCTGTTTTAAGGAAGGTATATGGTGGGTGTATGGTACCGGCGAAAGTTGCGCGGCACAAGAGAGGCTAGCGATAATGGAAGGGTGAAAGGGTGTGTATAATCCATGGACTCAACATTAATCAAAAGAACTCATGCACTTGTTGCAAAAATTTAGAAGTCATCAAAAACCAAACCACTACGCGCATGCTCCTAGGGGAATAGATTGGTAGGAAAAGACCATCGCTCATCCCCGACCGCCACTCATAAGGAAGACAATCAATAAATAAAATTGTGCTCCAACTTCATCACAAAGCGGTTCACCATACGTGCATGCTACGGGAATCACAAACTTCAAAACAAGCATTCTTTAAATTCATAATCACCGAAATTGCATCACTTTGATATTATCACCTCCATATCTCAAAACAATTATCAAGCATCAAATTTATCTTAGTATTCAACGCACTCAAAAGAAAGTTTCACATATCTTGAATACCAAGTATATTAATATTAAGAAAATTACCATGCTATTAATGATCTCAAAATAATCTAAGTGTAGCATGAGAGATCAATAGTTTCTTTAAAAAAATCCACCATCGTGCTCTAAAATATCTAAGTGAAGTACTAGAGCAAAAATTATCACGCTCAAAAGATATAAGTGAAGCACTCTGAGCAAAACTATCAAGCTCAAAAGATATAAGTGAAGCACATAGAGTATTCTAGCAAATTCCAATTTGTGTATGGCTCTCTCAAAAGGTGTGTACATCAAGGATGATTGTGGTAAACTAAGAAGCAAAGACGCAAATAATACAAGACGCTCCAAGCAAAACACATATCATGTGGTGAATAAAAATATAGCTCCAAGTAAATTACCGATGGAAGTAGACGAAAGAGGGGATGCCTTCCGGGGCATCCCCAAGCTTTGACTTTTTTGTGTCCTTGGATTATCTTGGGGGTGCCATGGGCATCCCCAAGCTTAGGCTCTTGCCACTCCTTGTTCCATAATCCATCAAAAGAATTCACCCAAAACTTGAAAACTTCACAACACAAAACTCAATAGAAATCTCGTGAGCTCCGTTAGAGAAAGAAAACAAAAGACTACTTTAAGATACTGTAATGAACTCATTATTTATTTATATTGGTGTTAAACCTACTGTATTCCAACTTCTCTATGGATTATAAAATATTTTACTAGCTATAGATTCATCAAAATAAGCAAACAACACACGCAAAATAGAATCTGTCAAAAACAGAACAGTCTGTAGTAATCTGTAACTAAGGCAAACTTCTGGAACTCCACAAATCCTACAAAAATAGGAAGTCCTGGACAATTTTTCTATTGAACATCAGAAAAAAGAATAAACGCAAAATCACGTTCCTGTGATTTAACAAAAATATATTCGTGTGCCCAAAGTTTCTGTTTTTCAGCAGAATCAAATCGACTATCATCGTAGGTTATCCTATAGGTTCTACTTGGCACAAACACTAATTAAAACATAAAACCACATCTAACCAGAGGCTAGATGAAAGATTTATTAAATACCATCAAGGAAAAATATTGGGTTATCTCCCAACAAGCGCTTTTCTTTAAAGCCTTTTTAGCTAGGCATTGAGATATCAATGATGCTCACATAAAAGACAAGAATTGAAGCACAAATAGAGCATCATAAAACATGTGACAAACATACTTAAGTCTAACATACTTCCTATACATAGGCATCTTGTAAGCAAACAAATTATCAAGGCAAGCAAAAACTAGCATATGCAAGGAAGAACAAAGAGATGATAGCAATCTCAACATGAAGAGAGGTAATTTAGTAACATGAAAATTTCTACAACCATATTTTCCTCTCTCATAATAATTACATGTAGGATCATAAGCAAATTCAACAAAATAACTATTACATAAAATATTTCCAAGACGATCCACATGCATGCGAAGTTGACACTCTTCCAAAATAGTGGGATTAACATTAACTAAAGTCATGACCTTTCCGAACCCACTTTTATCAAAAATATCATAAGATTGAACATACTCCAAATATGTGGGATCTAAAGTTGACACTCTTCCAAACCCACGTTCAATAATATTGCAAACACTATTATCAATCTCATATTCATCATGGGGCTTAAATAAATTTTCAAGGTTATAAGAAGAATCACCCCAATCATGATCATTGAAACAAGTAGTAGACATAGCAAAACTAGCATCCCCAAGCTTAGGGTTTTGCATATTATTAGAATAATTGACATCAAGAGAATTTATAGGAAAATCATTGCAATCATGTTTTTTATTCAAGGAGTTATCGTGAATCTCTTCATAAATTTCTTCATCGTAATTTTCAGATTCACAAATTTTTAGCAAAGCTTCATAAAGATAATCTAGTGCACAAAACTCACTAGCAATTGGTTCATCATAATTGGATCTCTTAAAAAGATTAGCAAGAGGATGAGGATCCATAGATCTTAGGTTCTCTGTTTAGCAATAAATAAGCATCTACTCCAACCAAACAAGCAAACGAAAGGGCAAGCAAAAGAGAGAAGGAGATTGGGAAAGAGAGGGCAAATAAAACGGCAAGGGTGAAGTGGGGGAGAGGAAAACGAGAGGAAAATGGAAAATAATGTAATGCGAGAGATAGGGAATGTGATGGGTACTTGGTATGGTTGACTTTTGCGCAGACTCCCCGGCAACGGCGCCAAAAATTCTTCTTGCTACCTCTTGAGCACTGCGTTGGATTTCCCCGAAGAGGAGAGGATGATGCAGCAAAGTAGCGTAAGTATTTCCCTCAGTTTTTGAGAACGAAGGTATCAATCCAGTAGGAGGCCACGCACAAGTCCCTCGTACCTGCACAAAACGATAGCTACTCGCAACCAACGCGATTAGTGGTTGTCAATCCCTTCACGGTCACTTACGAGGGTGAGATCTGATAGAGATGATAAATAATTTTTTGGTATATTTGATATAGAGATGCAAAGTGAAAAGTAAAAGGCAAAGTAAAAACAAAGCAAGTATTAAAGTAATGCAGGTTGATATGATGAAAATAGACCCGGGGCCATAGGTTTCACTAGTGGCTTCTCTCAAGAGCATAAGTATTCTACGGTGGGTGAACAAATTACTGTTGAGCAATTGACAGAACTGAGCATAGTTATGAGTATATCTAGGTATGATCATGTATATAGGCATCACGTCCGAGACAAGTAAACCGAAATGATTCTGCATCTACTACTATTACTCCACTCATCGACCGCTATCCAGCATGCATCTAGAGTATTAAGTTAAAAACAGAGTAACACCTTAAGCAAGATGACATGATGTAGAGGGATAAATTCATGCAATATGATAAAAAAACCCATCTTGTTATCCTCGATGGCAACAATACAATACGTGCCTTGCAACCCTTTCTATCAATGGGTAAGGACACCGCAAGATCGAACCCAAAGCTAAGCACTTCTCCCATTGCAAGAACTACCAATCTAGTTGGCCAAACCAAACGGATAATTCGAGGAGACATGCAAAGATAACTCAATCATACATAAAAGAATTCAGAGAAGATTCAAATATTATTCATAGATAAGCTGGATCATAAACCCACAATTCATCGGTCTCAACAAACACACCGCAAAAAGAAGATTACATCAAATAGATCTCCACAAGAGAGGGGGGGAACATTGTATTGAGATCCAAAAAGAGAGAAGAAGCCATCTAGCTACTAACTATGGACCCGAAGGTCTGAGGTAAACTACTCACACTTCATCGGAGAGGCTATGATGATGTAGAAGCCCTCCGTGATGATGGCCCTCTCCGACGGAGCTCCGGAACAGGCCCCAAGATGGGATCTCGTGGATACAGAAAGTTGCGGCGGTGGAATTAGGTTTTTGGCTCCACATTTGATCTGTCGGGGGTACGTAGGTATATATAGGAGGAAGGAGTATGTCGGTGGAGCAACAGGGGGCCCACGAGGTAGGGGGCGCGCCCAGGGGGGCGCCCCTCCACCCTCGTGACTGCCTCTTTTGTTCCTTGGAGTAGGGTCCAAGACTCCTGGATCACGTTCGGTGAGAAAATCACGTTTCCCGAAGGTTTCATTCCGTTTGGACTCCGTTTGATATTCTGTTTCTTCGAAACACTGAAATAGGCAAAAAACAGCAATTCTGGGCTGGGCCTCCGGTTAATAGGTTAGTCCCAAAAATAATATAAAAGTGGGAAATAAAGCCCAATATAGTCCAAAACAGTAGATAAAGTAGCATGGAGCAATCAAAAATTATAGATACGTTGGAGACGTATCACTGCCCCTGGTGTCACTAGGAAAGGACACCGCAAGATTGAACCCAAAGCTAAGCACTTCTCCCATTGCAAGAAAGATCAATCTAGTAGGCCAAACCAAACTGATAATTCGAAGAGACTTGCAAAGATAACCAGTCATACATAAAAGAATCTGGAGGAGATTAAAATATTTCTCATAGATAAACTTGATCATAAACCCACAATTCATCGGATCTCGACAAACACACCGCAAAAAGAGTTACATCAAATAGATCTCCAAGAAGATCGAGGAGAACATTGTATTGAGATTCATAGAAAGAAAAGAAGCCATCTAGCTAATAACTATGGACCTGAAGGTCTATGGTAAACTACTCACAACTCATCAGAGAGGCCTTGGCGTTGATGTAGAAGGCCTCCATAATCGATTGCCCCTCCAGCGGAGCGCCTAAAAAGGCTCCAAGATGGGATCTCCTGGGTAGAGAAGGTTGCGGCGGTGGAAACAGGGTTTTGTGGTGCTCCTGGATGTTTTCAGGGTACGTAGATATATATAGGCGAAGGAAGTCGGTCAGGGGAGCCACGAGGGGCCCACGAGGGTGGGGGGCACGCCCACCCCCCTAGGGCGCGCCCTCCTGCCTCATGGCTTCCTCGTCTGCTTCTTAACGTCCACTCCAAGTCTCCTGGATTGCGTTTGTTCCAAAAAGATCTCTCCTCAAGGTTTCATTCTGTTTGGACTCTGTTTGATATTCCTTTTCTTCGAAACACTGAAATAGGCAAAAAAACAGCAATTTGGTTTGGGCCTGCGGTTAGTAGGTTAGTCCCAAAAATGATATAAAAGTGTAAAGTAAAGCCCATAAACATCCAAAACGGGTAATATAATAGCATGGAACAACCAAAAATTATAGATACATTGGAGACATATCAGTTAGCCCCTGCCTTTTGGGTTCCTTTTTCTGAAGAGGAGATCTTTACCTCCATCATCAAAGCTAATCCTAACTCTGCTTCCGGCCCGGATGGCTTTTTGATTCCTTTCTTCAAATCTTTCTAGCCCCAACTTAAGAATCTAATCTATGCGGTTATCCAAGGGTTTTGTTTCGGGACGGTGGACATTTCTAGGCTCAATTATGCGGTTATCTCCCTCATCCCTATGATTAAGGGTCTGGAGCACATCTCTCAGTTTAGGCTTATTGCGCTTATCTATAATTTTGCCAAATTCCCTGCAAAATGCTTGATCACTCATCTTACTCTTGTGGCTCATCGTACCCTCTCGCCTACTCAATCTGCTTTTGTTAAGGGGCATTTTATTCTTGATGGGGTCCTTTGCCTTCACGAGATCGTCCATGATATTCACAAATCTAGTAGTAAGGCTGTCATTCTTAAGCTAGATTTCGAAAAAGCTTATGATTCGGTTAGTTGGGGTTTCTTAAGACAAGTTCTGTTAGCTAAAGGTTTTGATGGTGGTGTGGTTCATCGTATCATGCAGTTGGTCATGCGCGGCCACACTGCCATTTCGGTTAATGGGAAAGTTAGCAATTTTTTAAAAAATTCTAGAGGCCTGAGGCAAGGGGACCCAGCCTCTCCTATTCTCTTTAATTTTGTTGCGTATGCTCTCGCTAATATCTTGTCTAGGGTAGCGGAGGCCGACCACATTACTCCTGTTAGCTCCCATCTCATTCCCCAGGGCATAACCCATCTTCAATATGCTGACGACACGATTATTATGGTGGATCTCAATGATCATTGCCTTGCCCACCTGAAATTCCTTTTGCTCTCTTTCGAAGCCCTCTCTGGTCTTAAGATCAACTTCTTAAAAGCGAAGTCATTGTAACTGGTGTCTCGGATGACGAGGCGTTGTGTGTTGCTCACCTCTTTAATTTCTCCCTTGGTTCCTTTCCTCCCAAATATCTTGGTCTACCCATTTCTTCCAACAAACTCCTTGCTAAAGACTTTGCTCCCATGGTGGCCAAAGTGGGCAATCGCGTTATGCCCTGGAGGGGTAGATACAATACCCAGGCTGGTAAAGTTGCCCTGCCTGCCTTTCTTCCCTTCCAATGTTCCTTATGGGATTCTATCTTCTTTTGATTGGCACTCACGCTGGGTTTGACAAACATAGAGGTGCTTTTTACTGGAGCGCAGCTGATAACAAACGTAAATACCGCATGATCAAGTGGGATTTCATCTGCAGACACAAAGGCCTTGGGAGGTTGGGTATCATTAATACTCTTGTCATGAACACATGATTGATCATCAAATGGTGGTGGAAGATCATGACCACCACCTCGGATAAACCTCTCTGGCTTAACATTCTCAAAGCTAAGTATTTCCCTAACTCTAGCCCGATGTTTGCTCGTGCCTCAAGAGCGTCCCAGTACTAGAGAGATCTTGTTAAGCTTAGACCTACTTTCCAAAGCCTCGTCAAGTTTGTCGTTCACAATGGCAGATCCACTAGATTCTGGCTTGATTGGTGATGCGGCTCGACCATGTTGGCTAATGCTTTTCCTATTCTTTTTTCTTACTGTCCTGGCCCTGAGATCTCAATCTTTGAGCTCTCTTACAATAATTGGGACCTGCAACTCCGTCGCTCTCTCTCTCCTGAAGAGTTGGTTGACTGGCAGCACCTTGTTGCCTTCTTTCCTGTGCTCTCGGAGGAGGAGGACTCGGTGGTGTGGCCTCATTCTTCTTCTGGTCGTTTTTCGGTGAAACCGTTGTATGGTAAACTTATCTCGGGGTCTACCACTTCTAAATTCAAGTGGATCTGGAGGGCTCGCATCCCTCCTAAGGTCAAGATCTTTCTCTGGCAAGCTTCTCGCGGGCGTCTTTCGACTGGTGATCAGATCCGCAAACGCAATGGGCCTGGGTCTGATCGCTGTGCCCTCTGTGGGCTGAGAGAAGACACTATGCATGTTTTCTTCTCTTGTGTTTTGGCTAAATTATTCTGGTGCTGTATCAGATCTTGGTTGCATGTCGCCTGTACACCATCTTCCTTCTCAGAGCTTCGTATCTTGGTTAATATTCTGGTTGGGGCCTAGAGGAGGATTTTCTGGGTGTGCTTTGCTGCGATGTGCTGGTCTTTATGGATGACTAGAAACAAATTTACTATTGAGCATGTTTTCGCTGCTAAACCTGCTGACTGCTTATTTAAAACTTGTGTGTTCTTGCAGCAGTGGAGATTATTGATTAAGGAGGCGGATAGTGATGCGCTTGATATGATGATTTCCAAGATCCGGGCTTCTGCTATCTCCCTATCTCCAACCCGTGCCAACAATTAGGTTTGCTGGCCCTTTGTTTGGCGTCTCTAGTCCCTCCAGCCTGCGTGCCGTGTACTGGCCTGGGAGCCATGTATGCTACTTCTTCTGCTCGTTCGTGCTGGGTGGTACTCTAAATGATGTCTGTGTTGTCCGTTCTGGTTGTTTAACTCCGCCTGGTGGCTTTATTTATAAAGTCGGGCCTCGGCCTTTTATCTAAAAATAAAGGAGATCTACAACTATTCGGCACGTTGGTGAGTATGTTCACTCTGGAAACAGACTTTCGCCCCATTTTATAAGTAAAGCAATGAGCACGTCTATACAACAAATTCAAGTGCAACAAAGGGGAAAATAGTCTGCTAGGGCAACAACACAAAGATGCCCAAAAGGAAAATAAAACAACAAAGTGGCTGGGAGCTCAGTAGCCCTTAGGGCGAGGCAAGTCGGAGTGCGGCAACAGTCATCGCGCCCATCATGAGGCCAAGCCGGTCATGATCCGTCTATCTAGATAGCAGATGTCAGTGATGCAAAAATGCGAGGAATTTGAAGCTAGAGTCAGATGCACTCCTAAGAAACACCTGCTCAATAATCATCTTGTTGTGTGTCGCCTGTAGGGTGCATGCTAACGCCGCAAACACGAGTCAGAACAGACGTCTCTCCTTCCGAACTGGTTGGTCCGGGTTTGAAGGAACCTGGCCAGGTCTAGGGCCTCCCAGTGGGGCCCTAGATCCTCACGGACAAAGCTCCGAAGAAGTCATAACGCCGGGGATGAGAAGATGTGTGCTCCCATCTCTGGGACCACACAGAGGGGGCACAACTGATCCCCAGATTTGTGCCACTTGATCATCTCTGTCCCATATAGGAGATGATCCCATAGTAGTTGCCAAACAAAAACATGATCTCGAGAGGCAATTGTGCTTTCCACAAAGGAAAGGTCCACGAAAGAGACTACTGTCGACACAAAGAATGGTACACCTAGCCGAAAGAAAAGACCCTCTAAGGGGTCAACCGCCAAGATAAGGCGTCCGGATATCCAAGAGAATCAGTGGAGGGCAGCTCGCAAGTTATCCCAGTCCACGGTCACCACGGGCATAAATGTCCATCGAAGCTAGATGTTCCAATGGCCATTGTGGGAAGCCGTGGAGGCCAACACCATATGATTCGGGCAGACGCCGGCCTCTGGATGAGTCAAACTAAACAAGGATGGATCAATGTCCAATGGTAGTGCTGGTGCAGGAATGATTCTTAGGGATCATGAGGGTGCCACCCTCTTCAGTTCTTGCTGGCATCTCCATACATGGGATGATACCTTGGAGTCTGAAATTTTGACCCTCAAGGAAGGTATTTCATTAGCCTAAGAGTGAAGTAATCTGCCAATTGACACGGGGTCGGATTGCTTGAAGGCTGTCTCAATGATGCAGAGTGAAGAAATCAACATGTCTAAATATGCGTTCATGATTAGTGAGATCAAACGTAGTATGGGGGAACATAATTCTTGTATTACTCATATTCATCCTATCGATAATATGAGTAGCCACTTTATGGCTAACTTTGATAATTTGCAAGGCCAGACTGCTTTTTGGCTAGGATCTGGTGTAATGAAGGTCCTAAATATTTTCGAAAGAGAATGTAATTCTTAAATGTCTTGAGTAATACAAGTTTTATTTCATAAAAAGAGCTCATGTGCAGTAGTAGGAGGAGGAACAGGAGGAGCCTTCAGCGACGCTACCCGCAGTCGTGCACGACGGAGTCTCATCGCTACGTACACAACAAAAGAACACATGTGACAACTAAGAAAAAAACACATGTGACGCCATGCTAGTCAACGTTCTGTCCTATGAAGGGGATTACGAGCGCGTGCAGAGCAGGTACTAGGTACTGGGAGCGACACCAAATTAGGGACTTTAATTGATCTGTTCGAAACAAATTGGCCGGTTTTCTGTCCGTATCTATAATAACTAATTAGTTCATCCACACTAATTTATTTCTCATGACATGCAATCTATCCACCTCAGCAAACTGCCACACCGGCCATTATTTTCCCTTTTAACCAATTTTATCGGCATGTTATGTGTAGACTTAAACAGACCAAAGCCCAATGGTCTCAGTTGGCAAATAGAAGAAATTAAATTCAAAAGCGATTTGTCTCCTCGAATCCAACACAAGGGTTCGCTGGACAGAATGAAAACAATCCAGCGAAAGAGTACCATGCATGAATGGAAATCATGGGATGTTCGCGTACACCTACCATGTAGGAAAGCCTACGCTTTCTCAAATGTTAACCTCTTCCGCAGTTAACAAATCTGAGTGCATGCTGCGTCACCCGTGATGCACATAGTAGACCCACTAATATATATTCCTATTTCCATTGCTCTATCAGCCGTGCGTAGCTTCTATTAATCCTCTTTCAACAACTGCTCAGCTCAATTTGTGCTATATAAACAACAAGATGGAGGCTACACTTTCAGATTGAACTAGGAAGAACACATACACAAGACAGTAGTATACCAGCGCCAAACTGCAGCAAGCGATCGAAGAGGAAGAAAACGATGGCTGGTGAAGGAGATCTGCAGCTACTGGGCGGGTTGGTGAGTCCATTCACACTCCGGGTACGCATGGCGCTGCACGTCAAGGGTGTGAGCTACGAGTACCTCGAGCAGGACCTATGGGACAAGAGCGAGCTCCTCCTCGCGTCTAACCCGGTGCACAAAAAGGTCCCGGTGCTCATCCACGCCGGTAAGCCCATCTGCGAGTCGGTCGCCATCGTGCAGTACGTCGACGAGGTCTGGGCGAGCGCCCCCTCGCTCCTCCCCGCCGACCCCTACGACCGTGCCGTCACTCGCTTCTGCGCCGCCTATGTCGACGACGAGCTGTTCCCTGCCTGGCTAGCCATCCTGCGCGCCGCGACAGAGGAGGAGAGAGCGCAAAAGCTCGCCGCCACGCTCGCGGTGCTTGCGCCCATGGAGGAGGCCTTCTCCGCCTGCTCGGCCTTCTCATCCGGTGGCGACTCCATCGGGTACTTCGACCTCGCGCTCGGGTGCCAGCTCTTCTGGCTCGACGCGCTGAGGGAGATGTTCGACGTGATGGTCATCGACGATGGCAGGACCCCGCCCTTAGCCGCGTGGACCGAGAGGTTCCTGGAGACGGAGGCGGCCAAGATGGTGAAGCCGCCCATGAGCAGCATGCTGGAGTACGCCGGGCAGCTGCGAGAAAATCGGATATTTGCCACTTTGAATACGTGGCTTCTCCAAATTGCCACTCCCAAGATTGTCTTCACAGAATTGCCATCCAGCTCATCGGCTCCTTGATTACCATGCCATTTCTCTCCTTTCATCGATTTCTTTGTCTGTTTTACATTTATAAACATCGGAAAGTACCAGACTACCCCTGAGACAAAGGTACGTAACTGGGCATCCAATCGGCACTCAGTTTTTCTAGAACTCATCTAAATGAGATATAATTTGGTCTCATTCACCTTTTATAGCCATTGGATGTGATGTTATAAGATGCGTGTGTGCTGACGTGGGTTGTATCTGTTTTTATTTTCAAGGTGAATAAGACCAAATTATATCTCATCTAAATGAGTTCTAGGCACTCCCATCGGCACTTGAAGCGGGATGAGAGGGCGCTGCCAGCCATGGATATCGTGCGTGCCGCATCGCCAATTCCCTGGACGCCGCGTGCCCACGATTTCCTGGACACCGGAAAGCAGCGAGCCGCCGATCTCCTCGATGACACGTGCTGCGGATAGGATGAACTCGCCATGTGCCGCCGATCGCCTCAACGCGGCGTGCCGCTGATCGCATGAACACCGTGTGCCGCCGATCACCTAGACGCTGTGTGCTATGTATGCCTGGGCATGTGGCCGAATCTTTCTGGGCGGTATTATGCCTTTCGCTTGCTTTGTGTGCAAAAATCTATGGCGACCGATCTCTCTTTGCCAGCTCGTCAACAACGCTCTGCGTGCTCTGGACTGTGGTTCACCGTTCACGACGTATCAGCGGAGAAGATGTCGTCGGCCGGTAGTAGTTCACTACTTGCATGAATCTAACAAAACACAGTAACTCTGTTTCTCTACTGAACCTTGGATAAATTTCTCTTCCAGAAGACCACAGTGTCCGTGCACCGGCCAGTCTTCCAGACAAAATCTTATCGGCCGATGGCAGCTCCTCGGTGGCGACATGCCCATCTCCCTCCGCCTCCTCCCGTCCTCACGAGACGCGCCATCCCTCGTCATCCCAGTTGAGCGGCCCGGCAACCCGGACGGGTGGCGCAAGCGGCGAGCAGGGGACGGGCTGAGCGGCTATGGCACGCGGGAGGCAGGGCGAGCGGCGACGGCGGCCGGGGAAAGTGAGCAGCCAGCGGTCTAGTGGCGCGAGCTGCAACGGCGACCGGACGGGCGACGCTAGCAAGCGCTCTTACAGACAACGAGTAATTTTGCGGCTCAGTCGTTTCTTCTCGGTCGAGAACCAGATGCATAATCAGATGGAATACCCATGTTTGTGTACTTAGCCTTAGGGGTGGTTTGGTATTTTCTGTTGCCTATAAATGGAAAATTAAAAAGAAATCCAGTTAAAGGAGAGAAATGGCATGGTAATCAAGGCGTCAACAGGCTGAATGGCAATTTTGCAAAGCCAATCTTGAAAGTGGCAATTTTGAAAAGCCCTACATTCGAAGTGGCAAATATCTAATTTTCTCGGCAGCTGCGGGCTCGCTGGGCTGCTGATGATACCGCGGCCGCCAAGTAGGTGGGTCGGTGGAGCTTCTTGTGGTCGACCCACGTGTGAGATATGGCCAATGGTGTTGTTTTTTAAGGTTGCAATCGCGTGTCGTCAGTTTATTTTGTTTGCTTTCTAACATCATCGTCTTTCGTCAGTCTTCTTAGTTGTGTGTGTGAGAGACCCATTTTATCACGCCTGTCCGGTATGCAATAAATGGTCATTTGTATTGGTAGAGCTGTACAAATACAACCATACACTGGCAGAAGCGGTGGGCCAAGCGACTATTCCAACCAAAACATGTTTATGTTAGAACTAATTTTGATGTTTTGTATCTGCATATTTGTTTTAGGTTTTGCATATAGGGTAGATGGTCTAGAGTAGCTAGTCCGGTGTTGCTTCGACGAAGGCGTACTAAGAAGGCGAGATGCTGAACTGCCGTGAGATGCGGCGAGCACGGCGAGATGCCAACAGCAGTGTGAAGCTGCGGTGTTGCGTGAGGCAGCAAAGTCGTGTGGTGCGACAAGAGCATGGACGGCAAAGCGAACCGGCTGGTTGGATGGATTAGTTAGATGCATGCAAGTGGTTAGCCAGCTTCGTGGGTAAGTAGCACTACCAGAATTAACCCCTATGCCTACGGCCTAGGCCGTAGCGTAGCCCTGATTCCCGTCGGGATAGGCCTATGCCGAAGGTCCCCGTAGGCATAGGGCCGTCGGCATAATATACGTCGGCGTATCTCGGGATGCCGTCGGCATAGAAAAGCCGTCGGCATAGATGATTTACCGACGGTGTCCATACATCTATGCCGATGGCCAGGGCCGTCGGCAACATTCCACGCTAACGGTGACCGCCGTCAAGTGCTGCCCATAGAGGAGACGCCACGTGACAGGGCTATGCCTATGGCGTAGCCGTCGGCATAGATTTGAAACTATGCCTACGGCTAGGCCGTAGGCATAGCCCTGCCACGTGGCGGCGTCCACTAGCTCCGTGGGCACGGCTATGCCTACGGCGTAGCCGTCGGCATAGATTTGAAACTATGCCTACGGCTAGGCCATAGGCATAGCCCTGCCACGTGGCGGCGTCTACTAGCTTCATGGGCACGGCTATGCCTACAGCTTGGCTGTCAGCATATATCTAAAACTATGCCTACGGCTATGCCATAGGCATAGGTGCCAGGCTATGCCGACGGCCTAACTGTAGGCATAGTTTAGATATATGCCGACGGCCTAACTGTAGGCATAGGCTCCATGTGTCGTCCTCTGGTAGCTCATGGTAACCCTATGCCTACGGCTAAGTCGTAGGCATAGTTTCCGTCTGATTTTTTTTTTCTTTTTTCTGTTTGATTTCAATTCAAATTCACATGATATATATATATGATGAAATAGACATACACAACATATATAAGTATCATCCTCACAACAAACACCATCACAACAATATAAGTATCATGACAAACATAATCATCATCACAAACATAAGCATCTAAAGAAGCACACAAGTCATCTAAAAGACCACAAGTCATCTAAAAGACCATAAAAGACCGCAAGTCATCTAAAGAACACAAGTTTATGATCACCACCACCGTCACCCAAAGGCTTAAGTGCCAGGACATCCACCACCACCGCCAAGGTCATCACCGCCAAGTCCGCCGAAGCCTAGGTCATCACTGCTAGCGGCAGTGCTACCGCCAAGACCGCCGCCGCCTCCGTGGATAGGAGTGACCGGGCTCCGTGACTCGGGAGTGATGCCAAGACCAGCACCACCACCAACGGTAGATCCACCAGTTCCCTGGATGTTGAAAAGACATGTTAAGGGGATATATGATTGTGTTGAATAAACAGTATGCTTTGGGTGAATAGTCTGAGATGTACTAACCGGCGAGGGGCCAGGGTTCTCTGTCAGAAACTCCTCAAAAGTAAGAAGCACTGGTTGTGGTGGAGGAGATGGTGCTGGTTGCAATTGAGGAACCCTGCCGGCCGCCATTTCCTCAAGGAAGTGTTGCAACATGCGATCCCTCTGCTGATGGTATGCATGAAGGCTCTCGTGCCACACCATGGTCTCCTGACGTGTGTACTCCATGTAGGCCTACGGTATGACATGATGGAACTCACAAAACATCTCAATGCGGAAAATAAAGTGAGCAATGAAGATAAGAGGGAAAATACTTACAGAGTTCCGCTCAGCAATGAGGGACTGTGACTGCGCACTGGTCATGGACGTGCTCGTGCGCTGGCGCAGGCTCGGGTTGGTAGCTCGGAGCTGTGTGTAGGAGATAGAAGGAGTGATCACAGCATCCAGAAACGGCGACCGACCGTGCTTCTTCCCCATGCTCACCACCACCCTCTCGTCCATATCCGCCGCAATGGGGTCAGGTGTGCCAGGATGTAAACTCGGATACTGTCGTGGAATTGTCACGTCAGATGTCCTCGTGAAAGGACTTAGTTGTGGAGCCATCGCAACTAGGAAGCTTGAAGGGGTTAGTCGGGACAAAGGACACGAGAGATTTATACTAGTTCGGCCCCTTATGGTGAAGGTAAAGCCTACGTCTAGTTGGGTTGGTATTGATTGATGTTTCGATGACCAGGGAGCGAGATACGCTATGCCCGGCTCTCGATGAGTTGTTTCTTACCCTAAGCCGCCGGTGGGTCGTCCCCTTATATACACGGGTTGACGCCCTGCAGCTTACAGAGTCACAGCCGGCTTATAAACAGTGTTCGGCTCGATGACTAGTTAAATCTACCTTACGATACAAGTCATGCCATTATGGCGGTTTACTACGACGGGCCTTAAGTCGCCTGTGGGCCTTAGACCCTTTACTGAACCACCATCTTCATGCTTGGTCTTGGGCTTCTTTCTGGTGAGTCTTCTTGGCGTAACCCGGCCCCTCTTGGGCGGCTTACACAAATAGTTATATCCCCAACATTAGGCCCCAGGTTGATTTGAACCGGTTCATGTCAATCTTAAAATACCTTAAGAAATAAATCTTCAGTCTTCTGCCTGTGCAAAAGGTTTTCCTTAACCCGTCATGACGTCATCTTTTGGATCCGCATTAACCCGCCGTGATGTCATCTTTACTTAAATTCATTTTTTATTCCACCGTATCCTCCAACGGATCTTTGCTTTTACTGACTGTTCTGAAAACCGAGGCGTCGGGGCCGCTGGATAATAATGCTTATCTCCTCGTTTCTCGCGCCGTCTCAGTCAGCCCTTCCTTATAAATAGGCATGACCTAGGTCTTCTCCATTCTCCCCCTTCGGTCGTCTTCTTCCTCTCACTGTCCCTCTGCCGCTCGAGCTCCGCCGCCGCCGCCGTCGCAGATCTCCTCGTCCTCACCAACTCAGGCTGCTGCATCAACCTGATTTGACCAGAGAAACGCATCGAACCTCCACAGCAGACTGCATCTGTAAGTTTCTTCTTGTTCCTCAGATCCGCATTAGGCCCTCAAGCTCTTTGGTGTTCTTCGCTGTTCGTCAGCCCCCCTCGTAGATTTCATCACCACCGCCGTTTTTTCGATCTTGAAGATGGTATAAACCTGATGCGGTAGTTATTTCGCACCTATTTCAAACACATATAGGTCCCTTTCCATCGCACAGAGGCCCCGTTCGAACCCTTGAGCTGCATCTGTGCCAGTTCTAAGTCTAGAAATTTTCTTTTCAGAACAGTTGTTTGATCCAGAATAATAGCGGCAACTTGTGAAACATGTTTGTTTCACCCGAAAATAAAAACCACCTCTGTTGAATATGTTTAACCATGACTGTCCATGTGGCCGGTTTAAGTAAATAACATTGATCTGCCAACCTTACTTGCTTCTCTCAGACTTAAGAATATTCAATTGCTCTTGATATCTGTAGCGGCTTAAATATCACTGCGTAGTTGCCCATATATCATTAGGCCCCTTTTAAGCCGCCATCTTGAATAGATTTAAAATGTTTTCCTCCAGGTTAAATTTGAACCGGAACTTCTTATTTTGACATAGGCGTCAATTTACGTCATGGCACCTAAAGCAACCAAAGCTCCTGTGACCTGTAACTGGGTCCCATCCACAGTCACAAGAAGTAAACTGTCTGAATTTGTGAAGTCTGGTCATTTGCCTAAGAAGGAGGTCATGTCTTATCGTGCCCCTGACCCGTTCGAGGAGAGACCTCACCCCAAAGAAGGAGAGGTGATAATCTTTACAGATTATATGAGCCGGGGATTTGCTCAACCTGGTTCAAAATTCTTCAGGGATGTTTTGAATTTCTTTGACCTTAGACCTCAAGACATCGGGCCCAATTCCGTGTCAAATATTTGCAACTTCCAAGTCTTCTGCGAGGTGTACCTGGGAGAAGAGCCCAATCTGCTTCTGCTTAGAGAACTGTTCTACTTAAACCGGCAGAATGAACGTGCCAATGGGCCCAGTCTAGAACTTGGCGGCATCTCGATTCAGCGGCGGAGAGACTGCCTTTTTCCTTACGCTGAACTACCAAGTCATCCGAAGGATTGGAATCAAACATGGTTCTACTGCCAGGACACTTCTCCGGCTGGTGAGAACCCTCTGCTCGGCTTCCGCGCTCTGCGCCTTGAGTCAAATCACCCAATGTCGGATAAGTTAACCGCTGTTGAACGCCTACCACTTGCTCCTACCATCAAGATGATCAAAGCCCTTTTAGGCAATGACTTGAATGGTATTGACTTGGTCCGAGTCTGGGTCGCTTGGCGAGTGCTGCCGTTAAGCCGCCGCCCCGGCTTAATGTGCACTTACTCAGGCGAGAAGGATGATCCACAACGTCATAGTTCCGATGACTTGCCAGATGATGTGGTGGAGGCTACGACCCAAACTTTGCTGAAAGAGGGCACCGTGACTAGTAACGCCTTTGGCTTACTTCCTTTCTGCAAGAAGAACCCGGCCCCCGCAGTAAGTCATTAATCCTTCATGAATACTCTTTCAGTGCTTTACACCTTACTTTTACTCATAACCCTTTTATCTTCTCCATAGGCCGATGACAACTTCTGGAAGGTCAAGTATGACCATGAGGCCGCCAAACAAGCCAGAGCGGCCAAGAGA
This sequence comes from Triticum aestivum, assembly GCF_018294505.1. Lineage (NCBI taxonomy): Eukaryota > Viridiplantae > Streptophyta > Magnoliopsida > Poales > Poaceae > Triticum > Triticum aestivum. Next base: position 62,340,061 of record NC_057813.1, read on the forward strand.
ACCGAGAGGAAAGCTACAAAAACAGGAACTTCAAGGAAGAAGAATCCAAGTGCTTCAGACTTATTCAAATTGGACGACTCCTCTGATGATGAAGAAGAGGTAATTTCTAACTCCCTTGACTCTTTATCATTACCTTACTGACTTTAAATCTTTCCAGGAAGACACAGGGAACAACCAAGCTGTCGAGGAAGAGGTAACTATAATTTCCTCCGACTCCGAGCCTGTGCCGCGTCAGAAAATTCGAAGAGTAACCCGGAAAGTAAGATTTTCACATCCATTGGCTTACCAAGCAACATCAATTGGAAAGCCGAAGGCAGACTCGGACCATCAAGGACATTGAACTCTCCTCCGGCTTACCTGATGTAACCAGGAAGCGTCGGACTGAGGTTATCTCCGATTTACGTTCTGTTTTACCTTTGGCAGGTTTAATTCGTCAACCTCTCAATTCATCTGACTCCAATTATCAGGATACTTCTCCTTCCTCCGGCGAGTCTATGCAGTCTAACATGCCGACTTTCAAGACTGCCCCCGGGTAATGTAACTTTATTTACCTTAGGCTTTATCTTACTCATGCTTTTGTATTCATCCTTCTACCTTTGTTGGCAGCATGCAAGTGAACCCCAGTAAGAGGGAAAAGAAGAATAAGCCGTCCCAAGACCCGGTCGTGGCTGAACCGGAGCTTGGCACGGCTGCTCCTGACAGTTCCACCCATCAACCGCCGCCTGAACCAGCCTCTGACATTCCGGTGCCAACCTCTAACCCGCCCGTCGAAGATACTCTCAACAGTTCTGATAACCCGGAAGCTCCTAGCCTGGTCAAGACAAATGACCCGGAAGTTGAGATTCCAAGGTCTCAGTTTGTTAAGCTAGGGCGGCCCACTGTCCTTGCCAAATGCTCTGCTAAGGAGGAACTTACCGAACGCCGAAAGGCCAAGCTGGACATTACTGATTATACTCACTTAAGCATTGGAGACATAGTCTCGGGCTATCTGAATCAAGTGCATAACAGTCGTGACCTGGAAATTGACATGGTGAAACAAATACAACATAAATCTGAGGTATAACTTATGTTATTTTCCTGAATCTTACTTACTGTACCAGCCCCCAAGTCTATTGCTTATGAATAAATATGCTGTAGACTTAGAAAACTGCTTAACCCTGCGCTGTCCGGTTCAAAAAAGATGATATTTATTCCGGTTGTAACATGACAGCTTTGAACTTGCGCTTATACATTAGCCCCCAAGTGCCAAGTACCTTTGCTTGCAAAGTGCTTGCGACTTAATGTCATCTTACCATATGTCTTAACATAAACCGGACTTGTTAATTAAAATTCTTCAGCATACATTAGCCCCCAAGTGCCAAGTATCTTTGCTTGCAAAGTGCTTGGGACTTAATGTTACCTTACCATGATTTTGACTATAACCCGGCATCCATGCAGGCCAGCATAAGTAAATTTGAATCAGAAATTAATGATCTGAAGAGCCGTCTGACAGCTCAAGAGCTTGAAATTCAAAAAGCCAACTCCAAGTTTGAATTCAGCGTCTCTGAAAAAGAGAAATTGAAGAAGGATTTTGAGGCAGAGAAGAAAATCTGGGCTGATGAAAAGGCTTCATTGGTGACCCGGGCCGAAACGGCAGAGGCATCACTTGCAGAAGCAACAACCGAGCTGTCCGACTTAAAGCGCCAGATATCTCAAATGGTCTCAGCCATCTTCGGTAAGTTACTGTACATAACCTCAAACCTTGTAATCCTTCCTTTGATGACTATTGTAATCGTGATCCCCGGCTCACTTTATGTTTGCAAACACAGACCCCAGGAGCACAAACCTCAAGCAGAACATGCTGATCAAATTAAAGGCGGTTTATACTCTAGTGGAGCAACTGTACACCGGGTCACAACGTGCTTTGGCCGTTGTAGCTTTATCAAATACCACTCCCCACCTTCTGCAAGACGTGCTGAAGTGTCTCGCTGTGCTACCTCAGCGGATCCAGGATTTAAGGCGGGCGTCTTCAAGAGCCGGGGCCGTAGCCGCGTTGAGCCGGGCAAAGGCATGGATTCCAGAACTAGACCCGGCCGACCTCGCTCTTGGATACCCGAGTCTGAAAGAGGATGGTACCATTTTTGATGATCAAGATTTCACCGCCTGCGTCAAAGATATACGTCCCGTGGCTACCCTCATTGGGAACGACACTGACCTTACGAAGTATTCGCCGGGCTATGACAGTGAGAACCGGAGAATTCCAAATACTCCATATGATCAAGTCAGCCTGATCCCTCCAACTCGTAAGCATACTTTTGCCCCTGAAGTGGACCCAGCCGGTTTAATAGATGATGAATGTCGGTGTCAAAACCGGCGGATCTCGGGTAGGGGGTCCCGAACTGTGCATCTAGGCGGATGGTAACAGGAGACAAGGGACACGATGTTTTTACCCAGGTTCGGGCCCTCTTGATGGAGGTAAAACCCTACTCCTGCTTGATTAATATTGATGATATGGGTAGTACAAGAGTAGATCTACCACGAGATCGGAGTGGCTAAACCCTAGAATCTAGCCTATGGTATGATTGTTGTTCGTCCCACGGACTAAAACTCTCCGGTTTATATAGACACCGGAGAGGGCTAGGGTTACACAGAGTCGGTTACAATGGGAGGAGATCTTCATATCGTATCGCCAAGCTTGCCTTCCACGCCAAGGAATGTCCCATCCGGACATGGGACGGAGTCTTCAATCTTGTATCTTCATAGTCCGGGAGTCCGGCCAAAGGTCATAGTCCGGCTAGCCGGACACCCCCTAATCCAGGACTCCCTCAATGAAGCTGAGTTTGAAGCCTTGAGTGGCATTGACTGGGCCTCGTCAACCTTCCAGGACAAAGCAACCGACGGAGAGGCGGAGAAGGATAACCCAGAATCTTCAAACCCGCCGAAGGAGTGAACCGCCAGGCATTTGATGACTTTGCAAAAAACAATGCTTCATTTATTCAGACTCGGGGAGTCTTGTAATAGGGTAGAAAATATATCTCAATTTTTGTCATGCCTTCGCGCATGTTTATGGTGCTTAATACTTTCGTAAGCCGCAATCGCTATATATTTCCAGCTTATGTTGATCGTTTATTTCCTTGATGTTAAATTTTGCTTGCCTTATCCTGCGATCCCTTTGGTAATCTCGACTGCTTATATGACCTTCACCCTGCGGTTAAATTCAACTCCTGAAAGTCGGAACATGTAATGTTCACCTGGCACTTAACAACCTGGGGTGATCAATATTAAGCCGAAAGAACAAAAAACCACCTCATAGTGCTTTCAAATAAGGTCTCAAAGTAGTCAAGTAATTATACTTATGACATATAATGGATAACAAACAATATTCAAAGGCTTCTGATTCGAATACGATCAGTAAACCGCTCCAAAGGGGTTAAGCTAAGATTCAGATACGATCATATAGCCCCAGTGGCTTTGGCGATGCCGATCAAGTGGGTATCGACAGCTGTGTTCTCTTTGGTTCGAATACGACCTATGTTTGAACAGGAAGCCCCCAAGTGACCATAAGAGTTGTTTAATGACGCTGATTCGAATACGATCCATGTCAGACCCAAAGGGGTTAAGCTATGATTCAAATATGATCAAGAAGCCCCGAAGTGGGTTTGGCAGTATGCCGATCAAATGGGTATTGACAGCTATGTTCTCTTTGGTTCAAATACGACCTATGTTTGAACAGGAAGCCCCCAAATGATCATGGCTAGATTCAGATATGATCATAAGCCGGACCAAAAGGAAAGCCGGATTCAGGTATGATCCGCTCCCTGTTGGTTGTTTTCACCACCTGATAAAGAAGACATATACACTTTTGAAGATAAAAAGGACAGAGGTCCTGCTTTATTGCTTTATATAATATATACACTGTCAAAATATGTACATTTTGAGAGCTGGTGGCTTAAGTATAGTAAGGCCGGAGATGGGCGATATTCCACGGCCGGCGGGTCTCTTCCTCCGACTTACGTGAGTCTTTGTGCTCTCGAACATCGATGAGGTAGTATGACCCGTTGTGCAGATTCTTGCTGACCACAAAAGGTCCTTCCCAAGGTGGGGATAGCTTGTGCATATCAGACTGATCCTGGATGAGCCGGAGTACCAAATCACCTTCCTGAAAAGTTCTGCTCCTAACCCGACGGCTATGATAGCGGTGCAGGTCTTGTTGATAAATTGCCGAGCGAGCTATTGCCAAGTATCGCTCCTCATCCAACAAGTCAAGTGCATCCTGACGAACTTTTTCGTTGTCAGCCTCAACGTAAGCCGCCACGCGGGGTGAATCGTGCCGGATGTCACTTGGCAGGACTGCCTCTGCCCCATACACCATGACGAAAGGTGTGTAGCCTGTAGATCTGTTAGGCATAGTGTTGATGCTCCACAATACAGAGGGTAACTCCTCCACCCAACAACCCAGAGTCCGCTGTAAGGGGACAAAGAGTCGGGGCTTGATACCCTTCAGGATCTCTTGATTAGCTCTTTCTGCTTGACCATTGGATTGAGGATGAGCAACAGCCGAGACATCAAGCCGGATATGCTCTCGTTGACAGAACTCTTCCATGGCACCCTTGGAGAGATTAGTGCCATTATCAGTTATAATGCTGTGTGGAAAACCAAAACGAAAGATCACCTTTTTCATGAACTGAACCGCTGTGGCTGCATCACACTTACTGACTGGCTCTGCCTCAACCCACTTTGTGAACTTATCCACTGCCACCAGGAGGTGTGTCTTTTTATCTTTAGACCTCTTGAAAGGCCCAACCATGTCAAGCCCCCAGACTACGAACGGCCAAGTGATTGGAATCATCCTCAACTCTTGAGCCGGCACATGAGCTCGTCGTGAGAACCTTTGACAACCGTCACATTTACTAACCAGATCCTCCGCATGAGCATGAGCCGTCAGCCAATAGAAACCATGACGGAAAGCCTTGGCCACAAGAGATTTTGACCCAACATGGTGGCCACAATCCCCTTCATGGATCTCACGAAGTATCTCTTGGCCCTCCGCAGGCGACACACAGCATTGAAATGCCCCAGTGATGCTTATGTGATGTAACTAGCCATGAACAATCGTCATAGATTTGGACCGCCTGACGATTTGTCTTGCCAAGGTCTCATCCTCAGGCAAATCTCCCCGGGTCATATAGGCCAAATATGGCACTGTCCAATCCGGGATGATGTGAAGAGCTGCCACCAGCTGTGCTTCCGGGTCTGGCACTGCTATTTCTTCCTCTGTAGGCACCTTGACAGAAGGGTTATGCAAAACATCGAGAAAGATGTTAGGCGGCACCGGCTTACTTGAGATCCTAGCCGGCTTAAAGCATCAGCCGCCTCATTCTTCCTTCGATCAATGTGCTCCACTTGATAGACCTTGAAATGCCCAGCCACAGCATCCACTTCACAATGATAAGCTGCCATGAGAGGATCCTTGGAGTCCCACTTGCCTGATACCTGTTGGGCCACGAGATCTGAATCGCCCAAGCACCTTACCCGGCTTAAGTTCATCTCCTTAGCCATCCGGAGACCATGGAGTAAGGCCTCGTATTCAGCTGCATTGTTAGTATAAGGAAACATAAGCCGGAGCACATAACAAAATTTGTCACCTCGAGGGGAAGCTAAAACAACTCCAGCCCTCGAGCCTTCTAACTGCCTGGACCCGTCAAAGTGAATAGTCCAATACGTGTTATCTGGCTTCTCCTCAGGTGCCTGCAACTCTGTCCAATCATTGATAAAATCCACCAAGGCTTGAGACTTGATAGCAGTACGTGGCATATATTTCAAACCATGAGGCCCAAGCTCAATAGCCCACTTGGCGACTCGTCCTGTGGCTTCCCTATTCTGGATGATGTCTCCCAAGGGGGAAGAACTTACCACAGTTATAGGATGACTTTGGAAGTACTGCTTCAACTTCCGGCTTGCCATAAACACTCCGTAAACAAGTTTCTGCCAATGTGGATACCTTTCTTTAGACTCAATGAGCACCTCACTGATGTAGTAAACCGGCCTTTGAACCGGGTGCTCCTTGCCAGCTTCCTTACGCTCTACCACAATGGCAAGACTGACGGCTCATGAGTTAGCAGCCACATATAACAGCAACGACTCCTTATCAATGGGAGCCGCAAGGACCGGTGGCTCTGACAACTGTCTCTTCAAATCTTCAAAGGCAGCATCAGCAGCATCACTCCAGACAAAGGTGTCTGTTTTCTTCATCATCTGATACAGTGGTAGGGCCTTCTCACCCAACCGGCTTATGAACCGGCTTAAAGCAGCAACACGACCTGCCAGTCGTTGAACATCATTGATGCACACCAGTTTAGCCAGAGAGGTAAACGCCTTGATCTTCTCCGGATTAGCTTCAATGCCTCTGTTTGAGACCAGAAACCCCAATATTTTGCCTGCAGGTACACCAAACACACAGTTGGCCGGGTTAAGCATCATCTTATACACCCGGAGATTATCAAAGGTCTCTTTCAAGTCAGATATCAAGGTTTCCTTCTCTCTGGACTTCACCACGATGTCATCCACGTAAGCATGAACATTACGCCCGATTTGATCGTGTAAACAGTTCTGCACACATTGCTGATAAGTCGCCTGAGCACTCTTGAGCCCAAACGGCATAGATACATAACAGAAGGCTCCAAACGGTGTGATGAAAGCCATCTTCTCCTGGTCCTTAACTACCATTTTGATCTGATGATAACCAGAGTAAGCATCCAAAAAACTCAAACGTTCACAACCCGCCGTAGCATCAATGATTTGATCAATACGAGGGAGACCAAAGGGATCAGACAGACAAGCCTTGTTTAAGTCTGTGTAATCCACACACATCCGCCAGGTGCCGTTCTTCTTGAGTACAAGCACCGGGTTAGCCAACAACTCCGGGTGCAAAACTTCAACAATAAACCCGGCCGCTAAGAGCCGGGCGACTTCTTCCCCAATAGCTTTCTGTCTCTCTTTGTTGAACCGTCGGAGAAACTGCCTGACCGGCTTATACTTCGGATCAATATTGAGAGTGTGCTCAGCGAGTTCCCTCGGTACACCCGGCATGTCAGAAGGCTTCCATGCAAAGATGTCCCGGTTCTCACGGATGAACTCGATGAGTGCGCTTTCCTATTTAGGATCCAAATTGGTACTGATGCTGAATTGCTTAGAAGAGTCGCCTGGGGTAAAGTCAACAAGCTTCGTCTCAGCGGCCGATTTAAACTTCAATGCTGGGTCATGCTCTGTAGTTGGCTTCTTCAGGGAGGTCATATCCGCCGGGTAAACATTGTCTTGATAAAATTTGAGCTCTTCCGCTGCACAGGCAGACTCAACATAAGCCGCGTCGCCTTCTTCACACTCCAAGGCTACCTTTCGACTCCCATGCACAGTGATGGTGCCCTTGTGACCCGGCATCTTGAGCTGCAAATAAATGTAACACGGCCGTGCCATGAACTTAGCATAAGCTGGCCGCCCAAACAGAGCATGATACGGACTCCTGATTTTAACCACTTCGAACGTTAATTTCTCAGCCCTGGAGTCATATCATCTCCAAAGGCCACTTCCAGTTCAATCTTGCCAACTGGGTAAGCCGATTTACCAGGAACCACTCCATGGAAAACAGTGTTGGATGTCCTCAAATTCTTATCAGTCAACCCCATGCGTAGAAAGGTCTCATAATAAAGGATATTGATGCTGCTACCTCCATCCATGAGTACCTTAGTGAATTTATATCCACCAACCTGAGGTGCTACCACCAAGGCTAACTGACCTGGATTATCAACCCGTGGAGGGTGATCCTCTCTGCTCCATATAATGGGCTGTTCTGACCACCTCAAATAACGAGGAACTGCCGGCTCAACAGAATTCACGGCCCTCTTATGAACCTTCTGGTCACGTTTGCATAAGCTAGTGGTAAACACGTGATACTGCCCACTATTCAACTGCTTCGGATGGCTTTGATAACCCGACTGCTATTGCTGCTGCTCTTCTTGACCAGACTGTTGCTGATTATAACCGCCTTGATGTCCCTGAAAGCCGGAATTTAAGTCGCCACCCGGGCCATGAAAACCGCCAGCTCCTGAACCGCCGCCAGACCCAGAATTGTCACCAAACGCATTGGAATTCTTAAAAGCCTTCATGATTGTGCAATCTTTCCACAAGTGGGTGGCGGGTCGTTCCCGGGTGTCGTGTCTCGGGCAAGGCTCATTAAGTAACTGCTCAAGAGATGGGCCTGACCCGCCAGATCGAGGGGGCAGCTTGCCCTTACGTCTTTGATTGTTACCTTGTGCATTAGCGTTGGCTAGAAACTCCGGGTTGCCGTCCGCCTTACGCTTATTGCCACCTTGATTCATCGGGTTATGCTGCTGACCCTTTCCGTTGTCGTTCTTATTTCCCTCCCCTGTCTTTTCCTCATCAGACGCGGGATCCTTGGTCCTATCAGAATCGGCATATTTGACTAAAGCCGCCATCAGCGTACCCATATCGTTGCAATCACGCTTAAGGCGCCGCAGTTTCTGCCTTAGTGGCTCAAAGCGGCAATTCTTCTCCAACATGAGGACTGCAGAGCCGGCATCCATCTTGTCAGATGAATGTATTATCTCCTTGACCCGGCATACCCAATGACTCATGGATTCACCCTCCTCCTGCTTACAATTCGTCAAGTCCACAATCGACATAGATTGCTTACAGGTGTCTTTGAAGTTCTGGATGAAACGGGCCTTTAACTCTCCTCATGAACCAACGGAATTGGGTGGCAAACCCTTTAACCAGGACCGGGCCGTTCCATCTAACATCATGGTGAAGTACTTAGCCATGACCGCATTGCTGACCTCCAACAGTTCCATGGCCATCTCATAAATTTCGATCCACGCTCCGGGCTGCAAGTCGGCCGTGTAATTCGGCACGTTTCGAGGTCCCTTGAAGTCCTTGGGTAGGCGCACATTATGGAGAGCCGGTACCAAACAAGGAACACTGCCGGTTCTAGTGGCTACTCCCGTCTCAATGGAAGTCGTCGGATACTCCTCAGAGTAGGCCTTCTTATACTCCGCGGTCTTGCCGTAGTACTTGGCCTCGCCAGGCTTGGGCTTCCTTCGTGTATGGGCGATCTCCCACGCCTCCATGTGTGAGAGCGGCCGCTTCAGTTTCTCCTCCTGCACCACCAAACAACCAAACAGAGATTAGTCATACATAAGAAAGTGATGGTAAAAAGAAGAAGAAAAATGTTTAATGTACATAGATATACCTCAAGTGTCTTGTGAAGAAAGTGGTTTCGGTTTCCCTGAGCATGTACTCCCTCCCTGCCTCTGTTAGCCTTGTTTCTAATGCTCGTAGCCGCCCAAGCTCCATCGTTATCACACCACAGATCCACCAATGTTGCCCAGGACTCGTCTTTTCCATAACACCAATTTGGACACACCTACATAATGAAAGCATACTGACATGTCAACACGAAATGATGAAATGTACCACAAACATCAGAAATAAAAATCTTTTATACTTACCGCCAAGTACTGGTGCCTCTGCAAGGTAATGTCCGTCCTCCGCGCTTCTTCCTTGGTCATCTTCACACCAAGAGCGTCGTGATAGTATGTCGATATGGCCACCCAACGCACCTCGTACTGCATCTGGCGGGCCTTACTCTTGGCTTGGCAAAGCATGATCTGGTCGGCAATGGCCTTGTGCTCCGGATGAACTCGATAGTATTTCTACAACCATTCATGAAATCAGAATGGAAGAAGCCATGAGTTAAATCATTCATGAAACCAGAATGGACTTGTGCTTCTGAAGAGAACTCACCCAAAAATTAGTGATCACGGCCTTAGCATGGGTCTCATAGTCCGCGTGGGGGGGCACTACCCAGTGGTCCCAGCTTGTGGCCAAAACCAGGCGGTCCGAGTGCCTGACTGGATCCGGACAGTACAACCCCGGCCAGTATACCTTCAGCAAGACGGTGATGAGGTTGTTGAGAATACAGGCCCCTTTAGGATATATCCAGTTGCTGCAATACAATGAAATATTAGCATGTGACAAGCAAAATAAAGAGAAATATAAGCATGTGACAAGCAAAATAATGAAATTATTATAAAGTGGCACTTACTCTTTCCCCGTGGGCTCGATGAGCCACTTCTGCTCCTCGGTAGCAGGAATCTGCTTTGGTGCCTTTACGTTACCACGCAGCCATCCCTTTTTGCCAACACCCTCCCCGCCACCACCATCACCCCCGCCACCACCATCATCCCCGCCACCAGCCTCCTCCTCGTCTGCCTCCTCCTCCTCCTCGTTCCCCTCCCCCACCTCCTCCTCCTCGTCCTCCTCCCCAACTTCCTCCTCCTCCTCCACCCGAACCTCCTTGTCCTCTTCCTCCTAGTCAGAGGGTACCTCACTAGAGGAGGGTACCTCACTAGAGGAGGGCCTCGAAGGCAACACCCCTAAGTCGGTGAGGGTGCGCTGTTTCTGGCCGCGACCCCCTGTAGTGGCTCTCCCCCCACCCCCTGGCCGTGATCCCAGCACTAACAGTAGGTAAAAAGCTAAAAAAAGGAAAAAAATCGGCAGCAGAGGACGCCGGACCGCCGGAGCCGGAGCTCACCAGTAGCAGAGGGCCGGCAAAGGGGCGCCGGACCGCCGGAGCCGCAGCCACGGCCACCTCAGTAAGCAGCTGCGGGGCGGGAAGGGGGTGGGGACGACAGGGCAGCGAAGGGGGCGGGGACGGCGGGCGGCGATGCGGCGCGGGCGGGGACGGCCGGCGGCGATGCGGGGCGGGGCGGGGACGGATGGCGGCGCGCGGGGCGGGGACGGGGGCACGTGCGCGGTGAAGGGCGGGGACGGACGGCGACGCTTGAAGCAGGGACGGGGGCACCGTGATGCGGCCCGGGCCGGGGCGGCGCCGACGCAGAAGGGGGCGGCAGCGGCGAAGATCAAGGCGGCGGCGGGGGTGGATCGAGCGGGTGGAGGCACGAGCGGTCGGGGGCTCGGGGTGAGGTGGATAAGGCACGAGTGGCTTTTTTTGCGAGGACTTTTTTTTGCGAGGACCTTTTTCTTTTGGCAAAAATTGTTGTAATAATGCCAGCTTTGCATGAAAGGACTATACCATACAAGTACATTTGAGGAAAAGTGTGCGCCAGCTAAATAAATATAAATTATTACATCAAGATCCAATAATTTTTCGATATACATTCGAAATTTCAAACAGTATTGTATGTTTGAACATGCATTCCAATCCTCAGTAGTTGGGTTGGCCTGTAAGAGTCCTGAAATAACTCTAGTGTACATGGTTGACTTATAGTAACTTCAAAAGAGGCTTTGTTCATCTGTACACAAATGCTCAAATTAATGTAGCCAAGTCTTGGAACACATGGAAAATAAAATGTAGATATAACAGTAAACTATGGACATAATAGACATTAATTTCATAAGGTGAAAAATTATACAGAGCCGCAAGGGCGGAAAGATTAAAATAAGAGAAAATCTGGAGAAAAAAAAGTTAAATTTTTTTGCGACAATCGTTTGACAATCTGATGTTATTTTCTTAATTTTTTAAAATTTCTACCATAACCATCTATGCTTAGTTCTTTTGATGTAAAAAATTAGATATCACAAGTTGGGAACGATCCAAAAGAACAACCAATGAACATGCATCATTGGGATGGAAAATAATACATTCTGTTTTTGTGCATACATAATACAAACATTCATTCATCTATGTATATACAAAAGTATGGCATAAAATTTTGACCAGCAATATAACTTGTATGAACGGAAAAATACACAATTTTCGAAACCCCAAGACGGGCGTCTACGCATCCACAACACTTTCACACATGCATCAGGAGCCGTGCGATGTTTCGGTGGCATAGCTACGCCCCGAAGGCCACCCCGAATCCCAGTTGACCAGGAGATCTAGCCCTTTGACTTTTGCCGGACGGGCTTTGACCAGTGGTCTCTTCCAGTTGGTTGCGACAGGTCTGCCCATAGCAACATCCCCGAACACGGTCTGGACACAACCCAGCACTAGATTCCCTCCGGTTCTACCGCACCCGCACGATTCCCCCCTCCAAGTGACGGCGGCGCTGCCGTACGTGGAGGGGGGCCACACCACGGAGCCCCAAGACGGGCGTCTACGCATGCCACAACACTTTCTCACATGCATCATGAGGCGTGCGATGTTTGGGTGGCATAGCTACGCCCCGAAGGCGAACCCGAATCCCAGTTGACCAGGAGATCTAGCCCTTTGACTTTTGTCGGACGGGCTTTGACCAGTGGTCTCTTCCACCTGGCCGCGATAGGTCTGCCCACAGCAACATCCCCCAACACGGTCTGGACACAACCCACCACTAGATTCCCTCCGGTTCTACCGCACCCGCATGATTCCCCCTCCAAGTGAAGGCGGCGCTGCCGTCCGTGGAGGGGGGCACACCACGGAGCCCCAAGACGGGCGTCTACGCATGCAACAACACTTTCTCACATGCATCATGAGGCGTGTGATGTTTCGGTGGCATAGCTACGCCCCGAAGGCCACCCCGAATCCTAGTTGACCAGGAGATCTAGCCCTTTAACTTTTGCCGGACGGGCTTTGACCAGTGGTCTCTTCCACCTGGTTGCGACAGGTCTGCCCATAGCAACATCCCCGAACACGGTCTAGACCCAACCCACCAGTAGATTCCCTCCGGTTCTACCGCACCCGCACGATTCCCCCCTCCAAGTGACGGCGGCGATGCCGTCCGTGGAGGGGGGCCACACCACGGAGCCCCAAGACGGGCGTCTACGCTTGCCACAACACTTTCACACATGCATCAGGAGCCGTGCGATGTTGGGTGGCATAGCTACACCCCGAAGGCCAACCCGAATCCCAGTTGACTAGGAGATCTAGCCCTTTGACTTTTGCCGGACGAGCTTTGACCAGTGGTCTCTTTCACCTGGTTGCGACAGGTCTGCCCACAGCAACATCCCCGAACACAGTCTGGACCCAACCCACCACTAGATTCCCTCCGGTTTTACCGCACCCGCACGATTCCTCCCTCCAAGTGACGGCGGCACTGCCGTCCGTGGAGGGGGGGCCACACCACGGAGCCCCAAGACGAGCGTCTATGCATGCCACAACACTTTCACACATGCATCAGGAGTCGTGTGATGTTTCGGGGGCATAGCTACGCCCCGAAGGCCACCCTGAATCCTAGTTGACCAGGAGATCTAGCCCTTTGACTTTTGCCGGACGGGCTTTGACCAGTGGTCTCTTCCACCTGGTTGCGACAGGTCTGCCCACAACAACATCCCCGAACATGGTCTAGACACTACCCACCACTAGATTCCCTCCGGTTCTACCGTACCCGCACAATTCCCCCCTCAAAGTGACGGCGGCGCTGCCGTCCGTGGAGGGGGGCCACACCACGGAGCCCCAAGACGGGCGTCTACGCATGCCACAACACTTTCACACATGCATCAGGAGTCGTGCGATGTTTGGGTGGCATAGCTACGCCCCGAAGGCCAACCCGAATCCCAGTTGACCAGGAGATCTAGCCCTTTGACTTTTGCCGGACGGGCTTTGACCAGTGGTCTCTTCCGTCTGGTGGCGACAGGTCTGCCCACAGCAACATCCACGAACACGGTCTGGACCCAACCCACCTGTAGATTCCCTCCGGTTCTACCGGACCCGCACGATTCCCCCCTCCAAGTGACGGCGGCGCTGCCGTCCGTGGAGGGGGGGCCACACCACGGAGCCCCAAGACGGGCGTCTACGCATGCCACAACACTTTCACACATGCATCAGGAGCCGTGCGATGTTTCGGGGGCATAGCTACGCCCCGAAGGCCAACCCGAATCCCAGTTGACCAGGAGATCTAGCCCTTTGACTTTTGCCGGACGGGCTTTGACCAGTGGTCTCTTCCACCTGGTTGCGACAGGTCTGCCCACAGCAACACCCCCGAACACGGTCTGGACACAACCCACCACTAGATTCCCTCCGGCTACCGCACCCGCACGATTCCCCCCTCCAAGTGACGGCGGCGCTGCCGTCCGTGGTGGGGGGCCACACCACGGAGCCCCAAGACGGGTGTCTACGCATGCCACAACACTTTCACACATGCATCAGGAGTCGTGCGATGTTTCGGTGGCATAGCTACGCCCAGAAGGCCACCCCGAATCCCAGTTGACCAGGAGATCTAGCCCTTTGACTTTTGCCGGACGGGCTTTGGCCAGTGGTCTCTTCCACCTGGTTGCGACAGGTCTGCCCATAGCAACATTCCCGAACACGGTCTGGACACAACCCACCACTAGATTCCTTCTGGTTCTACCGCACCCACACGTTTCCCCCCTCCAAGTGACGGCGGCGCTGCCGTCCGTGGAGGGGGGGCACACCACAGAACCCCAAGACGGGTGTCTACGCATGCCACAACACTTTCACACATGCATCAGGAGCCGTGCGATGTTTCGGTGGCATAGCTACGCCCCGAAGGCCAACCATAATCCTAGTTGACCAGGAGATCTAGCCCTTTGACTTTTGCCGGACGGGCTTTGACCAGTGGTCTCTTCCACCTGGTTGAGACAGGTCTGCCCATAGCAACATCCCCGAACACGGTCTGGACACAACCCACCACTAGATTCCCTCTGGTTCTACCGCACCCGCACGATTCCCCCCTCCAAGTGACGGCGGCGCTGCCGTCCGTGGAGGGGGGACACACCACGGAGCCCCAAGACGGGTGTCTACGCATGCCACAACACTTTCACACATGCATCAGGAGCCGTGCGATGTTTCGGTGGCATACCACGCCCCGAAGGCCACCCCGAATCCCAATTGACCAGGAGATCTAGCCCTTTGACTTTTGCCGGACGGGCTTTGACCAGTGGTCTCTTCCACCTGGTTGCGACTGGTCTGCCCATAGCAACATCCCCGAACACGGTCTAGACACAACCCACCACTAGATTCCCTCCAGTTCTACCGCACCCGCATGATTCCCACTCCAAGTGACGACAACGCTGTCGTCCGTGGAAGGGGGGCACACCACGGAGCCCCAAGACGGGTGTCTACGCAAGCCATAACACTTTCACACATGCATCAGGAACCGTGCGATGTTTCGGTGGCATTGCTACGCCCCAAAGGCCACCCTCTAACCAGATTCCCTCCGATGTCGACCAGTTCCCCCCTCCGTGACACGGCGGCAGCGACGTCCATGAGGGGGGCAATCGATATACCATTGGGGTATGATTTTTGTTTAGACAAGGCACATTTGTATTGTAAAATAAGAAAATAATAAATAATACTAAAAAAATACAGGTATGCCTACGGTAAGGCTGTAGGCATAGCTGCGCACACCGATCTAAGGTATGCCTACAGTAAGGCCGTAGGCATAGCTGTGCACACGGTCATGGATCGATGACGTGGCGATGCACGCGGATTGATGACGTGGCAGAGGGCACGGGCCAGGCCTACGCCGACGGCTATGCCGTCGGCATATCTTTGCCACGGTAAACTAAAAAAAATACAGGTATGCCTACGGTAAGGCCGTAGGCATAGCTGCGCACACCGATCTGAGGTATGCCTACGGTATGGCCGTAGGCATAGCTGTGCACACGGTCGTGGATCGATGACGTGGCGATGCACGCAGATCGATGACGTGGAGGCGTCTAGGATCGAGGATGTCAATATATCTATGCCAGCTATGCCGACGGCCTAGCCGTATGCATAGGCTCCACGTGGCGCCCTCTGGTAGATCGTGGTAGCCCTATTGCCTACGGATAAGCCGTAGGCATAGTTTTTGTCTCATTTTTCCCCCTTTTTCCTGTTTGATTTCAATGCCGACAGCCGCCGTTAGCCCCGTCGGCATAGTTCCTACGCCGTCAAACGGTAGCCGTTGACCGGGTAGGCGGGCCTCATCTAAGCCGACGGCCTCATCTATGCCGACGGCCCCCGTAGGCGTACCTCCAGAGGTCCCGACGGCACTAGTATGCCGACGGCCCCCGTCGGCGTAGATCAACATATGCCGACGGCTTTTCTATGCCTACGGCCTACCATAGGCCGTCGGGATATATCAATCTATGCCTACGGGGGCCGTCGGCATAGATGAGGCCATCGGCAACTATGTTAATTCTTGTAGTGTAGTGACCGCATGGAGGTTGTTAGCTGGTCAAGGGGTGTGCATGTAGTTAGCTGTTGATTACTTTGCATGGATAAGTTAGTTAGCGCACAAGCTGTGAAGCCACCGATCGTGCAGATCCTGGAGCGATTCTAGGTGAGAGAGAGGGGGTCATGTGTGAGTACTTGACTTAGTGGCCTGGCTGTGTTTAGTACCTGCGTGAGTCACTTGTGTATATATATGTCATATTCAGTAATGAGAAAGAAGCCGAGAGGGCTAAAGGAAAAACCATGTGGCACATGTGTGTTCTCACCGGGGGAAGAAGCAAAGCCTTTCCTCTCCTTGGTGAAGTGTGTGTGTGTCTGTGTGTGTCGTGTGTGTTTTTTGTACCTGTGAGTTCTTCTCCATTGTGTCGTCTTGAGAGTAGAGATAAACTCAAGAGAGAGTTGACAGGAGAGGAAGAAGAGGCGGCGCTGCGAGAGGCGGCGCCAACAGTTTAATCACACGAATACATCGCAGAATACACCGGTGAACATGGCTCGCCAGAAGTAGGTACGGTCCAGCACTACCAGAATTTACCCAATTGCTGACGGCTGTATCTATGCCGATAGGGGCCGTCGGCATAGATGGATATATCCCGACGTCCTAGGTCAGGCCGTAGGCGTAGCCAAGCCGTTGGCATATGTCCATCTATGCCGATGGGGGCCGTCGGCATAGTACAGCCATCGGGACTGCTCGAGGTACACCTACAGTGGCCGTCGGCAAAGCTCGGGCCTGACGACGGTTTGACGTTGCCGGACCTACGCCGGCAGGTACTAACGGCGGCCGTCGGCATAGATTTGCTGACATCGTCGATCCGCGCCCTGTCCACGTCATCGATCCGAGGCGTAGGAGGGTGCGTGGGGTGACAGAGGTATGCCGATGGCCTAGCCGTCGGCATAGGCCTGGCCCATGGCCTCTGCCACGTCATCGATCCGCGTGCTTCGCCACCACAATATACGAACTATTAACGTCACATCACGGACTCATGGTAATGCATTGGTGCTAGTATCTCAAGGTACAGACATCCGGTCCCAGATCAGCCAAGTGGAGCGTGTTCGGATTCACTCCGCTCCCCAGCTCTGCTCCCGAAGCGGGCGGAGTGGTGCCGAATGCTGCAACTCCACATAGCATGAAGAGCGGAGCGGAGCAGACTGTAGTTCAATCTAGCAGAGTTGCTAAAACCGAGCTCCGCATGCCACTGCGAGCTTCTTGTGCAAAACTTATCCGTTCACTCGATCCAATTTTCTCGCCCGCATGCAGCGACTACCTGATCCACACCAAGCTGACTGTGTAGGAGTGGAGTTAGTTGCCCAACATGGTATCTACTCTTGATTTGGGGGCGGAGCCAACAATCCAGGATCAGGGAGCGGAGTCAATCTACAGAGCCTTTACATTGATTTCTCTGCCCAACCAATTCTTTCGGTTCTTTAGCATAACAGAAGAGAGTGAACACATTTTTTGTGTGGGGGAGAGAGTGAACACATTGCAAATTCAATGTGATCAATGGACATATACGTTATCCTCCTACCAAATCAACGATTTTGTGCGTTCAAATTACTCACACCCATTCATCTATGTTTTAAAATTTAAAATGTCATCTTACTGTAAATCTCACAAAGGACCTACAATTATCGGTTAAAAATCATCAATGACTACAACATGACTTTTTTGTTATATTTACTCTCTCATTTTAATTATAAACAACGCAATAGTCGTATGACAACATCATCTTTCTATGATCTCTTAAGGCAGCAGTATCTCATCGTCTTTTTTATGATTCACCAGCAACGCACGTGGCATTGTGCTAGTGAACTCCTCTATAAGATTTGGCTAGTTTGCCTCCTTATCAATATACTAGACAGTAGAAACAAGTGTTTTAAAATTCATAGACCAAACCTAAGACATGTATAATTGCAATCTACATCTCAGAAATTCCTTTTGCCATCATGCATAATCGCAAGCTACATGGGCGCCAAGGCTGGTGGTGCAGGTTCGTGCGGGAACGGCCTTGTAGAGCTGGCCCCAACAGGCCTTGAGTTTTCCTCCGAAACAGGGATAGAAGCGGCATTTCTGCCGGAATCAGTGTCTCCCACGGGAGTAGAGTCAGAGTCTCCCATGGCATCATCTTGTAGGTCTGCAGCTCCGGTGGCCGGACCCTGTAGGGGATTCACCTCCACCGTTCCCTCGCAGTTGCGCACTGGCTCGCCTTGCGGGCCTTCGAAGGCGTCGAAACGCTGGAGCCAAGCTCGCAGCCATGGGATCACACCTATGGTGGCCTCCGTGTCGGCCCTTAGCTGACTGCCGCCCGCGCACTCCCGGGAGACGAACATGGTGAGGTGAATCAGGAGCATGAAGCACGAGACGACGGCGTTGATGAGGAACAACCCACGAAATCTCCACAGACCGAGCCTGGCGTCAGCCTCGCCTCTGCTCCTCCTGCCCACGCAGGCTCCGGGCTGGCGGAACCACTTGTTGTCGATGGGCGTGAGTCCATCCTCCTCCGCCAGCTCCAATATGGCACGTGACACGTCCTCCACCAGCGGGGATCCCTTCGGAAACACCCTATATATATAAACAAACCAACGCAAAAAATATCAGGCCGCATGATCGTAATTCATGGGTTGAAATACCGAAAAGTTTGGAGCCCACCCGCCCATGTTTGAACATTTTGTAGTAAATGCTAAGTTACATGATGTACTGCTACATTAGAAGAAAATGATCCAATTTAAACGAGTACTAGTAGAAATCAATACGTCATATGTTTGACACTAGAGTGGAGCAGTACTTCTTGTGTTCAAACATTTCTCTGCCGTCTTGTCCTTCTTTTCTTCAATGTTTATCCTATTATTGCTTTCAATTTTTTTATTGTGATAGTATTGAATTCTAGAGGATTCTATCAATTGGAACTGCACTACGTCAGGCTCTTACAATGCTCGCTTCGCTTATTTGGCGCGGTTTTATGGCTCCTTCTCCCCGTTCAAATAGGTCCTTTCCACACAAAATTTCATTCTTGAAGATGGAGCTAGCTAAAAGCCAAACATGGTAAACTACTCCTTCATAGAGCTGCAACTTATGTGTGGAACTGCTCCAAAGTAGATTTGATAGAGTGAAACTGATTTTGGTGGAGCGAAGCAGTCCCAAACAGGCCTAATGCCGCCACTTTGCTTGGCTCTAGATATGTGGGCACATTCTCACCATCGACAGCCTCTCTACTAGGGGCTCGCTCATAACCAGCTATGCAATTTGTGTGACCAAGATGACAAGACTCCTTTGCATCATCCAGATGCTGCTTCACGCGTGAGGTATGGCTGCTAGTTGCTGCCCTGCTCTTGTTTCCAACGCCGGTGATGCCAGTTCCATTTCTTCCCGGTGGAATGTCATCGCCTGTCCCATGGATGACAAAACACATAACCATGGCTATCTATATTTGCTAGAACCCATGGAAGGAGCGAAACATGTGCGTTTTCGAGCACTTGTCGTTGCTTGATCCTAGAGTTCTTCACCTGATCAAGCAGGACGGTCTCCTCCTCCAACCCACTACATCTTCTCATTGGCTATTCGATTGCCCAAGCCTAACTAATTAATGTATGCATCTCAAGTTTCAGGGCATGTTGGGGCCATGGCAGAGCTTTCGCCAATTCCTTACAAAAAATAAGAACTTGTAATATTTGTGTAGAAGTTATGATTCTAGCTGTGGATCGTGCAAGTAACAAGCATTAATTATGCATTATTTCCCCACATCGTGGCCCCAATTTTTAATATGTGTCGTAGAAAGAAGAAGAATGACATGAGGCTAAACTATATATTCTTCTCCGGCTATATGTAAGTTGCCTGAAAACTCATTGTGGGTAAGCTGATTTGCGAGGCCATTATATTAAGACCGAACAACCGTCATTCTTTCTTCTTTCTTCAACTTTCTTCCTCCTCACACAAAATCAACTTATATAGCTACTGTGTGCATTCAAACTTGGATAAATTTGCAACAAATATTTGATAGTTTCTTCTTGGAACGAGTTTAGTTCATGACACATAGATGGGCTTACAAAGTTGTAGCTTGAATTTTCAACAAATATTTGATAATTTCTACTTGGACCTGGCATGCAGATGCCGCTCCGTAATAATTCTTGTTATGTGAACAATTACCTTCTATATTTATTGTTTTTAATACCCATCCCCGTAGAATCATATGTATATTAGATCTGGAGCTAGCATGAAACTGATAAAAAGTACCGAGATGCATGGGTACGAACTTACAAATCCAAACCCGCCACTCTTGTAGATCGGACCCACCATGGAGTAGCCTTGGCAGTAGCGTGACAGGAAGAGCCTAAGGTAGGGAACCTCAGCGAAGATGGCCGTGACACCTCCATTGTCTGACCCTTTGTCGAGCGCATCCGCGTATTGATCCATGGAGGTGTACCTCCTGAACCTTGCCTCATCGAAGCCCATCTCCCTCACCATGCCCTCGATGAAGGGAATCCGCTTGAACCCCCACATAGTCACTATCTGTCCATTCGTTCATTGTCGGGTTGAGCTGCTGGATTGTCAACACCGACGTTAGGTTCGCTGTGTAGCTTGATGTGAGGATGAGCACGGTAAACACCCACATGATCACCACAAACTTTGACAGGTTGCTCTCCAGCTTCTCCTCTGAAAGTAAGTATGTAATTAAACTACTAGTTTACCATACACATATATATGTTGCATAATGCATTTGTAGAGACGAGAAATGGCGAGGTCATGAAATATATAAACTGTGGGAGAAGACCATGGTTGAGAATGCAAAGTAGAATAGGACGCCGAGCTGCTTCCAGGGTGTGCCGCGGAACCGAGGGTTTATCTTATGCTCGATCGCCCACACAACGAATCCAGTAAATAAGAAGAAAGCAAGGCTGGTGAGCCAGAGTTCCGGTGTCATTGGCTTCGTGAAGATCCACATACTATTGATGCGATCCTTCTCTGCAATGATCATCGACCACCCCGTATCCGTGAATGGCGTCGTGAATGAAACAACTTTCACCCCGTATCTGATCGTCACGTCTCCGGCGACTGCGTCTGCCTTCTGCATGCAATGATGATTCTTCAAAGTAAGAACTAAAGATGGAAAATAAACATGAATGATTTGGCTTTCTCGCGTAAAAGCAGAAGGGATGATATTCTTTTTTGAATCAAGCTGGGGGTGGGGGTGTTCTCCTGGATTTCATTTTAGAAGGAGGTTGAGAAAATTTTGATGAGAATTAACTAATTTTAAATCAGAAAATTATATTCTTGCATGCTCCCCCCATCCCTAAATATATATGGTGTTTAGTATATTTTTTTAAAGAAAAACTAGGCAAACTTTGACCTATTTTTAGATGAAACAAATCAATATACAAAATGCAAAATCAATACAATTAGGTTCATCACGAAATATATTTCATACGCTATATATTCGGTAGTGTAGATATAGGTAATTTTTCATATGATTTCATTAAATTAGTGAGGTTTGACAAAAATGAGTGTGCCCTATATTATGAGAATGCGGGGTACTATTTTTTTAAGCGTGGAGTTATCTGGTTGGTCGGCCGGTACTTATACTTTTTCAGAAAAATTGTGTAAAAAATCACCCGCAAAAAAAAAGAGATAGAAATCAACTAATGGGCACTCTCAAGTCTCAAATACTCGGTTCACAAATATAAAAACGTTTTAGTGTGTTTCTTCACTCATTTTATGTAGTCTATATTAAAATATTCGAAACATCTTATATTTTCGGACAGAGGGATTATATATAGTCGTATTAGCGCGCGGACTGACCTTGCCATGCACCAGGTTCACAAGTTCATCGTATGGCATGTTGGCATTAGCTGGCTGGTAATGGTACGCAACTGTATAGTCCAGTCTTGCCATGACCGCGTTGAACACGTCTATGCAGTAGCCCGACACTCTGTCCATGGCGATGCTCGGATCAGTGGAAATTTCCACGAATTCGGTGAACCCGCGTCTCACCGGAACTGCGACGCGAAGGCTCCCTTGGCTGGGTGACTTGTTCCACGCGATCGGGACAGCCGCTGTCTCGCCTGGCCAGAGGATCTGCTTCAGTTCTTTCCGTGCACCGCTGGGATACAGGCTCGTCGTGATCCCCAACCCCGGCACCCAGAAGCCGACCGTCCTTGCGCCATTGCCGATGATATTCATGATCTCGTACACCGAGACCTGCAGCTGGCCGTCGACCAGGCCGAACCTTCCTACCAGTCCATCGAACTTGGTGACCAGCAGAGCATCGATGAATGCCGTTAGTTGTGCCGTTCGGAAGGTTGTCTCAGCTGCTGCCGCGGCAGCCCATGCCGTGTCATACAACCAGAGCAGCGTCACCGGCACAGTGGGGTCGTCGTGCTCGAGACCTGGGTTCTCCTGCCGAAACCTCGCCTTGAACCGCCTCCAGAAGCTCCTGACTTGGTCCGTCGCCGGCACGTAAGGCCGCAGGCTGACAACCCCCTGCATGTAATCGATGTCGCCGGGGTTAGGGAGGCTGTCCGCCGCGTTGCCAACGCCAGCGGTGGTGACCCAGACGTAGCCCTCCGACATCATGCCGGCGACCACGGCCCGGCGGAAGAGGCGCGCGGCCAGAGCGGGGGGCATGTGCACGATGTACACCTTCGTCGGCATTGTCTTGAGGGCGAGGAGCGCCGCGTAGACGCGGCTGTCTGTCGCGTCGCGAGGCACGGCTACGCTCTCGGTGAGACCGCGTGACCCCTGGAACGCGTGGACCAGCGCCGAGAGGAGGCCGACGCCGTAGGGCGAGTCCTCGTGAAGCAGGACAGCGGCCCGCCACGCAAACGCCTCGAGAATGGCGGCGATCGGCGCCGCCTGGGAGCTGATGTTGGGTGCGGTGCGTACGAAGAAACGCGACCGCAATAACGAACTCGATGCCGACGAGGTGGCGGTGGAGGAGGAAAGGATCGGGATGTTGCTGTGTTCCGCTATGCCGGCGAATAGCTCGGCAGCTTCGGGTGATGTCTGAGGCGAGATGATGGCCTGCACGTCGGCATTCTTGTCCATGAGCTCTACGGCTGCTGGGCTTGTGTTGGTCCTGCCTGCTTGTTTTGTGGGCTACTTTCGTTCTTGTGCTTTGCTGTTTGAACCTGCCGTATGATGATCGTACTTTGGGACTATGTAAGTTTGGTTTTCAGTAATGAAAATCGGAACGGGAAAGCCCTTCTTTGATCAAAAAAAAATGAGCTCCACGGCTGCAAAAATATTCAAACAACGAAAATCAAAATCAAACGCAAGTTATTTTTTATTTTATTTCTGAGAATAGTACGAGATGTTTTTTTTTAGAATCAAACGCAAGTTACGCAACATACTCCTTTTTATTTACTCTGTATATTAGAGTTGGCTGAAGTCAAACTTTATGAAGTTTGATCAAATTTATAGAAAATGATATAAACATTGACATTAACAAATCTATATGATGTGAAAGTACATTCAATAATAAATCTATTGGTATTGATTTGTTATTATATATGTTCATATTTTTGTTTATAAACTTTGTCAAAATTTACAAATCTTGACTTTGACTAAAGTTAGTACGCGAACTAAATAAAAACGGAGGGATTACATGCACGGTGATATGATTTAAGCCAGTAAACTCAAGCAAATCCAAATCCAATGATAGCACGCACTTAACAAAGTCAGGAGTATATGAATAGATCCAATGAACAGATCGAGCTCCCGGAATTTAGTACAACATGCAAGAACGATGAGAGGAATTATCGAGCCGCACTTACCAGCGTGTGCCACCTTGACGAGGTCTCCGCGCGAATCCTTGAGACGCAGCTCCACCGACGTGGCGTAGTTCGGGTCCCTCGCCTCCGCCATGGACGACGAGCTGACCCTTGACGCAGCGGCCGGCCTCGCCTCCTCCAGCCTCGCGTCCCTCGCCTCCGCCAAAGGCAAGCCCCGCTCGTCGTGCAAGACTGCGGCATCGCTCAAGAAGAAGTAGTTGACGCCCGAGCAGCGGGCCGTGCAGTCAGCCAAGAGGAAGGGCCGAAGGCATGCGCGGGACAACAAGCTCTCTACCGCGGCCGCCACCGCCTCTCCGCGCGTGTCTATTTAGATCAAAACGGACACAAAAGTCTGCCCAACGCGCCGTCCCAAACGAACGTGTGTCCGCTTTTTGTCTGCCTGCCGTCCCATTCCCGATCCAAATTTAGGCCTCATTCGGCGAGGACACCAAACGGACGCGCGTGACGCACGCCTATTGCTCCCCCTGGCACGCTAGTCGACGGCACAGGCACCAGCCTACCACCATCCCCCCCCCCCCCCCCCCCCCACTTTCCCAAACAACTCCCGCCCGCCCGCGCTCCCGGCCGCTCGCCATGGACGACGTGCCGACCCTCGACGAAGCCGCCGGCCTCGCCTCCCTCGTCTCCTCCGGCCTCGCCTCCCTCGTCTCCTCCGGCCTCGCCTCCGTCGCCTCCGCCAAAGGCAAGCCCCGCTCGTCGTGCAAGACTGCGGCGCCGCTCAAGAAGAAGCAGTTAACGCCCGAGCAGCGGGCCGTGCAGTCGGCCAAGAGGAAGGCCCTAAGGCATGCGCCGGACCACAAGCTCTCTGCCACGGCCGCCGCCGCCCTCTCCATCGCCGCATAACAAGAGGAAACGGAGTTTTCACGGCAACAAGGGAGACCCTGCTCTACCTAGGGTTAAACCCTGGCCATCATGGGCTCGTCAGCGCCGCTGTGGCCGCGGCCAGCACGGGCTCGTCAGCATTCCCTTGGGTAGTGCTGCCAGAGTCGCCGCGTGTGTCTGCCACGCAGGCTATTCCTGGCTTCCATGTCTATCTGCAAGCCTCCCGCTTCTCCGGGGAATGCTCTACGTAGGTGAGTGTGGTGGCGTCGTACATGCACGGGCCCACGCCCATGGCCATCAACCTCAACGCCACACCGGTGGCCGGTGGATCATCCTCTGGAGGGGCGAGGAAATGCCCGCGGGAGATACCAACCAACATGCATCCCGACTCCCGACACCCGCAACCTATTCGACAGAATGCTGGCCACTGGTGAGGAAGAGACGGCCAACCGTTTCATCATTGAGAGCATGATCTTAGAAGGTGGTGCGAGAGCCATTGTCTTCAGAGGCTATGTGGGAGCGGCTGCCTTCGATCCCGATGAGACCCAAAGCCAAGACGGCCGAGCGTCCTTCATGCCCGCCACCTTTGATCAAGCTGGCATGGACGACCCCTTCATACAATACCAGGTGGGCATGGGCAGCACATTCTCGCTCGACCACAAATTCCCGAGGGACTACGGCCTTGAGGAAGAGGATGAAGTGGACATCGATGGGGAGCCTTTGTTCGAGGACGAGCTCGCCAACCAAGTCGGCGCAAACAATAAGCGCAAAATCAAGCGGACGAAGGCATACACACTACCGGAGGACAAACTCCTTTGTGAGTGTTGGAGGGAAATTGGACAAGACCCTAAGGTCGGCGCCGAGCAAAAGGCATCTACCTTTTGGCTTCGTGTTCATCGTGAGTACTATGAACACAAGAAGTTCGTGCCGTACCAAATGGAGAGGAAGCACGGGTGGGTGACTCTCTCAAAGCGATAGAGGGTGATACAACAAGATGCAACAAGTTTTGTGCAACCCTTGAGAGCATCTAGGCACATCTTGTGAGCGGCCTCGGCCTCAAAGATACCGTATACATGCATCCCTCTTCGTATCCATTTTCATTGTGCTTGCATGTTCATTTGCCCATATACTTGCATGCTATTTATTTGTAGGCATTCCAAGCTTTGGAGGCATTCAAGGGCCAACATGATGGAAAGTCCTTCAACCTCACCCATTGTTGGATGGTCATCAACAGGGAGAAGTTCAAGGCGCAATATGCTGCCGCCAAAGCGCCGGGAGGGGGGGGGGGTAGGGGTGTGGGTTGGGGGGGGGGGGGGGGGGAAGCTTTCGAGGAGCATGGGGAGGGCGAGAAGCCAAGACCACAGGGTAAGACCAACTCCAAGAAGGAGGACAAGCGCGATGCGGCGTCGATTGCCTTGCATGCCACTTTGGAAGTGGGGATCCCTTCGTAAACACCTAGTATCCGGAATCAAGATAAAATTATCAAGGCGCACCGTCATAATTCATCCATGGAATACCTATATGAATGTTTGCAACAACAAAAATAGATATAATAGGAGCCCACCAACCCATTGGGTTGAATACTGTATAGTACTCCTTCCGTCCGGAATTATTTCTATCAGATACATCCATTTAAGCCACAAATAATTCTGGACTGAGGTAGTAGAAGAAAGCGATCCAGTTTTCGCAAAAAAAAAAGAAGAAAGCGATCCAGTTTAAACTGGTCAAAATCAATAGATCAGATGTTTCGCACTTGTAGAGTAGAGCAGCAGTTCTTGTGTTCAAACCTTGCTTTGCCAATTGCCATTTTGTCGTTCTTTCTACAATCTTTATTATCATAGGAGTATGCTATTATTGCTTCTACTTTACTTATAATTTTTCTTTAGGGAAACGGTGGCGTGGCTGGTTCGCGTCCCGCATGCGTGCGTTGGCTGCAGCGCTGGCGTGGCTGGTTCGCGTCCCGCATGCGTGCGTCGGCTGCAGCGCGCTGGCGTCCGGCGTAGCAGTGGCCCGACGCAGTGCATGGTCGCTCGTGCATGCCGCATGACACCGTGCTGGCCGTTGGCACTTGATGCACCCGGCTGCAAATTGATGATTGGTTCGTAACATGCCTGTCCATGGATTTTCCCTGCACAAACGCGTGTGAACGGATAAGACATGTCTGCCCAACCATATACGTGCAGCACCGCAACTTCTAATGAAGATCGTCCTCGAGTGCATCGCACCCTTCACCGTTTGAGCAACGGATTGCCGCCGCGTCGTTCCGTCGAACCGTAGCGCCGCCATCTTGTGGTTCTTCTCGTGGCTGCATCGACCCGTGCCGCCGCTACGTCGCCCTCTTGGGCTGTAGCGCCACGGCACGTGATTCCCGCCGTCGTCCTGAGGCCGTTCCCGTGGTTACCCCACCCTGCGCGCTATCGCTGCATCGCCTCTTCGGACCGTAGTGCCGCGGTCAATCGCCGCCTCGAGGCCCTCCGCTCCAGGCCGTCCCCGAGGCTGCACCGACCCTCGCGCTGCTGCTGCGTCGCTCCGTCGGGCCGTAGCGAGCGTGGCACGTGGTCCATGCAACCGCCCTGAGGTCTTCCCCGCCGTCACCTCGACCCGCGCGCTGCCGCTACGTCGCCCCTTCGGGTCGTAGCGTCGCGGCGCGCGGTCCACTCCGCCGTCCCCGCGCGTCGATTTCTATGTGGTATGTGTCGCGCCGCCTCCCTAGGCGCGGGAACGCCACCGTCCGCGCCAGTCCTCGTCACGCTGTCGTGTTCTTTCTCGTGTACTTAGAGCACCATCGCCATACTTCTGACCTAGCCGCCGCCGCCGCCGCTCTTCTTTCCAGTCCACGACGACTACCTCGACATCGGCCACCCCGACTCGACATCGACCACGGCGTCCCTTGCACGGCTACCTCAACAACGGCTACACCTCCCTACGCTCTCAGCTACATCGACATCGGCACAAAGGGCTACCGTCTTGCTTGAGCAAACTCGTCGGTTTTCACTCCAGCCACGACTTCCGCGATGCATCGACCGTTACGACTGTTGGGGAGGGAGGGGGGGTGTCCGTCGGCTTATCTTTGGATTCTTCTCCAGTCTCACCGTCTGCGTCGCTACCGTTGTGACTGCGGGGGGATGTTGAGTATCATGATTATTAGGAACGCTTGGATAGCGTACGATATTATTCTACCTTGCCTTGTACTCCAAGTAGATCATGTACTCTTGTATATATGCCCACCACAAGGCTCAAGCAAGCCCGGACTCCACCCCCGCTCCTCCCCGTAAATCCCCGCTCCGCCCCCCCCCCCCCCGAGCGAGGCGGCCGGGGAGGCCCTCCTTTCCCCCACTGCCTAGCCCTCCTCCCCTCGCCCCCTCCCGCCGCTACCGTCGACCGGCGTGGCCGGGCGTTAGCCCGTGCAGCGCTGTTCTTGGCCGGCGGTGGCGGCCCCTCCTCCTTCTCCCCGATGCGGTTCCCGGCTCGGGCGGCGAGTTCCGGCGGCGGTGTTCCTCGGCGGGCGGCGTTCTGGTCCAGATCAGTTGGCTGTGTGGCGGCGGCGTGGCCCCTTGGCGGCGGTGGTGGCTGGTGGCGGGCCTTGGCCGGTGGCGTCCTCCAGGCCCAGATCTGGGCCCCTTTGGGCCCGATCTGGGTCGGGGAGGGCCGGCTTGTCCTCCGGTGGGCCGCCTTCGGTTGGTCTGGCGAGCCACGGGAGACGGGGGCGGCGGCTATTGCGCCGCGTCTGCTGCAGCGCAGCGGTGGGAGCTTAGCAGGCCCGATCTGGGCCTGGCTGGGCAGTTGGCCCGGCGTGCTCCTGCTCTGCGCCCGGTCTGCCACTGCTTGTGTCGGTGGAGGTTGTCCCCTCCCACGTGGCTCAGGTACTGCCGGCCCCTGTCATCGGTGGTTTTGTTCGGCCTGGCCTGCCTCGCGACGTTTGTCGTGGTGAGACGACGGTGGTGTCCTCATGGCTGTGGTGGCGCATGGTGGTGGGTGGTAGGCAGGGTGGAGCCAATAATTGGTCCTGGGTGGTGGTTGTGAGAGGTAGGGAGAAATCTCTGTCGGGCCTGGCCGACTCCGACGCGGTGACGCCTGTGGGCGCCGCCACCCTTCTTGAAGGGCGCCGCGTATACCTCTCCCTCACTCCCCTCCGTGTACCGGAAGAAATCCTAGGACTCGTCTGGGCAGCAGCGTCATCCTCGTCGCGGTCCTTCTTGAAGGTGCTGCTTGGTACTCGACGATTCGAAGGCATTGGAGTGTGGCGGAATTCTCCGGTGGGCGCAGCGGTTACGGGATGCTACAGCTTTTGTTGAGCCGGTGTTGCTTGCATTTCTTTCTCTTGTTTTCTTTTGGGCATGATTATGCTGTCTGCCCAGCGTGGTATCGTTGGCTGTATCGGTGACGATTACTTTGTAATACAAAGTGGGGAAAACCCTATTTCGGAGAACACTAGCAATCTTCTCATTGTAGCTTCTCAGCGCTGTTGAGAGCGATCAATGTGGACAAGAGTACTATGACTAGCTACATTTACACCACGTCCGATTTTAATGTACAAGAGGCATCTGATACGTATCAGACACCCCGTGTGCGTGCAATTTACTTGTGGGAAACAGTACCACATGATAATTAACCAAAATCACATGAGGCTTCTGTAAAATTACAGACGGATGAGTAGATGCACTCATTCCTTTAGGACATTGATAAATGCTACACGTGTGCCACAAACACATGACAACTCCAAACATTTTTTATGGCAAGCTTAGTAATGCAAGGATGGTAACTTTATCTGTCAAGCATGGCAACTTTTTTTCTGATGACAAGGTTCAGTTTTCTCTTTTTTTTTCGGATGGCAATTTTAGTTGTAAAAAAGTCAGGGCTGGAGTGTTTCGTGCCACACTCTTAGCATTTGGCTTTCTTTATTAGTAGGTATAAATATATAGATATAGTTTCCTCAAAAAAAATATAGATATAGTAGATAGATATTGGTATAGACATGCATTGCATTTAGCACATGTCGCCTTCGGAGTGCGCGATGAAACACACTCGGCAAACAGCTCGGTATTCGTCAAACTCGGTGATTCAGGTAGTGCGGTGCGGATAGCTAGCATGCATGCACGGGCAAAAAAATTCGTTGTTGCGTGCATGGATGGATATGGTTATTTCGAGCAGTGTACTGCCGAACAAAACCAAGCTTTTTTTAGGGAGCCAAACAAACCAAGCTAGATAAGCTAAGGCCTCCCAGTGGCATGCGGTTATCTCAGCGCCCTCCATACAAAGACGGCAGCGAGGCGATATATCTACGGCCCGTGAACTCATCAACTTGTAAGCATGTGTACGTCGTACTCGATATTTCTTGGATGGTGAGAATAAAAGAGAAACTCTTCGCCTAGACAAACACATTTGGTCACACATGACAACGTTTGCCAAATGGCTTTTATCGTAATGCATTGCAGGCTTTTGACGACAATATATGGATGGACGATATATATATATATACTTTGGATAGCGACCTGCATGAGCTACTAGTAGCAAAACCTAGCTAGAAGTAAGCACGGACATGGTCACTCACAATTTCAAAAGCTACAGACATAATACGTACGGCTAATTAAGACCAGGTACAAAACAGTGATGAATTAGCAAACTAAAGCTGGCGGAATGGGATCTCCCCTTGTACTCGACAAGAGAAACACTAAGCGCCATTGGTAAAATATTAATCAACATATATGTCAGATCCACTCACCTTTCTCTGCTCTTCCAGTGAGCAAAAAGGCCCGTGCAATTGCTTCAGAGTAACAAAATTACAACCTTCAAATCGAGCCATTGAGAATATAGAACATATAATGATTATTAATAATGTAGTCTCACCTAATTCTCCTATACATATCATGTTAAAGTAAGTGATGGTATACGTATGCAAATATATAACTTATAAATTTCACCAGCAAATAATGCTATAGTATCACATTTAACAAAATGGTAAGAAATAGCATAATCACGGCTGATAACAATATAATAAATTCTTGTGAGTGATAGACTGACTCCCGACACAAGAAGGCATTGTAGCAACATAATGAAAACAAATCCCTCGGAAGAATATTTCAGAAAACAAATTACATACTATGCACAAGCGTATGGAAAAGGATCACTCAACATTGTCAGCTAGTAAAAATGCATGAGGAGAAAGATCTGAAAAAGTAAGTCAATTATTTGAAAGAACTTTCCCCTGTTTTTTAATAAATGAGAACAATCATGGTGACATATTAGAGCTTATTCAGGACATCTTCTTCTTTTACTGAAGGAAGTAGTATGTTCTAGCAAAATTGTCAAATCACTGCTCGGTGCCTTGTTAAAATCCTATCCATCAAAATTTATCCCACAACAATATCTACCACTTGTAGTTGTTAAATGGTTTAAAAGCAGCTTGGCTAAGACGTAGCAATGCTGGTCTTTGTACCAAGAATATAGTGGAGTGCCTGAATCCGTCGTCAGTGTCAACATTCGAAGTCGAGATTGGGTCACCGGTCACGCACTGCCTCTGATCCCGAACACGGCGAGGATACAGGCCAACCACAAAGTCTGCAGTGGTGGCCGTCAGGGTAACGATCGGGTTACCCATGGTGCGGCGCCGAGCTACAGAACACGCCCATGACCTTGCCGTCTCCGGCGGAGAGGGGCCGTCGGTAGTCGCTTGTAGGGGATAGACGTGTTCAGCGGCAGGGGATCACCTCGGGAGGCGTTGGTCCAATGAGGTACGTGCCTCGCTCGCCGCGTAAACCTACATGAAAAATTTACTGCCGACCTACATGTTTTCAACACGGAACCTTCACGCCAAAACATTGTGAAGTGAGCAGGAGTACTAAACAGGGTGATCATCTCGCCTTCATGCAACAACTTGGTGCAGATTGGTACCACATGGGTACGTACCAATACCATTGTCTGCCAACCTTTGGGAGAAGCACTCATTCGCATCAGTCACGCAATGACGATCGGGGCTGCACCTAAAGCACCGATATTAAGGGAAACTGAACGGGAGGAAGATGAGCCATACCTGCAGAGCTCGATGCGTCGCTTGCCGGTTCTGTTCTTCAGGCGCCGTTACCGATCCAAAATTTCAGCCGCCCTCGCCGCCTTCCTTTTGTTCTTAAGGGAGATTCCGCAATCGACATGACAGGCAGGCCGGGTCACCTGGCCTGAGGCTAGTGGTGGTTCTGGAACCACGGTCGATGGTGGACGCATGCCCTACCTTGGCGGGTCTCCTCTCTTCCTCTGCTCCGACACCCAGACTCGGCGTCTCTTCCTCTACTCCGAAGCCCAGACTCGATGTCTCTTTCTGCTGGGACGCCCAGACTCGCTTACAACCACGTCTCCGCGACAATGGGCGAACTTCTGGGGAAGTCGGCGGGGGTAAGATACTTGTAGACTTGCAAACTTGGGATGCAATTTAGCTTTTTATAGCACAAATTTTTCGTGGAATCCGGATGAGGACATCCATGGATACATATTTTAGTAGTTTTCCTACCCGGATCCGATCCAGAACAGATACGGCACACGGCGCTGGAGAAAAGGGAGCGAGAGGCGGCGGCCGCACACGCAATACGTCGTACGTCCTCTCCTCGACCGAGAGTAAGTTTTGGCAACATATGGGCCAGAGGCTCTTTCATTTTGGCAACCAAAAATTCGTAATATGGGCCGACGAGCTTTTATTATTTCTGGTTTCCTTTACACGTATGGGCCGGGCGTCCGGCTTCAGTTACTTTTATATTTATATTTCCTTTACACACGTACGTCTTTGGTTTCCTATGTTCGTTAAACCGAACCAAACCCAAGACATACAGTACATCAATAAAAAAACTCAAAACAGGACAAACTAAGCGAAACCAAACCAAGAATATCACCTCCCTTTAATAGTAGGTATAGATATAGATATAGATATTGAGATTCGTGCAAATTTTTCTTTTCATTTTTTTCTTCATATCTTTCGTACATATTAGCATGTCACTTGATTGAGACTTGGTTACGTCTCAGTCGACTGAGACCTAGCCACATCCAGTATTTTATATGATACAACTCACTTGAGTTTTTTTCATGATTTTTCGGGAGAGGGGTGCTGGAACCATGCCTTGCACAGTTCCATACTATAACCTTCCTTAGCTAAGGCATGGGCGACATAATTTGCCAATAGTATCGACCAACTAACCCTACATACCCCTCGAGACCGAAAAAGCCTTTAACTTTCTCAATTATATATATTTATAAGCCCCTACGTTATCACCACCTAGTCCTCTTTGAGATACATACAACTTACAACCCCTTGTTATTGCTATTAGTAGAACCCCGTATGTTGCTACAAGCTGCAATCTTTATACTACTTAATAAGTAGTGTTTCTTTTCTTGTCAAGAAAAACTCTTCGTCAACCGGTTCTCCTTTTCCACCATACTCATCCACCAATTTTTTTTAATCCAGACGTTTTTTCGGCATGCCATATTTGATTGCACCTTTCAAATTCACCGCTCAATCACATTAATTTACTTACCTTTTGTGGCACTACATCAACTCCACCTTACTTAACTTAGCTTTTTGCAATAACATGGAATTTCATTACTCAATTTTACACTATATTTCTGCATCTTCCCGTACACTGCTCAATCCCATTAAGTTACTTACAATGCATGATCAAGCTACCAAATTACTGTGCTAGAAAAATATTTGGCTTCCATGGCAACACACGGGCACGTACCTATGTATATAAAACAAATGATCAAGGTCTTGTCCAAGGTCAAAGCTCATTTCTTACACATAAGTTTAGGCGTGTTTGCACATCAAATGGGCACCCAATGGGCTCCCCAAACCTGACCCGTCTAGACAGCCTGAGCATTCTCAAATCCAGCCCATATGTGAAGGAGAAATGTGATTGTTTGGACTATCTGCCATGTTATTCCCAACATGTGTCCCAACACAAAAACTGACCCCACGATGCACTCTTCCCTTTTTTTTTGTCAGACCCTCCACTTCTTGGTCGGCTTCCCTCCGTAATGGGACATTTCTCTGTGGACCCCTCACCTTTAAAACCAGATGATGTCCACCTCACCTTTGCCATGCCATCATCTCTCATTCACACCATACTTCCCATAGAACACCAAGGATGAGTCCCCTACCCACTGTCCCACTCTCCAGCCTGATCCCTCCCCCGATGTTCATGTCAATTCGCCGCCGCCATCAAGGGGGAGGAGGTGTGTGCCCCCCTTCCCCCATGCCCCCTAGCCAAGAAGCCTGATCTGATATCTTCTGAGCCATTGCCTCCTTCACACCATACTTCCCCGTACACCGCCAAGGATGAATTCCCTGCCCACCGTCCCACTCTCTGGCCCTGATCCCTCCCCGATTTTCATGTCAATTTGCCACCACCATTAGGGGGAGGAGGTGTGTGCCTGCACCACTAGCGAAGAATCCAGATCTGATGTCTTCTGAGCCATTGCCATGTTGTAACATACATTTGAATGTCGTGCATTACCACGGAACAAAAATATGATGCCTTTGTCGGGCATCCAACTGATACACCACCATGTGCCCAAAATTGGTGTTTTGACCCTTTTGCCAAACTTCAACAGGATTTGACCTTGGTTGCAAAACAAAATCGGGATTTGACTCTTCCCTACCGCCACCCACCCGGCGGTAGGGTATCACATCCTACCGCCACACCCCCAGGTGATACCAATTTGTGACGCCCCAACTCAATCGTGCACTAATCATACATACAAATGTGCACGATCAAGCCCAGGGACTCACTGGCAGATATAACAACACAACTCTAGACACAAAATAAAATAATACAAGCTTTAGATTACAAGCTAGGGGCCTCGAGGGCTCGAATACATAAGCTTGAGTTACACAAGAGTCAGCGAAAGCATTAGTATCTGAGTACAAACATAAATAAACATGTTTGCCTTAAGAAGGCTAGCAAAACAATGACAACTACAACGAAAAGGCACAGGCCTCTTGCCTGGGAGCCTCCTAAACTACTCCTAGTCGTCGGTGGTCTCCACGTAGTAGTAGGCTCCGTCGGGGTAGTAGTAGTCATTGACAGGGTCAGCTGGCTCCGGGGCTCCATCATCTGATCACAACAATCAGGTATGGGGAAAAAGGTAGAAAAGCAACCGTGAGTATTCTTCCAAAGTACTCGCAAGACTTACATCAGATCTATGCTAAGTATGCATCAGTTCAAAGGGAAGGGGCTGTATCTGTGAACAAAACTTCAGAAATGCCAGAATAGAGAGGTAGGCCTAGCCTATCAAAGACTAGCATCTTGCAGCATTGATAACACACAAGTATAGGGGATCACAACAGTTTTCGAGGGTAGAGTATTCAACCCAAATTTATTGATTCGACACAAGGGGAGCCAAAGAATATTCTCAAGTATTAGCAGCTGAGTTGTCAATTCAACCACACCTGAAAGACTTAATATCTGCAGCAAAGTATTTAGTAGCAAAGTAGTATGGAAGTACGTAACGGTGGCAAAAGTAACAATAGCAGTTTTGTAGTAATAGGAACAATGGCAACGGAGAAGTAACTTAGCAAAGGTCAATATGAAACGAGCTCGTAGGCAATGGATCAATGATGGATAATTATGTCGGATGGCATTCATCATGCACAGTTATAACATAGGGTGACACAAAACTAGCTCCAGTTCATCAATATAATGTAGGCATGTATTCCAAATATAGTCACAACATGCTTATGGAAAAGATCTTGCATGACATCTTTTTTCCTACCCACCCGTGGCAGCGGGGTCCTATTGGAAACTAAGGGATATTAAGGCCTCCTTTTAATAGAGTACCGGACCAAAGCATTAACACTTAGTGAATACACGAACCCCTCAAACTACGGTCATCACCGGGAAGTGTCCCGACTATTGTCACTCCAAGGGTTGCCGGATCATAACACGTAGTAGGTGACTATTGACTTGCAAGATAGGATAAAGAACTCACATATATTCATGAAAACATAATAGGTTCAGATCTGAAATCATGGCACTTGGGCCCTAGTCACAAGCATTAAGCATGGCAAAGTCATAGCAACATCAATCTTAGAACATAATGGATACTAGGGATCAAACCCTAACAAAACTAACTCGATTACATGGTAAATCTCATCCAACCCATCATCGTCCAGCAAGCCTACAATGGGATTACTCACGCACGGCGGTGAGCATCATGAAATTAGTGATGGAGGATGGTTGATGATGACGATGGTGACGAATTCCCCTCTCCGGAGCCCCGAACGGACTCCAGATCAGCCCTCCCGAGGAAGATTAGGGCTTGGCGGCAGCTCTGTATCGTAAAACGTGATGAATCCTTCTCTCTAATTTTTTTCTCCCGGAACGTGAATATATAGAGTTGGAGTTGAGGTCGGTGGACGTCCAAGGGACCCACGAGGCAGGGGGCGTGCCCTGCACCCTCGTGGACAGGGTGTGGGTCCCCCTCGGTTGATTCTTTCTCCAATATTTTTTATTAATTCCAAAACATGACTCCGTGGAGTTTCAGGTCATTCCAAGAACTTTTATTTCTGCACAAAAATAACACCAAGGCAATTCTGCTGAAAACAGCGTCAGTCCGGGTTAGTTTCATTCAACTCATGCAAGTTAGAGTCCAAAACAAGGGCAAAAGTGTTTGGAAAAGTAGATACGTTGGAGACGTATCAAGCGTCTTGCAGCAACAGAAGAGAGTAGAAATAACATAACACATAGTAACAAATATATATTAGTAATGCGTAGAGATCCTTCCTCGACTCCCCGCGAGAAAG
Organism: Triticum aestivum; assembly: GCF_018294505.1. Lineage (NCBI taxonomy): Eukaryota > Viridiplantae > Streptophyta > Magnoliopsida > Poales > Poaceae > Triticum > Triticum aestivum. The sequence goes on from NC_057813.1 coordinate 62,376,558, forward strand.
TGATCCCGGAGCCATCATATCAGTTTAGTATCACAAGTATCCAGTTCTAGTTGTAGTAGATTGATACGTCTCCAACGTATCTATAATTTTTGATTGTTCCATGCTATTATATTATCTGTTTTGGATGTTTAATGGGCTTTAATATGCTATTTTATATTATTTTTAGGACTAACCTATTAACCGAAGGCCCAGTGCCAGTTTATGTTTTTTTTTGCCTATTTTAGAGTTTTGCAGAAAAGGAATACCAAACGGAGTCCAAACGGAATGAAACCTTCGCGATGATGTTTCTTGGACCGAAAGCAAACCGGAAGACCGGGAGATAAAGTTGGAGACGTAACGAGGAGGCCATGAGGCAGGAGGGCGCGCCGCCCCTGATACGTTTCCAATGTATCTATAATTCTTGATTGTTCCATGCTATTATATTACCTATTTTGGATGTTTATGGGCTTTACTTTACACATTTATATCATTTTTGGGACTAACCTACTAACCGGAGGCCCAGCTCGTATTGCTGTTTTTTTTTGCCTATTTCAGTGTTTCGAAGAAAAGGAATATCAAACGGAGTCCAAACGGAATGAAACCTTCGAGAGCGATCTTTTTGGAACAAACGTGATCCAGAGGACTTTGACTGGAAGTCAAGAAACAACCGAGGCAGCCACGAGGGTGCCCGGCGCGCCCCTAGGGCTGGGCGCGCCCCCCACCCTCATGGGCCCCTCGGGCGTCCACCGACCTACTTCTTCCTCCTATATATACCCATGTACCCCGAAAACATCAGAAGCGACCATGAAAAACTATTTCCACCTCCGTAACCTTCTGTATCTGCGAGATCCCATCTTGGAGCCTTCGCCAGCGCTCCGCTGGAGGGGGAATCGATCACGGAGGGCCTCTACATCATCTCCATGGCCTCTCCGATGAGTTGTGAGTAGTTTACCGCAGACCTTCGAGTCCATAGTTATTAGCTAGATGACTTCTTCTCTCTCTTTGTATCTCAGTACAAAGTTCTCCTCGATCTTCTTGGAGATCTATTCGATGTAACTCTTTTTCCGGTGTGTTTGTCGAGATCCGATGAATTGTGGGTTTATGATCAAGTTTATCTATGAGAAATATTTGAATCTCCTCTGAATTCTTTTATGTGTGATTAAGTTATCTTTGCAAGTCTCTTTGAATTATCAGTTTGGTTTGGCCTACTAGATTGATCTTTCTTGCAATGGGAGAAGTGCTTAGCTTTGGGTTCAATCTTGCGGTCTCCTTTCCCAGTGACAGCAGGGGCAGCAAGGCACGTATTGTATTGTTTCCATCGAGGATAAAAAGATGGGGTTTATATCATGTTGCATGAGTTTATCCCTCTACATCATGTCATCTTTCTTAATGTGTTACTCTGTTCTTTATGAACTTAATACTCTAGATGCATGCTGGATAGCGGTCGATGTGTGGAGTAATAGTAATAGATGCAGGCAGGAGTCGGTCTACTTGTCACGGACGTGATGCCTATATACATGATCATGCCTAGATAATCTCATAATTATTCGCTTTTCTATCAATTGCTCGACAGTAATTTGTTCACCCACCGTAATACTTATGCTATCTTGATAGAAGCCACTAGTGAAACTATGGCCCCCGGGTCTATCTCTTATCATATAAGCTTTCAATCTACTTTTATTTGCATCTTTACTTTTCCAATCTATATCATAAAATATGAAAAATATATTTATCTTATCATATTATCTCTATCAGATCTCACTTTCGCAAGTGGCCTTGAAGGGATTGACAACCCCTTTATTGCGTTGGTTGCGAGTTCTTGTTTGTTTGTGTAGGTGTGTGGGACTTTTGAGGAGCCTCCTAGTGGATTGATACCTTGGTTCTCAAAAACTGAGGGAAATACTTACGCTACTATTGATATGCATCACCCTTTCCTCTTCAAGGAAAACCAACGCAAGCTCAAGACGTAGCAAGAAGGATTTCTGGCGCCGTTGTCAGGGAGGTCTTCTCTCAAGTCAAGACATACCAAGTACCCATCACAAACTCATCTCCCTCGCACTTACATTATTTGCCATTTGCCTCTCGTTTTCCTCTCCCCCACTTCACCCTTGCCGTTTTATTTGCCCTCTCTTTCCCAATCTCTTCCCTCTTTACCGTTTTCCTTCCCATTTCCATGGCTGAATCAAAAAGAACTAAGGGTCCTTTCTAGGGTTTTAGTACCTTGGATAGTCCCTCTATCCTCTCTAAGCTCATAAATAATGATGCTATGGAAAGACCCACCAGAGTCACCGATGAGATCTTGAATAATCTTGATGAAGATGACTCTGGAATTTTTTGCTATTTACTTGATGAATCTTTAAAATATGCTTGGGATAGGTTATTAAGGATTCGGGCTAGCTATGTGCCACAATATCAAATTGAAGTTCACCTACAAAGTTTCTATGTTAGCTTACCCGCTTCTTTCAAGCAAGTTCTAGATTCTATTTTTGAAGAAGGTTTTCTTAAGGGGGATGCTATAGACACCTATGAAAAAATGAAAACTATATTTGGGCACCCTATGAATGATAAGGTTGAATCTACCACTCTCTTATGCTTTTATCAAAACGAAATTATCAAAGAGATGAAGGCTAGCTTAGATGCAAACTTCTGTAACGCGCTTAATCTTACTTCATCCATTAATGGCAACGTGCTTTCCCTAAATAGAAGAATGAATGCCATAGAAAGTAAATCCTCACTTTCCTTTCCGAGTGCCAAAGATGGCACTACTTAGATCTATCCTCGCTTTTATGCCTAGCTAGGGGCGTTAAACAATAGCGCTAGTTGGGAGGCAGCCCAATTTTATTTATGTTTTTTGTTTTTGCTTCTGTTTAGTAATAAATTTATCATCTACCTTATGTTTATATGAGTTTTTATGTTATAATTAGTGTTTGTGCCAAGTAGAACCTATAGGATAACCTATGGTGATAGTTAATTTGATTCTGCTGAAAAACAGAAAATTTGAGCGCACGAAAATAATTTTAGTAATTCACATAAACGTGCTTTTGCGTTGATTATTTTTTATGCAGATCAATAGACAAATTTCGCAGAACTTCCTATTTTGGTAGGATCTTTAGAGTTCATAAGTATTCGAGAGTTACATATTGCTACAGACTGTTCTGTTTTTGACAGATTTTGCTTTTCGTGTGTTGTTTGCTTATTTTGATGCATCTATGGCTAGTATGTAGGGTTATGAACCATAGAGAACTTGGAATACAGTAGCTTTAACACCAATATAAATAAATAATGAGTTCATTACAGTACCTTATGTGGTGGTTTTTCTTTCTTGCACTAACGGAGCTTATGAGATTTCCTGTTGAGTTTTGTGTTGTGAAGTTTTCAAGTTTTGGGTAAAGATTTGATGGATTATGGAATAAGGAGTGGCAATAGCCTAAGCTAGGGGATGCCCATGGCACCCCAAGATATTCAAGAATAGCCAAAAGCCTAAGCTTGGGGATGCCCCCGGGAAGGCATCCCCTCTTTCATCTTCGTCTATCGGTAACTTTTACTTGGATCTATATTTTTATTCGCCATATAATATGTGTTTTGCTTGGAGCATCCTGTATGATATTAGTCTTTGCTTTTTAGTTTTCCACAATAATCCTTTCTGTACACACCTTTTGGGAGAAGCCCACTTGATTAGAATTTATTGGAATACTCTATGTGCTTCGCTTATATCTTTTGAGCTAGATATTTTTTGCTCTAGTGCTTCACTTATATCTTTTAGAGCACGGCGGTGGCTTAATTTTGAAGAAATTGTTGATCTCTCATGCTTCACTTATATTATTTTGAGATTCTCTTAGAACAACATGGTATTTGCTATGGTTATAAAATTGGTCCTAGAATAATGGGCATCCAAGTTGGGTATAATAAAAACTATCACAGAAAGTGAATTGGATGCTATGATCAATTTGATGCTTGATAATTGTTTTGAGATATGGAGGTAGTGATATTAGAATCATGCTAGTTGGGTGATTATGAATTTAAAGAATACTTGTGTTGAAGTTTGTGATTCCCGTAGCATGCACGTATGGTGAACCGCTTTGTGATGAAGTTGGAGCACAATTTTATTTATTGATTGTCTTCCTTATGAGTGGCGGTAGGGGACGAGCGATGGTCTTTTCCTACCAATCTATCCCCCTAGGAGCATGCGCGTAGTACTTTGTTTTTGATGACTTGTAGATTTTTGCAATAATTATATGAGTTCTTTATGACTAGTGTTGAGTCAATGGATCATACGCACTCTCACCCTTCCACCATTGCTAGACTCTCTTGTGTCGGGCAACTTCCGCCGGTACCATACACCCACCATATACCTTCCTCAAAAAAGCCACCATACCTACCTATTATGGCATTTCCATAGCCATTCCGAGATATATATATTGCCATGCAAATTTCCACCGTTCCATTTATTATGACACACATTATCATCATATTGCTCTTTGCATGATCATGTAGTTGACATCGTATTTGTGGCAAGGCCACCTTCATAATTTTCATACATGTCACTCTTGATTCATTGCATATCCCGGTACACCACCGGAGGCATTCATATAGTCATATCTTGTTTAAGTATTGAGTTGTAAATCAATAAAAGTGTGATGATCTTTATTATTAGAGCATTGTCCTAGTGAGGAAAGGATGATGGAGACTATGATTCCCCCACAAGTCGGGATGAGACTTCGGACTTTATAAAAAAGAAAAGAAAAAAGGGAAAAAGAAAAAGAAAGACCAAATAAAAAAGGGAAAGGCCCAACAAGAAAAAAAAGAAGAAAAAAAGAAAAAAAAGAAAAAGAAGAAAAAATGAAATGAGAGAAAAAGAGAGAAGGGACAATGCTACTATCCTTTTTGCCACATTTGTGCTTCAAAATAGCACCATGATCTTCATGATAGAGAGTCTCCTATGTTGTCACTTTCATTTACTAGTGGGAATATTTCATTATAGAACTTGGCTTGTATATTCCAATGATGGGCTTCCTCAAAGTGCCCTAGGTCTTCGTGAGCAAGCGAGTTGGATGCACACCCACTTAGTTTCTTTTGAGCTTTCATACATTTATAGTTCTAGTGCATCCGTTGCATGGCAATCCCTACTCACTCACATTGATATCTACTAATGGGCATCTCCATAGCCCATTGATACGCCTAGTTGATGTGAGACTATCTTCTCCTTTTTGTCTTCTCCACAACCACCGTTCTATTCCACATATAGTGTTATGTCCATGGCTCACGCTCATGTATTGCACGAAAGTTGAAAATGTTTGAGATTACTAAAGTATGAAACAATTGCTTGGCTTGTCATCGGGGTTGTGCATGATTAAATACTTTGTGTGATGAAGATAGAGCAACAGCCAGACTATATGATTTTGTAGGGATAACTTTCTTTAGCCATGTTATTTTGAGAAGACATGATTGCTTTATTAGTATGCTTGAAGTATTACTATTTCTTATGTCAATATGAACTTTTATTTTGAATCATATGGATCTGAACATTCATGCCACAATAAAGAAAATTACATTGAGAATTATGCTAGGTAGCATTCCACATCAAAAATTCTGTTTTTATCATTTACCTACTCGAGGACGAGCAGGAATTAAGCTTGTGGATGCTTGATACGTCTCCAACGTTTCTATAATTTTTGACTGTTCCATGCTATCATATTACCCGTTTTGGATGTTTATGGGCTTTACTTTACACATTTATATCATTTTTGGGACTAACCTACTAACCGGAGGCCCAGCCCGTATTGCTGTTTGTTTGCCTATTTCAGTGTTTCAAAGAAAAGGAATATCAAACGGAGTCCAAATGAAATGAAACCTTCGGCAGCGATCTTTTTGGAACAAACATGATCCAGAGGACTTGGAGTGGAAGTCAAGAAACAACTGAGGCAGCCACGAGGGTGCCCAGCGCGCCCCCTAGGGCTGGGCGCACGCCCCACCCTCGTGGGCCCCTCGGGCGTCCACCGACCTACTTCTTCCTCTTATACATACCCAAGTACCCCGAAAACATTATTAGCGACCACGAAAAACTATTTCCACCGCCGTAACCTTCTGTATCCGCGAGATCCCATCTTGGAGCCTTCACCGGCGCTCCGTCGGAGGGGGAATCGATCATGGAGGGCCTCTACATCATCTCAAAGGCCTCTCCGTTGAGTTGTGAGTAGTTTACCACAGACCTTCAGGTCCATAGTTATTACCTTGATGGCTTCTCTCTCTTTGTATCTCAATACAAAGTTCTCCTCGATCTTCTTGGAGATCTATTCGATGTAACTCTTTCTGCAGTGTGTTTGTCGAGATCCGATGAATTGTGGGTTTATGATCAAGTTTATCTATGAGAACTATTTGAATCTCCTCTAAATTCTTTTATGTGTGATTTAGTTATCTTTGCAAGTCTCTTTGAATTATCAGTTTGGTTTGGCCTACTAGATTGATCTTTCTTGAAATGGGAGAAGTGCTTAGCTTTGGGTTCAATCTTGCGGTGTCCTTTCCTAGTGACAACAGGGGCAGCAAGGCATGTATTGTATTGTTGCCATCGAGGATAAAAAGATGGGGTTTATATCATATTGCATGAGTTTATCCCTCTACATCATGTCATCTTTCTTAATGCGTTACTCTGTTCTTTATGAACTTAATACTCTAGATGCACGCTGGATAGCGGTCGATGTGTGGAGTAATAGTAGTAGATGCAGGCAGGAGTCGGTCTACTTGTCACGGACGTGATGCCTATATACATGATCATGCCTATATAATCTCATAATTATTCACTTTTCTATCAATTGCTCAACAGTAATTTGTTCACCCACCGTAATACTTATGCTATCTTGAGAGAAGCCACTAGTGAAACCTATGGCCCCCGGGTCTATCTCTTATCATATAAGCTTTCAATCTACTTTTATTTGCATCTTTACTTTTCCAATCTATATCATAAAATACGAAAAATATATTTATCTTATCATATTATCTCTATCAGATCTCACTTTCGCAAGTGGCCTTGAAGGGATTGACAACCCCTTTATTGCGTTGGTTGCGAGTTCTTGTTTGTTTGTGTAGGTGCATGGGACTTTTGAGGAGCCTCCTACTGGATTGATACCTTGGTTCTCAAAAACTGAGGGAAATACTTACGCTACTATTGCTACATCACCCTTTCCTCTTCAAGGAAAGCCAAAGCAAGCTCAAGACGTAGCAGCCCCCCAACCTTGTAGGCCCCTCATAGCTCCACCGACCTAGTTCTTTCGCCTATATATACTCTTATACCATAAAAACATCAGGGGGATTCACAAAACCACTTTTCCACCACCGCAACCTTCTGTACGCGTGTGATCCCATCTTGGGGCCTTTTCCAGTGATCTGCCAGAGTTCAATCAGGGAGGGCTTCTACATCAACACCATTACCTCTCCGATGAAGCGTGAGTAGTTTACCACAGACCTTCGGGTCCATAGTTATTAGCTAGATGACTTCTTCTCTCTCCACTACTAGGGAAAACGTTATACACAGAACTTTAGCAGTAGCGCTTGTTAAAAAAGCTCGCTACTGCTAGATTGCAGTAGCGTGTGCAAAATAAGCCCGCTGCAGATGCATATATAGCAGTAGGGCGTCTCGTTGAAAGCTCGCAACTACTAAAATCCCAACCACTAAGCCGATGTGCTACACATAGTAGTAGCGATCTTTCAAAAACCGCGCTACCGCTAATATTCTTATAGTACCGCGTTCATGTGTAAAGCGCTACTGCTAACGAAAAGAAAATAAAATGAATAACAAATACAAAAGTAAATGAAAATGAAAGAAATAGAGAAAGGAGAATGGAAAATATAAAATGTAAAGAAAAATAAATGGAAAAGGGAAAAAGGATGAAGGCATAGAAGTAGCGCGTTTGCTAAAACGCGCTATAGCTAACTTAGTTATAGCGCATTTTCCGTAACGCGCTACCGTTATGTTTGACTTAACCCAAAAAGGGTTTCCCCCTGGCCACCACTTCTCCCCAAAATCCCTCGCCCCACTTCGCCGCCGTCTCCCCAATTCGCCGTCGCTCCCACTTCGCCGCCGTATCCTGCCGGCATTGATACCGCGCTCATCCTCAGAGGCCACCCAACCTCACCGCCGCCGCCTCTCGGGCCGCCCTCGACCTCACCATCGCCGCCCTCGACCTCACCGCCCCCGACCCTGATACGTCTCCAACGTATCTATAATTTTTGATTGTTCCATGCTATTATATTACCCGTTTTGGATGTTTATGGGCTTTATTTTACACATTTATATCATTTTTTGGACTAACCTACTAACCGGAGGCCCAGCCCGTATTGCTATTTTTTGCCTATTTCAGTATTTTGAAGAAAAGGAATATCAAACGGAGTCCAAACGGAACCTTCGGGAGCGTGATTTTTGGAACGAACGTGATCCAGAGGACTTGGAGTGCAAGTCAAGAAGCAGCCGAGGCGGCCGTGAGGGTGGAGGGCGCGCCCACCCCTACAGGGCACGCCCCCTATCTCGTGGGCCCCTCGGGCGGCCACCGACCTACTTCTTCCTCCTATATATACCCACGTACCCCGAAAACATCAAGGGAGCCAACGAAAAACAATTTCCACCGCCATAACCTTCTGTATCCGCGAGATCCCATCTTGGAGCCTTCGTCGGCGCTCCGCCGGAGGGGGAATCGACCACAGAGGGCTTCTACATCAACACCATAGCCCCTCTGTTGAGTTGTGAGTAGTTTACCACAGACCTTCGGGTCCATAGTTATTAGCTAGATGGCTTCTTCTCTCTTTTTGGGTCTCAATACCATGTTCTCCTCGATCTTCTTGGAGATCTATTCGATGTAACTCTTTTTGCGGTGTGTTTGTCGAGTTCTGATGAATTGTGGGTTTATGATCAAGTTTATCTATGAGAAATATTTGAATCTCCTCTGAATTCTTTTATGTATGATTGAGTTATCTTTGCAAGTCTCTTCGAATTATCAGTTTGGTTTGGCCTACTAGATTGATCTTTCTTGCAATGGGAGCAGTGGTTAGCTTTGGGTTCAATCTTGCGGTGTCCTTTCCCAGTGACAGCAGGGGCAGCAAGGCACGTATTGTATTGTTGCCATCGAGGATAAAAATATGGGGTTTATATCATATTGCATGAGTTTATCCCTCTACATCATGTCATCTTTCTTAATGCGTTACTCTATTCTTATGAACTAAATACTCTAGATGCATGCTGGATAGCGGTCGATGTGTGGAGTAATAGTAGTAGATGCAGGCAGGAGTCAGTCTACTTGTCGCGGACGTGCTGCCTATATACATGACCATGCCTAGATAATCTCATAATTATTCGCTTTTCTATCAATTGCTCGACAGTAATTTGTTCAGCCACCGTAATATTTATGCTATCTTGAGAGAAGCCACTAGTGAAACCTATGGCCCCCTGAGTCTATCTTTTATCATATAAGCTTTCAATCTACTTTTATTTGCATCTTTACTTTTCCAATCTATATCATAAAATACCAAAAATATATTTATCTTATCATACTATCTCTATCAGATCTCACTTTCGCAAGTGGCCGTGAAGGGATTAACAACCCCTTTATTGCGTTGGTTGCGAGTTCTTTGTTTGTTTGTGTAGGTGTGTGGGACTTTTGAGGAGCCTCCTACTGGATTGATACCTTGGTTCTCAAAAACTGAGGGAAATACTTACGCTACTATTGCTGCATCACCCTTTCCTCTTCAAGGAAAACCAACGCAAGCTCAAGACGTAGCAAGAAGGATTTCTGGCGCCATTGCCGGGGAGGTCTTCGCTCAAGTCAAGACATACCAAGCACCCATCACAAACTCATCTCCCTCGCATTTACATTATTTGCCATTTGCCTCTCGTTTTTCTAACCCCCACTTCACCCTTTCTGTTTTATTTGCCCTCTCTTTCCCAATCTCCTCTCTCTTTCGCTTGCCTTTTTCTGTTTGCTTGTGTGCGGATTACTTGTCGCCATGGTGCAAGATAATACCAAATTGTGTGATTTCTATAATACCAATAATAATGATTTTGAGTCTTGTGAAATCAATACTGCTTTGCTGAATCTTGTTATAAAAGATCAATTCGCCGGCCTTCCTAGTGAAGATGCCGCTACCCATCTAAACAACTTTCTTGATTTGTGTGATATGCAAAAGAAGAAAGATACGGATAATGATATTGATAAATTGAAGTTATTTCCGTTTTCACTTAGAGATTGTGCTAAAGTTTGGTTTTCGTCTTTGCCTAAAATAGTATTGATTCTTGGAACAAGTGCAAAGATGTTTTTATCTCTAAATATTTTCCTACCACTAAGATCATTACTCTTAGAAACGATATTATGAATTTTAAACAACTTGATCATGACCATGTTGCCCAATCTTGGGAAAGAATGAAATTGATGATTCGCAATTGCCCAAATCATGGTTTGAACTTATGGATGATCATACAAAAATTTTATGCTGGATTGAATTTTGCTTCTAGAAATCTTTTAGATTCGGCCGTAGGAGGCACGTTTATGGAAATCAGGTTAGGAGATGCTACAAAACTCCTTGATAATATTATGGCTAATTATTCTCAATGGCACACCGAAAGATCTACTAGTAAAAAAGTGCATGCTATAGAAGAAATCAATGTTTTGAGTGGAAAGATGGATGAACTTATGAAATTGTTTGCTACTAAGAGTGCTTCTATTGATCCCAATGATATGCCTTTGTCTACTTTGATTGAGAATAATAATGAATCTATGGATGTGAATTTTGTTGGTAGGAATAATTTTGGTAACAATGCTTATAGAGGAAACTATAATCCTAGACCATTCCCTAGTAATTCCTCTAATAATTATGGAAATTCCTACAATAATTCTTATGGTAATTTTAATAAGATGCCCTCTGGTTTTGAGAATATTGTGAAAGAATTTATGATCTCTCAAAAGAATTTTAATGCCTTGCTTGAAGAAAAGTTGCTCAAAGTTGATGATTTGGCTAGGAACGTTGATAAACTTTCGCTTGATGTTGATTCTCTAAAACTTAGATCTACTTCTCCTAAGCATGATATCAATGAGTCTCTCAAAGCAATGAGAGTGTCCATTGATGAGTGCAAAGATAGAACCGCTAGATTGCGTGCTAATAAAGATTGCTTTGTAAAGGCGTGTTCTTCTAGTTTCCATGAAAATAATGATGAAGATCTTAAAGTTATTGTCTCCTATTAGATCTTTGTTTTGCAATATGAATCTTAATAATGATGGGACTGGAGATGAGTCAACTTTAGTTAAAAGGCGTCCCAATAATTCGGAGTTTTTAGATCTTGATGCTAAATTTGGTAAAAGTGGGATTGGAGAGGTCAAGACTTTAACTAGCATTGAACCCACTATCTTGGATTTTAAGGAATTTAATTATGATAATTGTTCTTTAGAAGGTTGTATTTCCTTGTTGCAATCCGTTATGAATTCTCTTCATGTTTATAGTCAAAATAAATCTTTTACCAAACATATCGTTGATGCCTTGATCCAATCTTTTGATGAAAAACTTAATTTGGAAGTTTCTATACCTAGAAAACTTAATGATGAGTGTGAACCTACTATAAATATTAAAATTAAATATCATGAGTGTTAAGCTTTGTGTGATTTGGGATCTAGTGTTTCCACGATTCCGAAAACTTTATGTGATATTCTAGGTTTCCATGATCTTGATGATTGCTCTTTAAATTTGCACCTTGCAGATTCCACCATTAAAAAGCCAATGGGAAGGATCAATGATGTTCTCATTATTGCAAATAGAAATTTGGTGCCCGTAGATTTTATCGTTCTTGATATAGATTGCAATCTTTCTTGCCCTATTATTCTTGGTAGACCTTTCCTTAGAACGATTGGCGCGATTATTGATATGAAGGAAGGGAATATTAGATTCCAATTTCCATTAAGGAAAGGCATGGAGCACTTTCCAAGAAAGAAAGTCAAATTACCTTATGAATCTATCATGCGAGCTACTTATGAATTGAGTGCCAAAGATGGCACTACTTAGATCTATCCTCGCTTTTATGCCTATCTAGGGACGTTAAACGATAGCGCTAGTTGGGAGGCAACCCAATTTTATTTGTGTTTTTGTTTTTGTTTCTGGTTAGTAATAAATTTTGCATCTACCTTCCGTTTAGATGTGTTTTTATGTTTTAATTAGTGTTTGTCCCAAGTAGAACCTATAGGATAACCTATGGTGATAATTAATTTGATTCTGCTGAAAAACAGAAACTTTGCACGCATGAAATTAGTTTTGTTAAATCACAGAAACGTGATTTTGCGTTGATTCATTTTGCTGTAGATCAATAGAAAAAAAATTCAGGACTTCCCATTTTGGTAGGATTTTTAGAGTTCCAGAAGTATTCGTGGGTTACAGATTACTACAGACTGTTCTGTTTTTGACAGATTCTGTTTTTCGTGTGTTGTTTGCTTATTTTGATGCATCTATGGCTAGTATTAAGTGGTATGAACCATAGAGAACTTGAAATACAGTAGGTTTAACACCAGTATAAATAAATAATGAGTTCATTACATTACCGTATGTTGTGGTTTTGCTTTCTTTCACTAACGGAGCTTATGAGATTTCCTGTTGAGTTTTGTGTTGTGAAGTTTTCAAGTTTTGGGTAAAGATTTAATGGACTATGGAATAAGGAGTGGCAAGAGCCTAAGCTTGGGGATGCCCATGGCACCCCAAGATATTCAAGAATAGCCAAAAGCCTAAGCTTGGGGATGCCCCCGGAAGGCATCCCCTCTTTCGTCTTCGTTCATTGGTAACTTTACTTGGAGCTATATTTTTATTCGCCACATGATATGTGTTTTGCTTGGAGCGTCTTGTATGATATTAGTATTTGATTTTTAGTTTTCCACAATCATCCTTGCTGTAAACACCTTTTGGGAGAAGCCCACTTTATTGGAATTTATTAGAATACTCTATGTGCTTCACTTATATCTTTTGAGCTAGATAGCTTTTGCTCTAGTGCTTCACTTATATCTTTTAGAGCACGGCGGTGGCTTAATTTTGTAGAAATAGCTAGTCTCTCATGCTTCACTTATATTATTTTGAGAGTCCCTTAGAACAGCATGGTATTTGCTATGGTTATAAAATTGGTACTAGAATGGTGGGCATCCAAGTTGGGTATAATAAAAACTATCATAGGAAGTGAATTGGATGCTATGATCAATTTGATACTTGATAATTGTTTTGAGATATGGAGGTAGTGATATTAAAGTCATGCTAGTTGGGTGATTATGAATTTAAAGAATGCTTGTGTTGAAGTTAGCAAGTCCCGTAGCATGCACGTATGGTTAAAGTTGTGTAACAAATTGGAAATATGAGGTGTCCTTGGATTATGCATCCTTATGAGTGGCAGTCTGGGACGAGCGATGGTCTTTTCCTACCAATATATCCCCCTAGGAGTATGCATGTAGTGCTTGGTTTTTGATGACTTCTAGATTTTTGCAATAAGTATATGAGTTCTTTTGACTAATGTTGAGTCCATGGATTATACGCACTTTTACCTTTCCATCATTGCTAGCCTCTTCGGTACCATGCATTGCCCTTTCTCACCTTGAGAGTTGGTGGAAACTTCGCCGGTGCATCCAAACCCCATGATACGATACGCTCTATCACACATAAACCTCCTTATATCTTCCTCAAAATAGCCACCATACCTACCTATTATGGCATTTCCATAGCCATTCCGAGATATATTGCCATGCAACTTTCCACAGTTCCGTTTATCATCATGACACACATTACTATTGTCATATTGCCATCGCATGATCATGTAGTTGACATTGTATTTTTGACAAGGCCACTTTGCATAATTTTCATTCATGTCACTCTTGATTCATTTCCCTTCCCGGTACACCGTCGGAGGCATTCATATAGAGTCATATCTTATTCTAGTTTTGAGTTATAATTCATGAGTTGTAAATCAATAAAAGTGTGATGATCATCATTATTAGAGCATTGTCCCCAAAAAGGAAAAAAAAGAAAGGACAAAAAGAAAAAAAAAATAAAGGCCAAAAAAAAAGAAGAAAGGCCACAAGAAAAAAAAAGGCCAAAAGAAAAAAAAGAAAAAGAAAAAGGGGGCAATGTTACTATCTCTTTTCCACACTTGTGCTTCAAAGTAGCATCGTGTTCTTCATATAGTGAGTTCCATATGTTGTCACTTTCATATACTAGTGGGAATTTTTCATTATAGAACTTGGCTTGTATATTCCTACGATGGGCTTCCTCAAAATACCCTAGGTCTTCGTGAGCAAGCAAGTTGGATGCACACCCACTAGTTTTCTTTTGTTGAGCTTTCATACATTTATAACTCTAGTGCATCCGTTGCATGGCAATCCCTACTCCTCATGTTGACATCAATTGATGGGCATCTCCTTAGCCCGTTGATTATCCTCGTCAATGTGAGACTTTCTCCTTTTTTGTATTCTCCACACAATCCCCATCATCATATTCTATTCCACCCATAGTGCTATATCCATGGCTCACACTCATTTATTGCGTGAAAGTTGAAAAAGTTTGAGATTACTTGAGTACGAAACAATTGCTTGGCTTGTCATCAGGGGTGTAGAATTTGGGAGCATTTTTGTGTGACGAAAATGAAGCATAGCCTAACTATATGATTTTGTAGGGATGAACTTTCTTTAGCCATGTTATTTTTAGAAGACATGATTGCTTTGATTAGTATGCTTGAAGTATTATTATTTCTTATGTCAATATGAAATTTTATTTTGAATCATTTGGATCTGAACAATCATGCCACAATAAAGAAAATTACATTGAGAAATATGCTAGGTAGCATTCCACATCAAAAATTCTGTTTTTATCATTTACCTACTCGAGGACGAGCAGGAATTAAGCTTGGGGATGCTTGATACGTCTCCAACATATCTATAATTTTTGATTGTTCCATGCTATTATATTACCCGTTTTGGACATTTATGGGCTTTATTTTACACATTTATATCATTTTTAGGACTAACCTACTAACCGGAGGCCCAGCCTGTATTGTAGTTTTTTTTGCCTATTTTAGTATTTCGAAGAAAAGGAATATCAAACGGAGTCCAAATGGAATGAAACCTTTGGGAGCGTGATTTTTGGAACGAACGTGATCCAGAGCACTTGGAGTGCAAGTCAAGAAGCAGTTGAGGCGGCCACAAGGGTGGAGGGCATGCCCACCCCTACAGGGCGCGCCCCCTGTCTCTTGGGCCCCTCGGTCGGCCACCGACCTACTTCTTCCTCCTATATATACCCACGTACCCTGAAAACATCAAGGGAGCCAACGAAAAGCAATTTTCACGGCCGTACCCTTCTGTATCTGCGAGATCCCATCTTGGAGCCTTCGCCGGCGCTCCGCCGGAGGGGGAATCGACCACAGAGGGCTTCTACATCAACACCATAGCCCCTCCGATGAGTTGTGAGTAGTTTACCATAGACCTTCGGGTCCATAGTTATTTGCTAGATGGCTTCTTCTCTCTTTTTGGATCTCAATGCCATGTTCTCCTTGATCTTCTTGAAGATCTATTCGATGTAACTCTTTTTGCGATGTGTTGGTTGAGATCCGATGGATTGTGGGTTTATGCTCAAGTTTATCTATGAGAAATATTTGAATCTCCTCTGAATTCTTTTATGTATGATTGAGTTATCTTTGCAAGTCTCTTCGAATTATCAGTTTGGTTTGGCCTACTAGATTGATCTTTCTTGCAATGGGAGAAGTGCTTAGTGTTGGAAATATGCCCTAGAGGCAATAATAAAATGATTATTATTATATTTCCTTATTCATGATAATTGTGTATTATTCATGCTATAATTGTGTTATCCGGAAATCATAATACATGTGTGAATACATAGACCATAACATGTCCCTAGTGAGCCTCTAGTTGACTAGCTCGTTGATCAACAGATAGTCATGGTTTCCTGACTATGGACATTGGATGTCATTGATAATGGTATCACATCATTAGGAGAATAATGTGATGGACAAGACCCAATCCTAAGCATAGCACAAGATCGTGTAGTTCGTTTGCTAGAGCTTTTCCAATGTCAAGTATCATTTCCTTAGACCATGAGATCGTGTAACTCTCGGATGCCATAGGAGTTCTTTGGGTGTACCAAACGTCACAACGTAATTGGGTGACTATAAAGGTATACTATAGGTATCCCCGAAAGTATCTGTTGGGTTGACACGGATCGAGACTTGGATTTGTCACTCCGTATGACGAAGAGGTATCTTTGGGCCCACTCGGTAATGCATCATCATAATAAGCTCAATGTGACCAAGTGTTCGGTCACGGGATCATGCATTACGGTACGAGTAAAGTGACTTGCCAGTAACGAGATTGAATGAGGTATTGGGATACCGACGATCGAATCTCGGGCAAGTAACATACCAATTGACAAAGGGAATTGTATACGGGATTACTTGAATCCTCGACATCATGGTTCATCCAATGAGATCATCGAGGAGCATGTGGGAGCCAACATGGGTATCCAGATTCCGCTTTTGGTTATTGACCGGAGAGTCGTCTCGGTCATGTCTGCGTGTCTCCCGAACCCGTAGGGTCTACACACTTAAGGTTCAGTGATACTAGGGTTGTAGAGATATTAGTATGCAGTAACCCGAAAGTTGTTCGGAGTCCCGGATGAGATCCCGGACGTCACGAGGAGTTCCGGAATGGTCCGGAGGTGAAGAATTGTATATAGGAATTCTAGTTTCGGCCACCGGGAAAGTTTCGGGGGTCACCGTTATTGTAGTGGGACCACCGGAAGGGTCCCGGGGGTCCACCGGGTGGGGCCACCTATCTCGGAGGGCCCCATGGGCTGAAGTGGGAGGGGAACCAGCCCCTGGTGGGCTGGTGCGCCCCCCTTGGGCCTCCCCCTGCACCTAGGGTTGGAAACCCTAGGGGTGGGGGGCGCCCCACTAGGCTTGGGGGGCAAGTCCCCCCCTTGCCCCCCCCTTGAGATTCAATCTCTAGGGGATGGCGCCCCCCAGGGCCCTTATATAAAGAGGGGGGGGAGGGCTGCGCACCCCCTGCTCCTGGCGCCTCCCTCTCCCTCCGTAACACCTCTCCCTCTCGCTGAGCTTGGCGAAGCCCTGCCGAGATCGCCGCTACTTCCACCACCACGCCGTCGTGCTGCTGGATCTCCATCAACCTCTCCCTTCCCCTTGCTGGATTAAGAAGGAGGAGACGTCTTCCCCAACCGTACATGTGTTGAACACGGAGGTGCCATCCGTTCGGCGCTAGGATCTTCGGTGATTTGGATCACGACGAGTACGACTCCCTCAACCCCGTTCTCTTGAACGCTTCCGCGCGTGATCTACAAGGGTATGTAGATGCAATCTTTTCTCTCGTTGCTAGATGACTCCATAGACTGATCTTGGTGAAGCGTAGAAATTTTTTATTTTCTGCAATGTTCCCCAATAGTGGTATCAGAGCTAGGTCTATGCGTAGTTTCTATGCACGAGTAGAACACAATCTTGTTGTGGGCGTGGATATTGTCAATTTTCTTGCCACTACTAGTCTTATCTTGTTTCGGCGGCATCGTGGGATGAAGCGGCCCGTACCGACCTTACACGTACGCTTACGTGAGACAGGTTCCACCGACTGACATGCACTAGTTGCATAAGGTGGCTAGCGGGTTTCTGTCTCTCCCACTTTAGTCGGATCGGATTCGATGAAAAGGGTCCTTATGAAGGGTAAATAGAAATTGGCATATCACGTTGTGGTTTTACGTAGGTAAGAAACGTTCTTGCTAGAAACCTATAGCAGCCACGTAAAAACATGCAACAACAATTAGAGGACGTCTAACTTGTTTTTGCAGCATATGCCTTGTGATGTGATATGGCCAAAAGGATGTGATGAATGAAATATATGTGATGTATGAGATTGATCATGTTCTTGTAATAGGAATCACGACTTGCATGTCGATGAGTATGACAACCGGCAGGAGCCATAGGAGTTGTCTTTATTTTTTGTATGACCTGCGTGTCATTGAATAACGCCATGTAAATTACTTTACTTTATTGCTAACCCGTTAGCCATAGAAGTAGAAGTAATCGTTGGCGTGACAACTTCATGAAGACACGATGATGGAGATCATGGTGTCATGCCGGTGACGATGATGATCATGGCGCCCCGAAGATGGAGATCAAAAGGAGCAAATGATATTGGCCATATCATGTCACTATTTGATTGCATGTGATGTTTATCATGTTTTTGCATCTTATTTGCTTAGAACGACGGTAGTAAATAAGATGATCCCTCATAATAATTTCAAGAAAGTGTTCCCCCTAACTGTGCGCCGTTGCGAAAGTTCGTTGTTTCGAAGCACCACGTGATGATCGGGTGTGATAGATTCCAACGTCCACATACAACGGGTGTAAGACAGATTTACACATGCAAAACACTTAGGTTGACTTGACGAGCCTAGCATGTACAGACATGGCCTCGGAACACAAGAGACCGAAAGGTCGAACATGAGTCGTATGGAAGATACGATCAACATGGAGATGTTCACCGATGTTGACTAGCCCGTCTCACGTGATGATCGGACACGGTCTAGTTGAGTCGGATCATGTATCACTTAGATGACTAGAGGGATGTCTAATCTGAGTGGGAGTTCATTAAATAATTTGATTAGATGAACTTAATTATCATGAACTTAGTCTAAAAACCTTTGCAAAATGTCTTGTAGATCAAATGGCCAACGCTCATGTCAACCTCAACTTCAACGCGTTCCTAGAGAAAACCAAGCTGAAAGATGATGGCAGCAACTATACGGACTGGGTCCGGAACCTGAGGATCATCCTCATAGCTGCCAAGAAAGCATATGTCCTAGAAGGACCGCTAGGTGAAGCACCCATCCCAGAGAACCAAGACGTTATGAACGCTTGGCAGTCACGTGCTGATGATTACTCCCTCGTTCAGTGCGGCATGCTTTACAGCTTAGAACCGGGGCTCCAAAAGCGTTTTGAGCAACACGGAGCATATGAGATGTTCGAAGAGCTGAAAATGGTTTTCCAAGCTCATGCCCGGGTCGAGAGATATGAAGTCTCCGACAAGTTCTACAGTTGTAAGATGGAGGAAAATAGTTCTGTCAGTGAGCACATACTCAAAATGTCTGGGTTGCACAACCGCTTGTCCCAGCTGGACATTAACCTCCCGGACGAGGCGGTCATTGACAGAATCCTTCAGTCGCTCCCACCTAGCTACAAGAGCTTTGTGATGAACTACAATATGCAGGGGATGGTGAAAACTATTCCTGAAGTATTTTCAATGCTGAAATCAGCGGAGGTGGAAATCAAAAAGGAACATCAAGTGTTGATGGTCAATAAAACCACTAGTTTCAAGAAAGGCAAGGGTAAGAAGAACTTCAAGAAGGACGGCAAGGGAGTTGCCGCGCCCGGTAAGCCAGTTGCCGGGAAGAAGCCAAAGAATGGACCCAAACCTGAGACTGAGTGCTTTTATTGCAAGGGAAAGGGACACTGGAAGCGGAACTGCCCCAAATACTTAGCGGACAAGAAGGCCGGCAACACTAAAGGTATATGTGATATACATGTAATTGATGTGTACCTTACCAGTACTCGTAGTAGCTCCTGGGTATTTGATACCGGTGCGGTTGCTCATATTTGTAACTCAAAACAGGAGCTGCGGAATAAGCGGAGACTGGCGAAGGACGAGGTGACGATGCGCGTCGGGAATGGTTCCAAGGTCGATGTGATCGCCGTCGGCACGCTACCTCTACATTTACCTACGGGATTAGTTTTAAACCTCAATAATTGTTATTTAGTGCCAGCTTTGAGCATGAACATTGTATCTGGATCTCGTTTAATACAAGATGGCTACTCATTTAAATCAGAGAATAATGGTTGTTCTATTTATATGAGAGATATGTTTTATGGTCATGCCCCGCTGGTCAATGGTTTATTCTTAATGAATCTCGAACGTGATGTTACACATATTCATAGTGTGAATACCAAAAGATGTAAGATTGATAATGATAGTCCCACATATCTGTGGCACTGCCGCCTTGGTCACATCGGTGTCAAACGCATGAAGAAGCTCCATACAAATGGACTTTTGGAGTCTCTTGATTTCGAATCATTTGACACGTGCGAACCATGCCTCATGGGTAAAATGACCAAGACTCCGTTCTCCGGAACAATGGAGCGAGCAACCAACTTATTGGAAATTATACATACTGATGTGTGCGGTCCAATGAGCGTTGAGGCTCGCGGTGGATATCGTTATGTTCTCACTCTCACTGATGACTTAAGTAGATATGGGTATGTCTACTTGATGAAACACAAGTCTGAGACCTTTGAAAAGTTCAAGGAATTTCAGAATGAGGTAGAGAATCAACGTGACCGAAAGATAAAATTCTTACGATCAGATCGTGGGGGAGAATATTTAAGTCACGAATTTGGTACGCACTTAAGGAAATGTGGAATCGTTTCACAACTCACGCCGCCTGGAACACCTCAGCGTAACGGTGTGTCCGAACATCGTAATCGCACTCTATTGGATATGGTGCGATCTATGATGTCACTCACCGATTTACCGCTATCATTTTGGGGATACGCTCTAGAGACAGCTACATTCACTTTAAATAGGGCACCGTCTAAATCCGTTGAGACGACACCGTATGAATTATGGTTTGGGAAGAAACCTAAGCTGTCGTTTCTAAAAGTTTGGGGATGCGATGCTTATGTCAAGAAACTTCAACCTGAAAAGCTCGAACCCAAGTCGGAAAAATGCGTCTTCATAGGATACCCTAAGGAAACCATTGGGTATACCTTCTACCTCAGATCCGAAGGCAAGATCTTTGTTGCCAAGAACGGGTCCTTTCTGGAGAAAGAGTTTCTCTCGAAAGAAGTAAGTGGGAGGAAAGTGGAACTTGATGAAGTACTACCTCTTGAACCGGTAAGTAGCGCAGCTCAGGAAGATGTTCCTGTGGTGCCTGCACCGACTAGAGAGGAAATTAATGATGATGATCAAGGTACTTCGGATCAAGTTACTACTGAACTTCGTAGGTCCACGAGGACACGTTCCACACCAGAGTGGTATGGCAACCCTGTCCTGGAAATCATGTTGTTAGACAACGGTGAACCTTCAAACTATGAAGAAGCAATGGCGGGCCCAGATTCCAACAAATGGCTTGAAGCCATGCAATCCGAGATAGGATCCATGTATGAAAACAAAGTGTGGACTTTGACAGACTTTCCCGATGATCGGTGAGCGATAGAAAACAAATGGATCTTTAAGAAGAAGACGTACGTGGATGGTAATGTTACCATCTATAAAGCTCGGCTTGTCGCTAAGGGTTATCGACAAGTTCAAGGGGTTGACTACGATGAGACTTTCTCTCCCGTAGCGAAGCTGAAGTCCGTCCGAATCATGTTAGCAATTGCCGCATACTATGATTATGAGATATGGCAAATGGACGTCAAAACGGCATTCCTTAACGGCTATCTTAAGGAAGAACTGTATATGATGCAGCCGGAAGGTTTTGTCGATCCTGAGAATGCTAACAAGGTATGCAAGCTCCAGCGCTCCATCTATGGGCTGGTGCAAGCATCTCAGAGTTGGAACATTCGCTTTAATGAAATGATCAAAGCGTTTGGGTTTATGCAGACTTATGGAGAAGCCTGTGTTTACAAGAAAGTGAGTGGGAGCTCTGTAGCATTTCTCATATTATATGTGGATGACATACTTTTGATGGGAAATGATATAGAACTTTTGGACAGCATTAAGGCCTACTTGAATAAGTGTTTTTCAATGAAGGACCTTGGAGAAGCTGCTTACATATTAGGCATCAAGATCTATAGAGATAGATCGAGACGCCTCATAGGTCTTTCACAAAGCACATACCTTGATAAGATATTGAAGAAGTTCAATATGGATCAGTCCAAGAAGGGGTTCTTGCCTGTGTTGCAAGGTGTGAAATTGAGCTCGGCTCAATGTCCGACCACGACAGAAGATAGAGAAAAGATGAGTGTCGTCCCCTATGCCTCGGCCATAGGGTCTATCATGTATGCCATGCTGTGTACCAGACCTGATGTAAACCTTGCCGTAAGTTTGGTAGGAAGGTACCAAAGTAATCCCGGCATGGAACACTGGACAGCGGTCAAGAATATCCTGAAGTACCTGAAAAGGACTAAGGATATGTTTCTTGTATATGGAGGTGACGAAGAGCTCGTCGTAAAGGGTTACATTGATGCTAGCTTCGACACAGATCTGGATGACTCCAAGTCACAAACCGGATACGTGTATATTTTGAATGGAGGGGCAGTAAGCTGGTGCAGTTGCAAGCAAAGCGTCGTGGCGGGATCTACATGTGAAGCGGAGTACATGGCAGCCTCGGAAGCAGCGCATGAAGCAATCTGGATGAAGGAGTTCATCACTGACCTAGGAGTCATACCCAATGTGTCGGGGCCGATCACTCTCTTTTGTGACAACACCGGAGCTATTGCCCTTGCCAAGGAGCCCAGGTTTCACAAGAAGACCAGGCACATCAAGCGTCGCTTCAACTCCATTCGTGAAAATGTTCAAGATGGAGACATAGATATTTGCAAAGTGCATACGGATCTGAATGTCGCAGATCCGTTGACTAAACCTCTTCCGCAAGCAAAACATGATCAACACCAGAACTCTATTGGTGTTCGATTCATCACAATGTAACTAGATTATTGACTCTAGTGCAAGTGGGAGACTGTTGGAAATATGCCCTAGAGGCAATAATAAAATGATTATTATTATATTTCCTTGTTCATGATAATTGTCTATTATTCATGCTATAATTGTGTTATCCGGAAATCATAATACATGTGTGAATACATAGACCATAACATGTCCCTAGTGAGCCTCTAGTTGACTAGCTCGTTGATCAACAGATAGTCATGGTTTCCTGACTATGGACATTGGATGTCATTGATAACGGGATCACATCATTAGGAGAATGATGTGATGGACAAGACCCAATCCTAAGCATAGCACAAGATCGTGTAGTTCGTTTGCTAGAGCTTTTCCAATGTCAAGTATCATTTCCTTAGACCATGAGATCGTGTAACTCCCGGATGCCGTAGGAGTGCTTTGGGTGTACCAAACGTCACAACGTAACTGGGTGACTATAAAGGTATACTACAGGTATCCCCGAAAGTATCTGTTGGGTTGACACAGATCGAGACTGGGATTTGTCACTCCGTATGACAGAGAGGTATCTCTGGGCCCACTCGATAATGCATCATCATAATGAGCTCAATTTGACCAAGTGTTTGGTCACGGGATCATGCATTACGGTACGAGTAAAGTGACTTGCCGGTAACGATATTGAACGAGGTATTGGGATACCGATGATCGAATCTCGGGCAAGTAACGTACCGATTGACAAAGGGAATTGTATACGGGATTACTTGAATCCTCGACATCGTGGTTCATCCGATGAGATCATCGAGGAGCATGTGGGAGCCAACATGGGTATCCAGATCCCGCTGTTGGTTATTGACCGGAGAGTCGTCTCGGTCATGTATGCGTGTCTCCCGAACCCGTAAGGTCTACACACTTAAGGTTCGGTGACGCTAGAGTTGTAGAGATATTAGTATGTGGTAATCCGAAAGTTGTTCGGAGTCCCGGATGAGATCCCGGACGTCACGAGGAGTTCTGGAATGGTCCGGAGGTGAAGAATTGTATATAGGAAGTCCAGTTTCGGCCATCGGGAAAGTTTCGGGAGTCACCGGTATTGTAAGGGACAACCGGAAGGGTCCCGGGGGTCCACCTGGTGGGGCCACCTATCCCGGAGGGGCCCATGAGCTGAAGTGGGAGGGGAACCAGCCCCTGGTGGGCTGGTGCGCCCCCCTTGGGCCTCCCCCTGCGCCTAGGGATGGAAACCCTAGGGGTGGGGGCGCCCCACTTGGCTTGGGGGGCAAGTCCCCCCCCCCTTGGCCGCTACCCCCCCTTGAGATTCAATCTCTAGGGGTCGGCGCCCCCCAGGGCCCCTATATATAGAGGGGGGAGGGAGGGCTGCGCACCCCCTACTCCTGGCGCCTCCCTCTCCCTCCGTAACACCTCTCCCTCTCGCTGAGCTTGGCGAAGCCCTGCCGAGATCGCCGCTACTTACACCACCACGCCGTCGTGCTGCTGGATCTCCATCAACCTCTCCCTTCCCCTTGCTGGATCAAGAAGGAGGAGACGTCTTCCCCAACCGTACGTGTGTTGAACGCGGAGGTGCCGTCTGTTCGGCGCTAGGATCTTCGGTGATTTGGATCATGACGAGTACGACTCCCTCAAAGCCGTTCTCTTGAACGCTTCCACGCGTGATCTACAAGGGTATGTAGATGCACTCCTTTCTCTCGTTGCTAGATGACTCCATAGATTGATCTTGGTGAAGCGTAGAAATTTTTATTTTCTACAACATTCCCCAACACTTAGCTTTGGGTTCAATCTTGCGGTGTCCTTTCCAAGTGACAGCAGGGGCAGCAAGGCACGTATTGTATTGTTGCCATCGAGGATAAAAATATGGGGTTTATATCATATTGCATGAGTTTATCCCTCTACATCATGTTATCTTTCTTAATGCGTTACTCTGTTCTTATGAACTTAATACTCTAGATGCATGTTGGATAGTGGTCGATGTGTGGAGTAATAGTAGTAGATGCAGGCAGGAGTCGGTCTACTTGTCGCGGACGTGATGCCTATATACATGATCATGCCTAGACAATCTCATAATTTTTCGCTTTTGTTTCAATTGCTTGACAGTAATTTGTTCACCCACCGTAATACTTATGCTATCTTGAGAGAAGCCACTAATGAAACCTACGGCCCCCGGGTCTATCTTTTATCATATAAGCTTTCAATCTACTTTTATTTGCATCTTTACTTTTCCAATCTATATCATAAAATACCAAAAATATATTTATCTTATCATACTATCTCTATCAGATCTCACTTTCGCAAGTGGTCGTGAAGGGATTGACAACCCCTTTATTGCGTTGGTTGTGAGTTCTTTGTTTGTTTGTGTAGGTGCGTGGGACTTTTGAGGAGCCTCCTACTGGATTGATACCTTGGTTCTCAAAAACTAAGGGAAATACTTACGCTACTATTGCTGCATCACCCTTTCCTCTTCAAGGAAAACCAACGCAAGCTCAAGACGTAGCAGAGCCCGCCCAAGACCGCCGCCTCCCAATCCTGAGCCCGCCCGCGCCGCCCCTACCTCCGTCGCCGAGCACCTCCCCGCCATCGTCTCTCCCCTCTCTATAAGCCCCACCATACCTCCCCCACCCTCTCTCTCTCTCTCTGCTTTTTCTTCCTCTGCCATGTTAATTAGCAGTAGTAGTAGATGTTAATTTGTACTAGGGTTCATACATAATGATCTTTAGTAGTAGTAGTAGATGCACTACTAGAAAAACCGCTACTAATGGCGCACCTAATTTGGCCATTAATGGCGCATCACTGGTGCGCCATTACTAG
The DNA here is from genome assembly GCF_018294505.1 of Triticum aestivum. Classification (NCBI taxonomy): domain Eukaryota; kingdom Viridiplantae; phylum Streptophyta; class Magnoliopsida; order Poales; family Poaceae; genus Triticum; species Triticum aestivum. Next base: position 62,402,039 of record NC_057813.1, read on the forward strand.
CACGCCATTAGTAATTTTTACTAATGGCGCACCACTGGTGCGCCATTAGTATCTGGTATACTAATGGCGCACCATAGGCCATGGTGCGCCATTAGTATGCCTCCCAGGGCCATGTATACCCAGGTGCTTTGGCATACTAATGGCGCACGACGAAGGGATGCGCCATTAGTAACCAAGGCATACTAATGGCGCACTGTCCAGTGATGCGCCATTAGTATGCTTTGTCATACTAATGGCGCACTGTCATGTGATGCGCCATTAGTATGAATATTATGTTTTTTTTATTTTTTTCTGTTTTTTGCACAGGTTACAAAATGTATAATTTGACAAAATATAGACAGCACACATCAATAACAGATTCATCGAATACAATAGAAGATTAGTCTTTGAATACAATTCATCATATTAGTCTCCGAATACAATTCATCATATTAGTCTCCGAATTGAAAAGATTGAACAAAGATAGAACATTATATTACAAGTCTCGAGACCGCGAGTAGCGAGTTTGTCTTCACATTACAAGTCGATATCGATCATCTAAACTACCATCACATAGAACAGAGCTGCGGTCATCACGATGAGCATCATCACGATGAAACTCGTCTTCATTCGGTTCCTCCAACGCTCCCTCCCCTCTCCCGCTAGATAGCGGGCGTATCTAGATTCGGCGTCGTCCCTAGTGGTGTACCCTTTGTAACTGTTACCGCTGAATCAGTGAACCTGTCTCCGACACTCCTCCCAGTCATCGTAGACTCCGGGAACCTTACCCTTGTACACGACATACATCGGCATCGCTATACAATCTGAACTTTTTTTTGTCATCTATGTGCTCATTTAACTTTGATCCAAATAGTATCAAAGTTCTTAGAAACAAGCAGCTCTGCTAACAAAGAACAGTAAAAATGGGGCTTGCCTTAAGATGGGAAGTAAAGTTGCAAACTGAATATGTAGCTGCTAGGACCCAGTTTATCTTTCATGCACTCTGCTTCAACACAAATGTGCTCTGCTTCAACACATTGGAAACTGAGTTCTGACTGCTACAAATTCAGTTTTCAGATACCAGCAATCAGGAGCCTACATGGTACCATTTTGTTATCCTAGCAAGAACAGCATGAGCCAAACAAGTAAATGGAAAACATGTTTCCTCAACAAGCAAAAAGGGAAAATGCAATTTATGGCACATAGATGTTGATCCACTGACATTCATAAATTTCAGAAGAGAAAACAGCAGGCATTGCGCATGCAGTATTTACTGCTAACCAGGGAGAAGAGGTTCTTATTTTCACTCCCAACAACAAGCAGGAAAACGTCTACATCGATGCACTCGGACGAAGAAAGTGCAGCATACATATAGTTCATAACAGAGTGCACTGTGTGCAGAAACAGGAAGCGTACTATCAATCATCCACATATTTTTCGACAAAGATCAATCATCTATATAGTAAGGGATAGCTAAATTCGCACTTTACTAAACAAACTATCCCTCAAGTTATGCTATGAAAACATATTCAGTTTTTGAGACACCAACAATTAAGAACCTACAGACAAGTATTAAGAGAGCAGCTACACTAGGATTAAAGAAATTGACTCCTAACTACTACCCAGTTCAGCGTTGAGACTCCACCAATTAAGGTCCTACATAGTAATAGACCATCTAAAATAGCATTCCACTACTACCCACTACAAGCAGTATGTGCTAAACTAGCATGTCACTACTACAGACTAGATTGGAAACTGGGTCCTAGCAGCTACATATTCAGTTTGCAACATAACCAATCAAGACCCTACAAGGTGCCACTTGTTCATCCTACCAAGAACAGCAGCATCCAGAAAAGCCCCATATTTCATGCACTCTGCTTCTACACAAATGTGCTCTGCTCCTAGCTAGTTTCAGTTCAGATCTGATTACTCTTTGCTCTTATCCTGGTTTAGATCTTGTGGTAATTAAATAAATGTCCGTATATGCAATTGCAGACCAAAACAAAACTACAATTAACAGCCCCTGTTTTATTGCAAGTAAATTTGCTATCTTATACTCCCTCCTCTCTGGATTAGAGATCCTGCGTGTAAATCTAGGTTGTCTATTTTACCAACATAACAATACATATCACAAAAGTTATACCGTTAGTAGAAAGTACAATAAATCTTCAGCAAGAACCAGTAAGGTCCATATAGGGCTCTGGCTCCAACTATATCATGTTTTATTTAAACACAGTATGTTTCAATTCCTCCTCTATACAAATCTTGAGCAAGGACCAGCATATAGTATATGTCAACGATTCCGCAAGCAAGAACACGAGGCTTACTTGAGATCCAAAGAGTAGCTACCGGACTAGAGATATCGGGAACTAAACTATCAACGAAATCAATCACAGCAACTAAATCGATCCAGCACAAAAACGAAACGATAAAGATCACCGATCCGTAGAGCCACGCGTGAGGAGGCGTAGGGGAGGGAGGGAGGGAGGGAGGGGAGGGGAACCTTTCTTGGGCTGCTGGCGATGGGGATCGCTGCTTCTGCTACGACGGCGGAGGCCGCGCTTCCGCTCCCTGGTTCGGGGCGGCGGGGCGACGGACGGTGGTGTCGGGGCGGCGGGGCGACGGTGGTGTCGGGGCGGCGTCGAGGGCGGTGGGGCGACGGTGGTGTCGGGGCGGCGTCGAGGGCGGCGGGGCGACGGTGGTGTTGGGGCGGCGCTGGGGCGGCGGGGCGACGGTGGCGTCGGGGCGGCGTCGAGGGCGGCGGGGCGACGGTGGTGTCGGGGCGGCGCTGGGGCGGCGGGGCGACGGTGGCGTCGAGGGCGGCGGGGCGACGGTGGTGTCGGGGCGGGGCGACGGTGGCGTCGGGAGAGGAGATCGGGGAAGGGGATCGCGGGCGAGGGCGAGGGAGAGAGAGGGGATCGGTACGAAGTAGGGGCGCACAATACTAATGGCGCACCACCCCTCGGTGCGCCATAAGTACATTAGTAGTTTTGCAAAAAAAGGAATAAAAAAATAAAAAAAAACAACATTAGTGGCGCACTCTCTGGCAGGTGCGTCATTACTAGTTACAACTAGTAATGGCGCACTACCTATGGATGCGCCATTAGTATGTTTGCACAGGCGCACTAGTTCAAAAAAAAATTGATACTAATGGCGCACCGTGTGCCAGGTGCGCCATTAGTAGTTTCAACTCTAATGGCGCATCAGAAGGAGGTGCGCCATTAGTATATACTAATGGCGCACCACTTGTCTGGTGCGCCATTAATGTCAATCCCATCTATAGCCCTTTTTCTAGTAGTGATGTTATTAGTAGTAGTGATGGTACTAGTCAACTAGGGCAATATGGTTAATAGTAGATGTTTTTTAGTTAGGGTAATAATAGATGTTAAGTCGTAGATAATGTATATGTTAATTAGTTCAGTAGGGTTTAGTTTTTTAATTGAGTTTGTTTAACTAGATGTTAATTAGGGCAGTAGGGTTTAGTTTAGAGTAAAGTTTAGTTCAGTAGTTAACTAAATATAATCTATATTTGGTTTTTGAATTGAGTTTGAGAGAGCATGAGATTTGTGTAGATTTTCTTGAAGTGTCAAATGCTAGGACATGCAAATTTGAAGTGGTTAGGATATATGCAAATTCCTCAATTGTGTTTGCACATGTTTCGATTGTGGCCAAGTGGCTTTGTTGTTTCCATGGAATGAAGCCGAGTAGCCTATGTTTTGCCGGAATGTTGAATCATTTCCGTTCCGGCAAATTTCAGGATCTTGATTTGTCCACTTTTTAGCAAAAATCATGCAGAAATTTTCCGTGAATTTCGACATGACTTGTGCTACAAACTAGGACATATCGAGTGCCCGGGATTTGCCGCACCGGGAAGGAGTCAAGGTTCCTGCAAAGCATAGGCCTTTTTTATGCCATTATTCATTTTATTAGGTCTAGAATTAATTGACTAGATTTAATCGTTGGAAACATGGCTAGCAACGATGAAGGACAGGGTTCTGGTGACTACGACAACGTGTACCTGGCGAAAGAGGAATTTTTTAGGGAAGCCGACGATCAACAGTTGATGTTGTTGGGTCCACCTGTCACATCGGAGACTGAGACCAACATCGAGACTGGCGCTGAGACTAAGACCGGCGCTGAGACTGAGACCGGCGCCGAGACTAGCGGAGCCGGTATAGAACCGAAAGCAAAGAGGCAACGAGTTCCTAACAAGCTCATGACTACTAGACTGGTGGTCACGGAGGTGGACGACGGCAATTTTGAGCCAAACGCGCCCACAGAAGCGCGCGCTTGCTACTAATACGTCTCCAACGTATCTACTTTTCCAAACACTTTTGCCATTGTTTTGGACTCTAACTTGCATGATTTCATAGTTGTTATGTTGACAGTGAAAGTATACCGCTCAAAATGTTATTCATCTCTTTTTTAAAATTGAGCTCCGGCACCTCTACAAACCCCTGCTTCCCTCTGCGAAGGGCCTATCTATTTACTTTTATGTTCAGTCATCACCCTCTTATCAAAAAGTACCCGCTGGAGAGCACATTGTCATTTGAATGCATTACTATTAATTTATATTGGGTGTGACTTGACTGGATCTCTTTTACCATGAATTACAATGTTTAGTCAGTCCTTGATCTTTAAAGGTGCTCTGCATTTATCTTTTGCGGTCTCAGAAAGGGCTAGCGAGATACCATCTTGTTATATCATATTATGATTGTTTTGAGAAAGTGTTGTCATCCGAGATTTATTATTATTGCTCGCTAGTTGATTATGTCATTGATATGAGTAAACATGAGACCTAAATGTTATTGTGAATATGGTTAGTTCATAATCTTTGCTGAAAATTTGAATGCTGGCTTTACATATTTACAACAAGAAGAGGAAACAGAGTTTGTAAAAGTTTTTCTTTATCACTTTCAGTTTGTCAACTGAATTGCTTGAGGACAAGCAAAGATTTAAGCTTGGGGGAGTTGATACGTCTCCAAAGTGTCTACTTTTCCAAACACTTTTGCCCTTGTTTTGGACTCTAACTTGCATGATTTGAATGAAACTAACCCGGACTGACGCTGTATTCGGCAGAACTGCCATGGTGTTATTTTGTGCAGAAAACAGAAGTTCTCGGAATGACCTGAAAATCCATGAAGATTACTTTTGGAAAATATAAATAATACTGGCGAAAGAATCAAGGCCAGGGGGCACACCCTATCCACGAGGGTGGGGGGCGCGCCCCCTCCCCCTGGGCGCGCCCCTTGCCTCGTGGGCCCCCTGGTGCTCCACCGACCTCAACTCCAACTCTATATATTCCCTTTCGCAGAGAAAAAACCGGAGAGAAAGTTTCATCGCGTTTTATGATACGGAGCCGCCGCCAAGCCCTAATCTCTCTCGGCAGGGCTGATCTAGAGTCCGTTCGGGGCTTCGGAGAGGGGGATTCATCGCCGTCGTCATCATCAACCATCCTCCATCACCAATTTCATGATGCTCACCTCTGTGGGTGAGTAATTCCATCATAGGCTTGCTGGACAGTGATGGGTTGGATGAGATTTACCGTCTAATCAAGTTAGTTTTGTTATGGTTTGATCCCTAGTATCCACTATGTTCTGAGATTGATGTTGCTATGACTTTGCTATGCTTAATGCTTGTCACTAGGGCCCGAGTGCCATGATTTTAGATCTGAACCTATTATGTTTTCATGAATATATGTGAGTTCTTGATCGTATCTTGCAAGTCTATAGTCACCTATTATGTGTTATGATCCGACAACCCCGAAGTGACAATAATCGGGATACTTCTCGGTGATGACCGTAGTTTGAGGAGTTCATGTATTCACTATGTGTTAATACTTTGGTACGGTACTCTAATAAAAGGAGGCCTTAATATCCCTTAGTTTCCATTAGGACCCCGCTGCCACGGGAGGTAGGACAAAAGATGTCATGCAAGTTCTTTTCCATAAGCACGTATGACTATATTCAGAATACATGACTACATTACATTGATGAACTGGAGCTAGTTCTGTGTCACCCTATGTTATAATTATTACATGAGGAATCGCATCCGACATAATTAACCATCATTGATCCATTACCTACGAGCTTTTCACATATTTTGCTTTGCGTATTTACTTTTTCGTTGCTACTGTTACCATTACTATCATACTACTTTGCTACTAAATACTTTGCTGCAGATACTAAGTTATCCAGGTGTGGTTGAATTGACAACTCAACTGCTGATACTTGAGAATATTTTTTGGCTCCCCTTGTGTCGAATCAATAAATTTGGGTTGAATACTCTACCCTCGAAAATTGTTGTGATCCCCTATACTTGTGGGTTATCAAGACTATTTTCTAGCGTCGTTGCCGGGGAGCATAGCTCTATTCTTTGAGTCACTTGGGATCTATATCTGCTGATCACTATGAGGAACTTGAAAGATGAAAGAACTAAGATTTTTCCCTCAACTACGAGGGGAGGTAAGGAACTTCCATCTTGCTCTGCACTAGATTCTCCTTCTGTTTTGAGTAAGTTTGCGACACCTAAACCTGCTACTGCTATGAATTCTGATATGTCGCATGTTATTGATGATGCCACTTCTGCTATGCATGATACTTATGATGAAACTACTTCTATGCTTGATACTACTTTGCCATTAGGTGAATTTCTAGATGAACAACTTGCAAGGGTTAGAGAGAATGAAATTATTGATGGTGAAATTATTGAAGATAGTGATGATGAAGGTTCTCCCCCTAGTATGAATTGTCTGTTGTTCCTGAGGGTTATGTTATGGATGAAGAAGCTGCTAGAGCTATTCTTGCTTTCAATGATAGATATGATCTTAAGAAGTTATTAGCTAAATGGAAGTAGCAATCTTTAAATGCTAGAATGAAACATGACCCCACTTCTGCTACTTCACCTAACTTTGTTACTGATAAGGATTATGAATTCTCTATTGATCTTGGGATAATTACTTTGGTTGAATCTGATCCTTTTTATGGCTATGAATCTGAAACTGTTGTGGCACATCTTACTAAGTTAAATGATATAGCCACCCTGTTCACTAATGATGAGAAGTCTTACTATTATTATATCCTTAAGATGTTTCCATTATCATTAAAGGGTGATGCTAAAACTTGGTTTAACTCACTTGATCCTGGTTGTGTGCGTAGTCCCCAGGATATGATTTATTACTTCTCTGCTAAATATTTCCCTGCTCATAAGAAACAAGCTGCCTTGCGAGAAATATATAATTTTCTGCAAATCGAAGAACAGAGTCTCCCACAAGCTTGGGGAGGCTTCTCCGATTACTTAATGCTTTGCCTGATCATCCTCTTAAGAAAAATGAAATACTTGATATCTTTTATAATGGACTAACCGATGCTTCCAAGGACCACTTGGATAGTTATGCTGGTTGTGTTTTCAGGGAAAGAAAAGTCGTTATTGAATAATATGTTGACTAATGAAAATAATTGGACTCTTCCTGAGCCAATTGAGCCAACTCCTGAGCCTATTCCTAAACCTACTCCGAAGAGGAGAGGTGTTCTATTTCTCAGTCCTGAAGATATGCAAGAGGCAAAGAAATCAATGAAAGAGAAACGTATTAAAGCTAAAGATGTTAAGAATTTACCACCTATTGAAGAAATACATGGTCTTAATATACCGCCTGTCGAAGAAACACATTGTCTTGATAACCCGACACAGGTAGTAAAGGTAAATTCTCTCTATAGATATGATAAGGTTGAAATCCCGTCTACTAAGTTTCCTAGCCAATGTTTAGATGAATTTGATGACTTTATGGCTAGACAAGAAAGTTTCAATGCTTATGTTGGTAGAGAATTAAAGAGTAATGCTTACATGATTGCACGCTTGAGTGATTATAAGGCTAGAGTTAAAGGTGAACTTAAACTCATTAGAAAATATGCTTCTATGGTTACCACTCAAGCGGAGCAAGTGCTTAAAGCCCAAAGTGATTTGCTCGATGAATTAAATAATAAACATTCTTTTGTTGTTAGAGTGGCTACTAGAACTGGTAAAATAACTCAGGAACCTTTGTATCCTGAAGGCCACCCTAAGAGAATAGAGCAGGATTCTCAGAGAAATAATTTAGATGCACCTAGTCCTTCTAGAAAGAAGGAAAAGAAAAATGATAGGACTTTGCATGCTTCTAGTGAACCTGTTGTGGACACACCTGAGAATCCCAATGATATTTCTATTTCTGATGCTGAAACACAATCTGGTGATGAACATGAACCTAGTGATAATGTGAATAATAATGTTCATGTTGATGCTCAACATAGCAATAATAATGAAGTAGAGATTGAACCTGTTGTTGATCTTGATAACCCACAATCAAAGAATCAACATAATGATAAGAGAGATTTTATTGCTACAAAGAACGGTAAAGAAAGAGAACCATGGGTTCAGAAACCCATGCCTTTTCCTCCTAAGCCATCCAAGAAAAAGGATGATGAGGATTTTGAGCGCTTTGCTGAAATAATTAGACCTATATTCTTACGTATGCGCTTAACTGATACGCTTAAAGCGAATCCTTATGCTAAATACATGAAGGATATCATTGCAAATAAAAGAAAGATACCAGAAGCTGAAATTTCCACCATGCTTGCTAATTATACTTTTAAGGTGGAATACCAAAGAAACTTGGAGATCCAGGAGTACCAACTATACCTTGCTCCATTAAAAGAAATTATGTTAAAACTGCTTTATGTGATCTTGGAGCCGGTGTTAGTGTTATGCCTCTCCCTTTATATCATAGACTTGAATTGAATAAGTTGACACCCACTGAAATATCTTTGCAAATGGATGATAAATCAACTGCTATACCTGTCGGTATTTGTGAGGATGTGCCTGTTGTGGTTGCAAATGTCACTATCTTAATGGACTTTGTTATTCTTGATATTCCCGAGGACGATAGTATGTCGATTATCCTTGGTAGACCCTTTTTTAATACTGCAGGGGCTGTTATTGATTGCAACAAAGGCAATGTCACTTTTGATGTTAATGGTAATGAGCATACGGTACATTTTCCGAGGAAACAACCTCAAGTTCATAGCATCAATTCTATTGGAAAAATTCTAATTATCATTATTGGAGGTTTTGGATTTCCTCTTCCTACTGTCAAGAAAAAATATGATATTCTTATTATTGGGGATGTTAGTATCCCCGTTGAGGTAACCTAGTGTTATTCGAAATTTCTCCGATTCCATGTTATTCGGAATGAGTTTGTTAACAAGACTTGATCAACCTTGTTAGTGGATTCCTTTTGATGATCATGAGTTGGATGAAACTAGAAGGCACAACCTTCTGTACCCTCTTTTTACTTTCTGTTATTTAGAATAAATAAAGAAAAAATAGTATTATCTATCTGTTTTCTGAATTATCCATGCAATAAAAAAATATCCCGAAAATAAAAGTGCTCCAAATGCCCTGCAAATTTGGTATGCTTTTTTATGGAATATTTGAGGATTTTAGGCACTGAGAACACAGTAGAGGGGGGGGGGAGGGGGAAAGCACCTGGCCACGAGGGTCCAGGGCGCGCTGATACGTCTCCAACGTATCTATAATTTTTGATTGTTACATGCTATTATATTACCCATTTTTGATGTTTATGGGCTTTACTTTACACATTTATATCATTTTGGGACTAACCTACTAACCGGAGGCCCAGCCCGTATTGTTGTTTTTTTGCCTATTTCAGTGTTTCGAAGAAAGGAATATCAAACGGAGTCCAAACGGAATGAAACCTTCGGGAGCGATCTTTTTGGAACAAACGTGATCCAGAGGACTTGGAGTGGAAGTCAAGAAACAACCGAGGTAGCCACGAGGGTGCCCGGCGCACCCCCCAGGGCTGGGCATGCCCCCACCCTTGTGGGCCCCTCGGGCGTCCACCGACCTACTTCTTCCTCCTATATATACCCATGTACCCTGAAAACATCAGAAGCGACCACGAAAAACTATTTCCACCGCCATAACCTTCTATATCCGCGAGATCCCATCTTGGAGCCTTCGCCAGTGCTCCACCGGAGGGGGAATCGATCACGGAGGGCCTATACATCATCTCCAAGGCCTCTCTGATGAGTTGTGAGTAGTTTCCCATAGACCTTCGGGTCCATAGTTATTAGCTAGATGGCTTCTTCTCTCTCTTTGAACCTCAATACAAAGTTCTCCTCGATCTTCTTGGAGATCTATTCGACGTAACTCTTTTTGTGGTGTGTTTGTCGAGATCCGATGAATTGTGGGTTTATGATCAAGTTTATCTATGAGAAATATTTGAATCTCCTCTGAATTATTTTATGTGTGATTAAGTTATATTTGCAAGTCTCTTTGAATTATCAGTTTGGTTTGGCCTACTAGATTGATCTTTCTTGCAATGCGAGAAGTGCTTAGCTTTGGGTTCAATCTTGCGGTGTCCTTTCCCAGTGACAGCAGGGGCAGCAAGGCACGTACTGTATTGTTGCCATTGAGGATAAAAAGATGGGGTTTATATCATATTGCATGAGTTTATCCCTCTACATCATGTCATCTTTCTTAATGCGTTACTCCGTTCTTTATGAACTTAATACTCTAGATGCATGCTGGATAGCGGTCGATGTGTGGGGTAATAGTAGTAGATGCAGGCAGGAGTCGGTCTACTTGTCACAGACGTGATGCCTATATACATGATCATGCCTAGATAATCTCATAATTATTCGCTTTTCTATCAATTGATCGACAGTAATTTGTACATCCATCGTAATACTTATGCTATCTTGAGAGAAGCCACTAGTGAAACCTATGGCCCCGGGTCTATCTCTTATCATATAAGATTTCAATCTACTTTTGTTTGCATCTTTACTTTTCCAATCTATATTATAAAATACTAAAAATATATTTATCTTATCATATTATCTCTATCAGATCTCACTTTCGCAAGTGGCCTTGAAGGGATTGACAACCCCTTTATTGCGTTCGTTACGAGTTCTTATTTGTTTGTGTAGGTGCATGGGACTTTTGAGAAACCTCCTACTGTATTGATACCTTGGTTCTCAAAAACTGAGGGAAATACTTACGCTACTATTGCTGCATCACCCTTTCCTCTTCAAGGAAAACCAACGCAAGCTCAAGACGTAGCAAGAAGGATTTCTGGCGCCGTTGCCGGGGAGGTCTTCGCTCAAGTCAAGACATACCAAGTACCCATCACAAACTCATCTCCCTCGCACTTACATTAGTTGCCATTTGCCTCTCGTTTTCCTCTCCCCCACTTCACCCTCGCCGTTTTCTTCACCCTCTCTTTCCCAATCTCCTCTCTCTTTCGCTTGCCTTTTTGTTTGCTTGTGTGTTGGATTGCTTTTTGCTATGGCGCAAGATAATACCAAATTGTGTGACTTTTCCAATACCAATAATAATGATTTCCTTAGTACTCCGATTGCTCCTCTTAATGATGTTGAGTCTTGTGAAATCAATGATGCTTTGCTGAATCTTGTTATGAAAGATCAATTCTCCGGCCTTCCTAGTGAAGATGCCGCTACCCAGCTAAACAACTTGATCGTGCTAAAGAAGAAAGATACGGATAATGATATTGTTAAATTGAAGTTATTTCCGTTTTCACTTAGAGATCGTGCTAAAGTTTGGTTTTTGTCTTTGCCTAAGAAGAGTATTGATTCATGCAACAAGTGCAAAGATGCTTTTATCTCTTAGTATTTTCCTCCCGTGAAGATCATCTCTCTTAGGAATGATATTATGAATTTTAAACAACTTGATCATGAGCATGTTTCCCAATCTTGGGAAACAATGAAATTGATGATTCCCAATTGCCCTACTCATGGTTTGAATTTATGGATGATCATACAAAATTTTTATGCCGGGTTGAATTTTGCTTCTAGAAATCTTTTAGATTCGGCCGGGGGAGGCACGTTTATGGAAATCACTTTAGGAGAAGCTACAAAACTCCTTGATAACATTATGGCTAATTATTCTCAATGGCATACCAAAAGATTCACTAGTAAAAAAGTGCATGCTATAGAAGAAATTAATGTTTTGAGTGGAAAGATGGATGAACTTATGAAATTGTTTGCTACTAAGAGTGCTTCTATTGATCCCAATGATATGCCTTTGTATACTTTGATTTAGAATAATAATGAATCTATGGATGTGAATTTTGTTGGTAGGAATAATTTTGGTAACAATGCTTATAGAGGAAACTTTAATCCTAGACCGTTCCCTAGTAATTCCTCTAATAATTATGGAAATTCCTACAATAATTCTTATGGTAATTTTAACAATATACCCTCTGATTTTGAGAATAGTGTGAAAGAATTTATGGTCTCTCAGAAGAATTTTAATGCCTTGCTTGAAGAAAAACTGCTTAAAGTCCATGATTTGGCTAGGAACGTTGATAGACTTTCGCTTTATGTTGATTCCTTGAAACTTAGATCTACTCCTCCTAGGCATGATATCAATGAGTCTCTCAAAGCTATGAGAATTTCCATTGATGAGTGCAAAGAAAGAACCACTAGATTGTGTGCTAAGAAAGATTGCTTTGTAAAGGCGTGTTCTTCTAGTTTCCATGAAAATAATGATGAAGATCTTAAAGTTATTGATGTGTCCCCTATTAGATCTTTGTTTTGCAATATGAATCTTAATAATGATGGGACTGGAGATGAGTCAACTTTAGTTAAAAGGCGTCCCAATGATATGCTAAATTTGGTAAAAGTGGGATTGGAGAGGTGAAGACTTTAAATAGCATTGAACCCACTATCTTGGATTTCAAGGAATTCAATTATTATAAGTGTTCTTTAGTAGATTGTATTTCCTTGTTGCAATCCTTTGTGAATTCTCCTCATGCGTATAGTCAAAATAAAGCTTTTACTAAAGATATTGTTGATGCCTTGATGCAATCTTATGATGAAAAACTTAATTTGGAACTATACCTAGAAAACTTAATGATGAGTGGGAACCTACTATAAAGATTAAAATTAAAGATCATGAGTGTTATGCTTTATGTGATTTGGGTGCTAGTGTTTCCACAATTCCGAAAACTTTATGTGATATTCTAGGTTTCCATGATCTTGATGATTGCTCTTTAAATTTGCACCTTGCGGATTCCACCATTAAAAAGCCTATGGGAAGTATCAATGATGTTCTTATTGTTGCAAATAGTAACTATGTGCCCGTAGATTTTATCGTTCTTGATATAGATTGCAATCTTTCATGTCCTATTATTCTTGGTAGACCTTTCCTTAGAACGGTCTGTGCGATTATTGATATGGAGGAAGGGAATATTAGATTCCAATTTCCATTAAGGAAAGGCATGGAGCACTTTCCAAGAAAGAAAGTTAAATTACCTTATTAATCTATCATGCGAGCTACTTATGAATTGAGTGCCAAAGATGGCACTACTTAGATCTATCCTCGCTTTTATGCCTATCTAGGGGCGTTAAACGATAGCGCTAGTTGGGAGGCAACCCAATTTTATTTTTGTTTTTTGTTTTTTCTTATTTTTAGTAATAAATTTACCATATACCTTCTATTTCGATGTGTTTTTATGTTATAATTAGTGTTTGTGCCAAGTAGAACCTATAGGATAACCTATGGTGATAGTTAATTTGATTCTGCTGAGAAACAGAAACTTTGCGTGCACGAACATAATTTTAGTAATTCACAGAAACGTGTTTTTGCGCTGATTCTTTTTTAAGTAGATAAATAGACAAATTGCACAGGACTTCCTATTTTGGTAGGATGTTTAGAGTTCCAGAAGTATTCAAGAGTTACAGATTGCTACAGACTGTTCTGTTTTTGACAGATTCTGTTTTTCATGTGTTGTTTGCTTATTTTGATGCATCTATGGCTAGTATGTAGGGTATGAACCATAGATAATTTGGATTACAGTAGGTTTAACACCAATATAAATAAAGAATGAGTTCATTACAGTACCTTATGTGGTGGTTTTACTTTCTTGCACTAACGGAGCTTATGAGATTTCCTGTTGAGTTTTGTGTTGTGAAGTTCTCAAGTTTTGGGTAAAGATTTGATGGATTATGGAATAAGGAGTGGCAAGAGCCTAATCTTGGGGATGCCCATGGAACCCCAAGATATTCAAGAATAGCCAAAAGCCTAAGCTTGGGGATGCCCCCGGAAGGCATCCCCTCTTTCGCCTTCGTCTATCGGTAACTTTACTTGGAGCTATATTTTTATTCGCCACATGATATGTGTTTTGCTTGGAGCGTCTTGTATGATATTAGTCTTTGCTTTTTAGTCTACCACAATCATCCTTGCTGTACACACCTTTTGGGAGAAGCCCACTTGATTAGAATTTATTAGAATACTCTATGTGCTTCACTTATATCTTTTGAGCTGGATAATTTTTGCTCTAGTGCTTCACTTATATCTTTTAGAGCACGGCGGTGGCTTAATTTTGAAGAAATTGTTGATCTCTCATGCTTCACTTATATTATTTTGAGAGTCTCTTAGAACAGAATGGTATTTTCTATGGTTATAAAATTGGTCCTAGAATGATGGCCATCCAAGTTGGGTATAATAAAAACTATCATAGAAAGTGAATTGGATGCTATGATCAATTTGATGCTTGATAATTGTTTTGAGATATGGAGGTAGTGATATTAGAGTCATGCTAGTTGGGTGATTATGAATTTAAAGAATACTTGTGTTTAAGTTTGTGATTCATGTAGCATGCACGTATGGTGAACCGCTTTGTGATGAAGTTGGAGCACAATTTATTTATTGATCGTCTTCCTTATGAGTGGCGGTCGGGGATGAGCGATGGTATTTTCCTACCAATCTATCCCCCTAGGAGCATGCGCGTAGTACTTTGTTTTTGATGACTTGTAGATTTGCAATAAGTATATGAGTTCTTTATGACTAATGTTGAGTCCATGGATCATACGCACTCTCACCCTTCCACCATTGCTAGCCTCTCTTGTGCCGCGCAACTTTCGCCGGTACCATACACCCACCATATACCTTCCTCAAAACAGCCACCATACCTACCTACTATGGCATTTCCATAGCCATTCCGAGATATATTGCCATGCAACTTTCCACCATTCTGTTTATTATGACACGCATTATCATTGTCATATTGCTCTTTGCATGATCATGTTGTTGACATCGTATTTGTGGCAAGGCCACCTTCATAATTTTCATACATGTCACTCTTGATTCATTGCATATCCCAGTACACCGCCGGAGGCATTCATATAGAGTCATATCTTGTTTAAGTATTGAGTGGTAAATCAATAAAAGTGTGATGATCTTTATTATTAGAGCATTGTCCCAGTGAGGAAAGGATGATGGAGACTATGATTCCCCCACAAGTCGGGATGAGACTTCGGACTTTATAAAGAAAAAAAAGAGAAAAAAAAGGGGGGAAAAGGAAAAAAAGAAAGGCCAAATAAAAAAGGAAATGCCCAAAAAGAAAAAAGAAGAAGAAAAAAAGGAAAAAGAAAAAGAAAAAGAAGGAAAAAAAATGAAATGAGAGAAAAAGAGAGAAGGGACAATGCTACTATCTTTTTTACCACACTTGTGCTTCAAAATAGCACCATGATCTTCATGATAGAGAGTCTCCTATGTTCTCACTTTCATTTACTAGTGGGAATTTTTCATTATAGAACTTGGCTTGTATATTCCAATGATGGGCTTCCTCAAAGTGCCCTAGGTCTTCGTGAGCAAGCAAGTTGGATGCACACCCACTTAGTTTCTTTTGAGCTTTCATACATTTATAGCTCTAGTGCATCTGTTGCATGGCAATCCCTACTCACTCACATTGATATCTATTAATGGGCATCTCCATAGCCCGTTGATACGCCTAGTTGATGTGAGACTATCTTCTCCTTTTTTTCTTCTCCACAACCACCGTTCTATTCCACATATAGTGCTATGTCCATGGCTCACGCTCATGTATTGCGTGGAAGTTGAGAAAGTTTGAGATTACTAAAGTATGAAACAATTGCTTGGCTCGTCATCGGGGTTGTGCATGATTAAATACTTTGTGTGATGAAGATAGAGCAACAGCCAGATGATACGTCTCCAACGTATCTACTTTTCCAAACACTTTTGCCCTTGTTTTGGACTCTAACTTGCATGATTTGAATGAAACTAACTCGGATTGACGCTGTTTTCAGCAGAACTGACATGATGTTGTTTTATGTGTACAAAGCAAAAGTTCTCGGAATGTCTTGAAAATCCACGAAGGCACTTTTTGGAAAATATAAAAAATACTGGCGAAAGATTAAAGACCAGGGGGCCCACACCCTCCCCCCTGGGCGCGCCCCCCTGTCTCGTGGGCCCCCTGAGGCTCCGCCGACCTCAACTCCAACTCCATATATTCCGCCTCACGGAGAAAAAAATCAGAGAGAAAGTTTCATCGCGTTTTACGATACGGAGCCGCCACCAAGCCCTAATCTCTCTCGGGAGTGCTGATCTGGAGTTCGTTCGGGGCTCCGGAGAGGGGGATTCGTCGCCGTCGTCATCATCAACCATCCTCCATCAGCAATTTCATGATGATCACCGTTGTGCGTGAGTAATTCCATCGTAGGCTTGCTGGACAGTGATGGGTTGGATGAGATTTACCAAGTAATAAAGTTAGTTTTGTTAGGGTTTGATCCCTAGTACCCACTATGTTCTGAGATTGATGTTGCTATGACTTTGCTATGCTTAATGATTGTTGTCACTAGGGCCCGAGTGCCATGATTTCAGATTTGAACCTATTATGTTTTCATGAATATATGTGTGTTCTTGATCCTATCTTGCAAGTCTATAGTCACCTATTATGTGTTATGATCCGACAACCCCGAAGTGACAATAATCAGGATACTTCTCGGTGACGAGCGTAGTTTGAGGAGTTCATGTATTCACTACGTGCTAATGCTTTGTTCCGGTTCTCTATTAAAAGGAGGCCTTAATATCCCTTAGTTTCTGCTAGGACCCCGCTGCCATGGGAGGGTAGGACAAAAGATGTCATGCAAGTTCTTTTCCATAAGCACGTGTGACTATTTACGGAATACATGCCTACATTACATTGATGAACTGGAGCTAGTTCTTGTCACCCTATGTTATAGCTATTACATGAGGAATCGCATCCGACATAATTATCCATCACTGATCCATTGCCTACGAGCTTTTCACATATTGTTCTTCGCTTATTTACTTTTCCGTTGCTACTGTTACAATCACTACAAAACCCAAAAATATTACTTTTGCTTCCGTTACCTTTATTATCATACTACTTTGCTACTAAATACTTTGTTGCAGATACTAAGTTATCCAGGTGTGGTTGAATTGACAACTCAACTGCTAATACTCAAGAATATTCTTTGGCTCCCCTTGTGTCGAATCAATAAATTTGGGTTGAATACTTTACCCTCGAAAGCTGTTGCGATCCCCTATACTTGTGGGTTATCAAGACTAATTTCTGGCGCCGTTGCCGGGGAGCATAGCTCTATTCCTTGAGCCACTTGGGATTTATATCTATTGATCACTATGAAGAACTTGAAAGATGATAGAACTACGATTTTTCCCTCAACTACGAGGGGAGGTAAGGAACTGCCATCTAGCTCTGCACTGGATTCTCCTTCTGTTTTGAGTAAGCTTGCGACACCTATACCTGCTACTGCTATGAACTCTAATATGTCGCATGTTATTGATGATGCCACTTCTGCTATGCATGATACTTATGATGAAACTACTTCTGTGCGTGATACTACTTGGCCATTAGGTGAATTTCTTGATGAACAAATTGCTAGAGTTAGTGGGAATTAAATTATTGAAGATGCTATTATTGATGATAGTGATGATGAAAATTCTCCCAATGATTATGAATTACCTGTTGTTCCCGAGGGTTATGTTATGAATGAAGAAGCTGCTAGAGCTATCTTTGCTTGTATTGATAGATATGATCTTAAGAAATTATTAGCTAAATGGAAGCAGCAGTCTCTTAATGCTAGAATGAAACATGACCCGGTTTTGCTACTTCACCTATCTGTGTTACTGATAAGGATTATGAATTCCCTGTTGATCCTGAGATTATTACTTTAGTTGAATCTCATCCTTTTTATGGCCTTGAATCTGAAACTGTTGTGGCACATCTTACCAAGTTGAATGATATAGCCACCCTGTTTACTCATGATGATAAATCTCACTATTTTTATATCCTTAAGATATTTCCGTTCTCATTAAAGGGTGATGCTAATACTTGGTATAATTCTCTTGCTCCTGGTTGTGTGCGTAGTCCCCATGATATGATTTATTACTTCTTTGCTAAATATTTCCCTGCTCATAAGAAACAAGCTGCCTTGCGGGAAATATATAATTTTGTGCAAATCAAAGAAGAGAGTCTCCCACAAGCTTGGGGGAGGCTTCTCCGATTACTTAATGCTTTGCCTGATCATCCTCTTGAGAAAAATGAAATACTTGATATCTTTTATAATGGACTAACCGATGCTTCTAAGGATTACATGGATAGTTGTGCTGGTTGTGTTTTCAGGGAAAGAACAGTCGATGAAGCTAAATTACTATTGAATAATATGTTGACTAATGAAAATAATTGGACTCTTCCTGAGCCAATTCCTGAAATTCCTAAACCAATTGAGCCAACTCCTGAGCCTATTCCTAAACCCACTCCGAAGAAGAGAGGAGTTTTATTTCTCAGTCCTGAAGATACGCAAGAGGCAAAGAAATCAATGAAAGAAAAAGGTATTAAAGCTGAAGATGTTAAGAATTTACCTCCTATTGAAGAAATACATGGTATTAATATACTGCATGTTGAAGAACCACATTGTCTTGATAACCAGACATAGGTAGTAAAGGTAAATTCTCACTATAGATATGATAAAGTTGAAATTCCCTCTACTAAATTTCATAGCCCATGCTTAGATGAATTTGATGACTTTATGGCTAGACAAGAAAGTTTTAATGCTTATGTTGGTAGAGAGTTAAATAATAATGCTTTCGAGATAGGACGTGTGAGCGATAGTATGGCTAGAGTTAAAGGTGAACTCAAACTCGTTAGCAAATATGCTTCTATGGTTGCTACTCAAGCTGAGCAAGTACTTAAAGCTCAAAATGATTTGCTTGATGAATTAAATAATAAAAATGACTTCGCTGTTAGAGTGGCTACTAGAACTGGTAGAATGACTCAGGAACCTTTGTATCCTGAAGGCCACCCTAAGAGAATCGAGTGAGATTCTCAGAGAAATAATTTAGAGGCACCTAGTTCTTCTAAAAAGAAGAAAAAGAAAAACGATAGGACTTTGCATGCTTCTAGTGAACCTGTTGTAGACACACCTGAGAATCCCAATGATATTTCTATATCTGATGCTGAAACACAATCAGGTGATGAACATGAACCTAGTGATAATGCTAATAATAATGTTCATGCTGATGCTCAACCTAGCAAAAACAATGATGTAGAGATTGAACCTGCTGTTGATCTTGATAACCCACAATGAAAGAATCAATGTTATGATAAGAGAGATTTTTTTGCTAGGAAGCACAGTAAAGAAAGGGAACCATGGGTTCAGAAACCCATGCCCTTTCCTCCTAAACCATCCAAGTCAAAGGATGATGAGGATTTTGAGCGCTTTGCTGAAATGATTACACCTATTTTCTTACGTATGCGTTTAACTGATATGCTCAAAGTAAATCCTTATGCTAAATATATGAAGGATATCATTACAAATAAAAGAAAGATACCGGAAGCTGAAATTTCCACCATGCATGGTAATTATACTTTTAAAGGTGGAATACCAAAGAAACTTGGAGATCCGGGGGTACCAACTATACCATGCTCCATTAAAATAAATTATGTTAGAACTGCTTTATGTGATCTTCGAGCCGGTGTTAGTGTTATGCCTCTCTCTTTATATCAAAGACTTGAATTGAATAAGTTGACACCTACTGAAATATCTTTGCAAAAGGCTGATAAATCAACTGCTATACCAGTTGGTATTTGTGAGGATGTGCCTGTTGTGGTTGCAAATGTCACTATCTTAACGGACTTTATTATTCTTGATATTCCCGAGGACGATAGTATGTCGATTATCCTTGGTAGACCTTTTTTGAATACTGCAGGGGATGTTATTAATTGCAACAAAGGCAATGTCACTTTTCATGTTAATGGTAATGAGCATACGGTACACTTTTCGAGGAAACAATCTCAAGTTCATAGCATCAATTCTATTGGAAAAGTTCCAACTATAATTATTGCAGGTTTTGAATTTCCTCTCCCTACTGTCAAGAAAAAGTATGATATTCTTATTGTTGGGGATTTTCATATCCCCGTAGAGGTAACTTAGTGTTATTCGAAATTTCTCCGATTCCGTGTTATTCGGAATGAGTTTGTTAACAAGACTTGATCAACCTTGTTAGTGGATTCATTTTGATTATCATGAGATGGATGAAACTAGAAGTCACAACCTTCTGTACCCTCTTTTTACTTTCTGTTATTTAGAATAAATAAATAAAAAATAGTATTATCTGTCTGTTTTCCGAATTATCCGTGCAATAAAAAATATCCCGAAAATAAAAGTGCTCCAAATGCCCTGCAAATTTAGTATGATTTTTTATGGAATATTTGAGGATTTTAGGCACTGAAATCAATGCAGGAGGGGCAAGCACCAGGCCACGAGAGTGGAGGGCGCGCCCACCCCCTGGGAGCGCCCCCTGTCTCATGGGCCCCTGGTGGCCCCCCTCCACTTATGCCAGCACCCACACACTCCATCTTCTACCCATAAAAATCCCCATCCAGCTCAAGCACGAGTTCTAGCTCGTTTTGCTGCGATTTTCGATCTCCTTGCTCAAAGCTCCATTAGCAAAACTACTTTGGGAGATTGTTGATTGGTATGTGACTCCTCCATATCTCCAATTAGTTTTTGTTCTAGTGCTTTATTCATTGCAAATTTTTGCTGCATAGGTGACCATGTTCTTGAGTTTGCATGTTGAATTTATGAGGTCCCAAGCAATTCTAATGCATGATATAGGCTCTAGGCACTTGTAGGAGTAGTTGCTACCAATCTTGTTTAGTTTTATTCACTTCTATTTTGAAGTTACTATAATTTCAGAATTTTTTCAGAAAAATAATTATGTCTAGGAGAATGTACCAAGGTGGTTCCTCGTTAAAGAAAGGGCCTAGGATTGCTATACGTGAGCAAGATGTTGAATTACCGAGGGATACGGATGTACGAGCTTGTGAGTGGCCATCCGATGATTTTATGGTCGAAGCAGGCTTTAAGGAGAAATTTGACGCGTATGTGCGTAATGCTGAGATGGAGGACTTCTTACAAGATAAGTGTCCTCAGTATTATCAATTAACTGATTCCTTTGTGCGGAGGTTTAAATATAACTGTACGCGTAATTCTCCTAGTGTCCTATTTGATATTTATGATACATCTTATGCCATGGACTTAGAGGATTTTACAACTTCTTGCAAACTTCCGCAGTGGGGTAATATTAATGATCCTCACAAATCTGAATTTAGAGATTTCCTTGCTAGTATTACTGTAGGAGAATCCAGGGACATAGCAGAAGCTACCATAGGGAGCATTCATTTTCCTGTTATACATTATTTTGCTCTCTTCATTGGTAGATGCATTAACGGTAAAGATGAAGCATGTCACATGTGTGTCCCTGATCTTTGTGTCCTCAAGAGTGCTGTGTTAGTTTATAAAGGTAATAACTTGGGGGCAATAGTTGCACGTAGGTTGCAGAATAATGGTAGAGCTGGAGATTTATTTGGAGGAATTTATGCAACCCGTGTGGCTAATTATCTTGGTATAGCCCCACGAGAGGAGGGTGTTATGATACCTCCTGTTTATTTAGATTATGACGCTATGGTCAACCATCACTATCTTGGTATAGCCTGGTTCAGGGGCTACTCAGGGAGTCCTGGATTAAGGGGTCCTCGGGCGTCCGGCCTGTTAGCTATGGGCCGAACTGATGGGATGTGAAGATACAAAGACCGAAGACTCTACCCGTGTCCGGATGGGGCTCTCCTTGGCGTGGAAGGCAAGCTTGGCGACCAAATATGAAGATTCCTTTCTCTGTAACCGACTTTATGTAACCCTAGATCCCTCTGGTGTCTATATAAACCGGGGAGTTAGGCCCGTAGAGCCAAAGACTCATAATCATAGTCATACAGGCTAGACTTCTAGGGTTTTAGCCATTACGATCTCGTGGTAGATCAACTCTTGTAATACTCATATTCATCAAGATCAATCAAGCAGGAAGTAGGGTATTACCTCCATAGGGAGGGCCCGAACCTGGGTAAACATTGTGTCCCATGTCTCCTGTTACCATCACCTAAGACGCATAGTTCGGGACCCCCTACCCGAGATCTGCCGGTTTTGACACTGACAATGGATCACGTGATCACTTAGATGATTAGAGGGATGTCTATCTAAGTGGGAGTTCTTAAGTAATATGATTAATTGAACTTTAATTTATCATGAACTTAGTCCTGGTAGTATTAGCATAACTATGTTGTAGATCAATAGCTCGCGATGTAGCTCCCCGTTTATTTTGATATCTTCCTAGAGAAAAACTATGTTGAAAGATGATAGTAGCAATGATGCAGACTAGGTCCGTGATCTGAGGATTATCCTCATTGTTGCACAGAAGAATTATGTCCTTGATGCACCGCTAGGTGACAGACCTATTACAGGAGCAGATGCAGACGTTATGAACGTTTGGCAAAGCTCGGTATGATGACTACTTGATAGTTTAGTGCACCATGCTTTACGGCTTAGAACTGGGACTTCAAAAACGTTTTGAACGCCACAGAACATATAAGATGTTCCAAGAGCTGAAATTTGTATTTTAGACTCATGCCCGAGTCGAGAGATATGAGACCCCTCACAAGTATTTTGCCTACAAGATGGAGGAGAATAGCTCAACCAGTGAGCATGTGCTCAGAATATCTCACTACTACAATCGCTTGAATCGAGTGGGAGTTAATCTTCCAGATAAGATAGTGATTGACAGAGTTCTCTAGTCACTATCACCAAGTTACTGGAACTTCGTGATGAACTATAATATGCAAGGGATGACGAAAACGATTCCCGAGCTTTTCGTGATGCTGAAATCGACGAAGGTAGAAATCAAGAAAAGCATCAAATGTTGATGATTGACAAGACCACTAGTTTCAAGTAAAAGGGCAAGGGATAGAAAGGGGGCTTCAAGAAGAATGGCAAGCAAGTTGCCACTCCCATGAAGAAGCCCAAAGATAGACCCAAGCCTGAAACTGAGTGCTTCTACTACAAAGGAAATGGTCACTGGAAGTGGAACTGCCCTAGATACTTGGCGGATAAGAAGGATGGCAAAGTGAACAAAGGTATATTTGATATACATGTTATTGATATGTACTTTACTAGTGTTTATAGAAACCCCTCAGTATTTGATACTGGTTCAGTTGCTAAGAGTAGTAACTCGAAATGGGAGTTGCAAAATAAACAGAGACTAGTTAAGGGCGAGGTGATGATGTGAGTTGGAAGTGATTCCAATGTTGATAAGATCACCATCGCACACTCCCTTTACCTTCGGGATTAGTGTTGAATCTAAAATAAATGTTATTTGGTGTTTGCGTTGAGCATAAATATGATTGGATCATGTTTATTGCAATACGGTTACTCATTTAAGTCAAAGAATAATTGTTGTTCTATTTACATGAATAAAACCTTCTATGGTCATACACTCAATATAAATGGTTTACTGAATCTCGATCATAGTGATACACATATTCATAATATTGAAGCCAAAAAGATGCAAAGTTAATAATGATAGTGCAACTTATATGTGGCACTGCCGTTTAGGTCATATTGGTGTAAAGCGCATGAAGAAACTCCATGCTGATGGCATTTGGAATCAATTGATTATGTATCACTTGATGCTTGCGAATCATGCCTCATGGCCAAGATGACTAAGACTCCGTTCTCCGGAACAATGGGGTGAGCAACTAACTTACTAGAAATAATACATATTGTCGTATGCGGTCCGATGAGTGTTGAGGCTTGCGTCGGGTACCGTTATTTTCTGACCTTCATAGATGATTTGAGCAGATATGGGTATATCTACTTGATGAAATATAAGTCTGAAACATTTGAAAAGTTCAAAGAATTTCAGAGTGAACTGGAAAATCAGCGTAACAAGAAAATAAAGTTTCTACAATTTGATCGTGGAGGTAAATATTTGAGTTACGAGTTTGGTCTTCATTTGAAACAATGTGCAATAGTTTCACAGCTCACGCCACCTGGAACACCACAACATAATGGTGTGTCCGAACGTTGTAACCACACTTTATTAAGATATGGTGAGATCTATGATGTCTCTTACCGATTTTTTTACCACTATCGTTTTGGGGTTATGCATTAGGGACAGCTGCATTCACGTTAAGTAGGGCACCATCTAAATTCGTTGAGACGACACCATATGAATTGTGGTTTGGCAAGAAACCCAAGTTGTCGTTTCTTAAAGTTTGGGGCTGTGATGCTTATGTGAAAAAGCTTCAACTTGATAAGCTCGAACCCAAATCGGAGAAATGTGTCTTCATAGGATACCCAAAAGAAACTGTTGGGTACACCTTCTATCATAGATCCAAAGGCAAGATCTTTGTTGCTAATACTGGATCCTTACTAGAGAAGGAGTCTCTCTTGAAAGAAGTAAGTGGGAGGAAAGTAGAACTTGATGAGGTAGTTGTACCTTCTCCCTTATTGGAAAGTAGTTCATCACAGAAATAAGTTCTAGTGATTCCTACACTAATTAGTGAGGAAGCTAATGATGATGATCATGAAACTTCTGATCAAGTTACTACCGAACCTCGTAGGTCAACCAGAGTAAGATCCACACCAGAGTGGTACGGTAATCCTGTTCTGGAGGTCATGTTACTTGACCATGACAAACCTACGAACTATGAGGAAGCGATAATGAGCCCAGATTCCGCGAAATGGCTTGAGGCCATGAAATCTGAGATGGGATCCATGTATGAGAACAAAGTATGGACTTTGATTGACTTGCCCGATGGTCGGCGAGCCATTGAGAATAAATGGATCTTCAAGAGGAAGACGTACGCTGATAGTAGTGTTACTATCTACAAAGCTCGAATTGTCACAAAAAGTTTTCGACAAGTTCAAGGTGTTGACTACGATAAGATTTTCTCACTCGTAGCGATGCTTAAGTATGTCCGAATCATGTTAGCAATTGCTGCATTTTATGAAATTTGGCAAATGGATGTCAAAAACTGTATTCCTTAAAGAATTTCTGAAAGAAGAGTTGTATATGATACAACAAGAAGGTTTTGTCAATCCTAAAGGTGCTAACAAAGTGTGCAAGCTCCAGTGATCCATCTATGGACTGGTGCAAGCATCTCGGAGTTGGAATATACGCTTTGATGAGTTGATCAAAGCATATAGTTTTATGCAGACTTGCGGTGAAGCCTGTATTTACAAGAAAGTGAGTGGGAGCACTACAGCCTTTCTGATAAGTATATGTGAATGACATATTGTTGATCGGAAATGATGTAGAATTTTCTGGAAAGCATAAAGGGGTGTTTGAAAAGAGTTTTTTCAAAGAAAGACCTCGATGAAGCTGCTTACAAATTGGGCATCAAGATCTATAGAGATAGATCAAGACGCTTGATAAGACTTTTCAATGAGTACATACCTTGACAAGATTTGAAGTAGTTCAAAATGGAACAGTCAAAGAAGGAGTTCTTGCCTGTATTGCAAGGTGTAAAGTTGAGTAAGACTCAAAACACGACCACAACAGAAAATAAAAAGAGAATGAAAGGCATTCCCTATGCCTCATCCATAGGTTCTATAAAGTATGTTATGTTGTGTACCAAATCTATTTTGAACCTTGCCATGAGTTTGGCTAGGGCGTACGATATTGATCCAGGAGTGGATCACTTGGCAGCGGTCAAAAATATCCTTAGAAGACTAAGGAGATATTTCTCGGTTATGGAGGTGACAAAGAGTTCGTCGTAAAGAGTTACATCGATACAAGCTTTGACACCGATCTGGATGACTCTAAGTCAAGATCTAGATACATATTGAAAGTGGGAGCAATTAGCTAGAGTAGCTCCATGCAGAGTATGGTAGACATAGAAAATTTGCAAAATACATACGGCTCTGAATGTGGCAGACCTGTTGACTAAACTTCTATCACAAGCAAAACATGATCACACGTTAGTACTCTTTGGGTGTTAAATCTCATGGCGATGTGAACTAGATTATTGACTCTAGTAAAACCTTTTGGGTATTAGTCACATGGCGATGTGAACTAATCACATGGTGATGTGAACTATTGGTGTTAAATCACATGGTGATGTGAACTAGATTATTGACTCTAGTGCAAGTGGGAGACTGAAGGAAATATGCCCTAGAGGCAATAATAAAATTGTTATTTATATTTCCTTATATCATGATAAATGTTTATTATTCATGCTAGAATTGTATTAGTCGGAAACTTAGTACATGTGTGAATACATAGACAAAACAGAGTGTCCCTAGTATGCCTCTACTTGACTAGCTCGTTAATCAAAGATGGTTATGTTTCCTGACCATAGACATGTGTTGTCATTTGATGAACGGGATCACATCATTAGAGAATGATGTGATGGACAAGACCCATCTGTTAGCTTAGCATTATGGTCGTTGAGTTTTATTGCTATTGTTTTCTTCATGACTTATACATGTTCCTCCGACTATGAGATTATGCAACTCCCGAATACCAGAGGAACACCTTGTGTGCTATCAAACGTCACAACATAACTGGGTGATTATAAAGATGCTCTACAGGTGTCTCCGAAGGTGTTTGTTGGGTTAGCATAGATCGAGATTAGGATTTGTCACTCCGAGTATCAGAGAGGTATCTCTGGGCCCTCTCGGTAATGCACATCACTATAAGCCTTGAAAGCAATGTGACTAATGAGTTAGTTGTGGGATGATGCATTATGGAACAAGTAAAGAGACTTGCCGGTAACGAGATTGAACTAGGTATGATGATACCGATGATCAAATCTCGGGCAAGTAACATACCGATGACAAAGGGAACAACGTATGTTGTTATGCGGTTGGACCGATAAAGATCTTCATAGAATATGTAGGAGCCAATATGAGCATCCAGGTTCCTCTATTGGTTATTGACTGGAGATGTGTCTCGGTCATGTCTACATAGTTCTCGAACCCATAGGGTCCGCACGCTTAATGTTCGATGACGATTTGTATTATGAGTTCTGTGATTTGATGTACTGAAGGTTGTTCGGAGTCCCGGATGAGATCACAGACATGACGAGGAGTCTCGAAATGGTCGAGACGTAAAGATTGATATATTGCAAGGCTATATTGCAAGGATATATTGCAAGTGATTCAGGTATTTTTCGGAGTACCGGAGAGTTACGAGAATTCACCGGGAGAAGTAATGGGCCTTAATGGGCCATACAGGAAAGGAGAGAAGGGCCTCAAGGGGTGGCCGTGCGCCCCCCACATGGCAAGTCCGAATTGGACTAGGGAGGGGGCGGCGCCCCCCTCTCTTTCCTTCTCCCTCTCCTACTCCTTCCCTCTCCCCCCTCTTGGAAAAGGAAGGGGACTCCAACTAGGATTGGGAATCCTAGTTGGACTCCCCCTATAAGCGCGCCCCTCCTAGGCCATCCTCCTCTTCCTCCCTCCTTTATATACGTGGCCAGGGGGCACCCCAATAGCACAACAGACAATCTCTTAGCCGTGTGCAGTGCCCCCCTCCACAGTTACACACCTCGGTCATATATCGTCATAGTGCTTAGGCGAAGCCCTGCGCTGGTAGCTTCATCATCACCATCGCCACGCCATCGTGCTGGCGGAACTCTCCCTCGGCCTCAACTGGATCAAGAGTACGAGGGACGTCACCGAGCTGAACGTGTGGAGATCGCGGAGGTGTCGTGCGTTCGATACTTGGATCGGTTGGATCGCGAAGACGTTCGACTACATCAACCGCGTTACTAAACGCTTCCGCTTTCGGTCTACGAGGGTACGTAGACACACTCTCCCCGCTCATTGCTATGCTTCTCCTAGATAGATCTTGTGTGATCGTAGGAAATTTTTTGAAATACTACGTTCCCCAACAGTTTTATCAACCACCGATAAAACTCTACGCACACTTGGCATTTGCTTTACCTAAAACAAGTATGAAACTATTTTGCAAGAACAAAACTACAAGTACTTTGCGAGAATAAAACTACCAATAAATTTCAAGGTAATAAAAGTAGATAGATTTTGTCAACAACAAAGTCATTTGTCCCTAGGCAATCGATAACAAGTACCGGTAATCATTCTTGTAATTTTATATGAGGGAGAGGCATGAGGTAACATACTTTCTCTACTTGGATCATATGCACTTATGATTGGACTCCTAGCAAGCATCCGCAACAACTAAAGATCATTAAGGTCATGAAGCCCAACCATAGCATTAAGTATCAAGTACTCTTTATACCATACGCCATAACCCACTTATCCGCGTTTAGGAGGCTGTCATCCCCCGCAACACTGACAATAAGCAAACCATGAACATATTGCAACACCCTATAGCGGGGGCCCCTCACGTTTGCACGATACGGAGAGCACCGTAGGACAACACCATAAATAAATATACAATCATACCAACCAAGATCACGATTAACCCACAGGACAAAACAGATCTACTCAAACATCATAGGATAACTATAAATCATTGGCAAATAATATATGGAGTTGAGCACCATGTTTAAGTAGAGATTACAGCGGGGAGAAGAGGTGCTACACCGTTGCATAGAGGGGGAGAAAGTTGGTGTTGACGGTAGAAATATTGTTGAAGTAGATCGCTATCACGATCCTTGCCTCGGCGGCACTCCGGTGCCACCGGGAGAGAGGGGGAGAGAGCCCCCTCCTTCTTCTTCTTCCTTGGCTTCCCCCCAGATGGGAGGAGAGTTCCCCCTCTGGTCCAAGGCCTCCATGGCAGCGGAGGGGCGGGAGCCCTTCCGAGATTGGATCTCTATCTCTGTTCTCTTCTGTTTCGCGTTCCCCAGATCTGGCCGAAAACCGTTTCTTATATTCTCAAAGATCCGTAACTCCGATTGCGCTAAAATTTTAACACGATTTTTTCCGTATATAAGCTTCCTTGCGCCCGAAGTAGAGCCCCAACCGGCGTACGAGGTGAGAACAACCCACCACCACGCGCCTGTAGCCTAGGGCACGCCCTGGTGTCTCTTGGGTACTGTGAGCCTCCGTTTGTGTTGATTCCAAGTCCCAAAAATCACATATATTCCAAAATAATTCTTCGTAAATTTTTACCGTGTTTGGACTTTGTTTGATATGGATTTTCTATGAAACAAAAAAACTGCAAAAACAGGAACTGCCACTGGGCACTGAATCAATAGATTAGTCCAATAAATCATATAAAATGTTGCCAAATGTATGTTAAAGTTGTATAATATTGGCATGAAATAATAAAAAATTATTGATACGACGGAGAGGTATCAGAGGTGTGTGTGTCCAATCTTTCATCAAACAGGCCAATTTTTTACCACATCATCTTGGTGGCATGACATTACATCAAGCAAGGTTTCATGTATTTCTGATCATTTTTTAATTTTTTGGAATTTAAATGCCATGACACTCCATGCATGTGTCCATACCGTGAGACCAATATGTTTGAAAATTCCTTCTAATTTACTGCACATGGAATTAACTCACACACAAGTACGCAAATATGATTTTTCAAACCGTTATGGTTAGCTGTTGCATGTACATGTAGTTCAAATATGAATTATGTAATTAAATGGCTAGAAAATCACTTAAATGTCTTTAAAAGGTCAAATGACCCCTGAAATTTCTAAATTTTCACATGACAGTTGTATTAGTGCATGTTAAATGTAGAAAAAAATTGAAGGACGTAAGGGGAAGCTATCTCCCGTTCATCATCAAACATGCATTGTTCCCTCTCGGAACCACGAGCCCTCTTATGAGTTGCTTCGGTTTGTGAGGGGTGTGTGTCCAAACTTTCGTCACACATACCAAATTTTTACCACATCATCTTGGTGGCATGACATTATATCAAGCAAGGTTTCATGTGTTTCTGATCTTTTTATTTTTTTTGGAATTTAAATGCCATGGCACTCCATGCTTAATTGTGTCATAGCCGTTAGACCAATATGTTTGAAAATTCCTTTCAATTTACTGCACATGGAATTAAATCGCACACAAGTACACAAAATATGACTTTTCAAACCGTTATGGTTAGCTGTTGCATGTATATGTAGTTCAAATTTGAATTACGGTTATTAAATAGCTAGAAAATCACTTAAATGTCTTAAAAGGTCAAATGACCCCTGAAATTTTCCAGAATTTCACATGACAGTTGTATTAGTACTACAAATTTTCTCGTACAATTAAAACACCATCCATTGCCACTTTACTCCAAATTCGTCTTTCACAGCTAATAAAAAATATCAACAATATCACACAAAGTTTTTTGTAGGAACCGTTTGCGATGAAAATTTCTGGGTCTATTTAAGTCTTCCTCCTTAAGCTTTGCCGGCTCGTCTACTCCAGTGCCGGCAACCCCCAAATCCATGAATCCGGATCCCCATTCCCGCACCCCCTTCTTGCAAAGATGACATCGTGGAAACACTTCGTGAAGGCCCATACGATGGTCGCGTCCTCCCCGAGTGCCGCCACCTGTGCAGAGACTGCGGCCGCCAACACCGAGAGTGTCGCCGCATCCGCCGAGAGGGCGTCTGCGGCAGCCGACAGGGCAGCTGCAGCAGCCGAGATGGCTGCAGCAGCTGCTGCGACGACGGATGCAAACACCGAGGGCGCTCGAGCTGCTGTCCATGTCGCTGATGTCGCCCAGGCCCGGGTCGAGGTTATCCACACCAAGATCGAGGACACACACGCCAAGATATTCCAGGCCACCTCGGAATCCAGCATGCAACCCATGTCCGAAAAGGCGACTGTGGCCATGGAGCACCTGCTTCCTCATGAGATCGCCGAGTGGAAGCTGGAGATGCAGGAGGCGGCGGAGATCGAGGAGCGCCGGGAGGAGGAGTTGGCGTGGCCAAGGTCGAGGTAGAGAAGAGTCTGTCCGACGAGGAATCGGCGGTGGAGTACCAACACGAGCTTTGGCGCAACCACTACTACAAGTACTACAACCTTGAGGGTGTCGCCGAGGACGAGGACGAGAACGAGGACGCGGTCGACTTCAGCAGGGGTACACGGAGTCCACCAACGGCGGCATGTCGCCAGGACAAGTCATCGACGTCTCATGTCACACTGGCGATGCATAGGCCAGCGCGGCGGCGGATTTGTTAAAATTATGCGTACTTAGGCTTTGTTTTTAATGCTGGTCTTTTGTTAGAGTAATGTTTAGGTCAACTGGCTCTGTTTAATTACTAAAATTGCTCGATTCAATAAGTGTGGTCTATGTGTTGTACGCTCTTTTGTGAGCCCAAATTAGCAAGTGATGTTAAATTATGCAATGACGTACTCGGGGAAATTTCCACCAAAAATTTGAATTATCAAACACATCCCATGCGCGTAAAGCAGAAGAATCGTTTGCGATGCACACAATCATTCAAAGTGAATGGTGTCCGGCGGCACCGCGCGCAAAGTTCCCTCCACATTTCAAAATTTTTGGCCTGCCTCCGATATATCTAACCCACCCCCTTTTCTCCCCGACCACAAGTGACATTTCCGTCCTTTTCTCCTTCCTTCCTTCCTTCCTAAGCTATAGCCACTT
This sequence comes from Triticum aestivum, assembly GCF_018294505.1. Lineage (NCBI taxonomy): Eukaryota > Viridiplantae > Streptophyta > Magnoliopsida > Poales > Poaceae > Triticum > Triticum aestivum. The sequence continues at coordinate 62,433,755 of NC_057813.1, forward strand.
CCTCACTTGCTTCCTCGCTCTCGTCATCTCGCATCCTACCGCCAGGGTCGCCGGTCTTACAAGGACTCCTTCACCACCCGAGTATGCCTCTCTTCTCTCTCGGGCTATGACTTGGAATGAAGGATTTTAACCCGACGGTCGATTTGAGTCATTTCTTCCTCTTGTAGCTCCCTAGGACCATCAGTTGCAACGAATGGAGCGGGGTGGCTGAAGATCTGTCTGCTTGTTGTCACCATCAATCTCCATGCGTGAAGCTAGTTGCGTTTGAATCTGTGGACAATGGGAGGAAGTTTCTGGCATGTGCAGAGAAGGTTAGACCCTCTTTCGTTGTTACAAATCATTTGTTAGATGTGATTCAGACACTGTCACGGTCCCAGCCCATTCATACCACACCTTCAACCAAACGCATCCTAAGATAGTGTCACAATTTGTACCTAGTATCTAAAAATGTTGCCATCTCATCAGCGGTGCCATTAGAAAATTATTTGGCACCGCTTCAGCAGTTTGTGCAGCCAATTTTGGTCCACACATCCGAGCAGCCAAGTAGTAAAATACTAAATATTTATGGCACGGAGGAACTGGGCATCGAAGCAACTAGGTGCTCTAGAGTCCGGGTCCCTGATTTTTTTTCCGCTGCATCGGCTCGCCAGTGCAGGGCACCGGTGCGAGACGTAGCAACAATTGTCTTTACACCGATTTAATTTGGCATACATAGTGGACGACCTTAATGCTATTAGTTCTATGTTACTAAATTTGTGCATGTACACACTGTTAGTATCAATTTGCTGTCATCCAAACACTATCGCTATGTTGTTGCGGTTATATTTAGCTTCCTCATAAAATGTTCAATTTGTTATTTATAGTACATGAGTAAGAACTTGTAACGTTGTTGTAATTAATTATAGCTTCGGATGTTTCAGAATTTGGTTGTTGCCTCAGTAGCAATTAATTCATTTGCACATTGATCTTTTTGAGAAGATATGTCATAATTAACCAGTTTCTTCAGTTTTTCAAAATAAGTATTGGTGATTTCTATGTTGCTATAAACCCATTTCCCCTACAATTGTTACTGATCTAGTTTTAAATATTGTAAACGGAAGTGTTCTTATTTGGAGTGGGTTGATCAAGAGTGGCCACAATCTTTGAAGATGTGCCTAGCAAAACTCTGGAGCATGTATGAGGAAGAGAACAGAGGTAGGCTTAGAGAAAGTGTTGTCAACGCTTAAGAATATATTTGAAGATGCGGGATAAGAAGAGGAAGATGGAGAATGAGCTCAGATTTTTTAAATCAGACTTTGCTAAGATGGTGTTGGCGAAGGAGGAGGCACTTTCCCAGTTGGCCAGTGCAAAACAGGTTTTTACTGAACTGAAAGCAGATGTGGATAAGACGAGCCTGGATGATCTCGATTAGGGAAACGGATATATTGTTCTAATATTGTTCTTATGAAGTTGAATTAGCTATATGATGTACTGTGATGTTTTCAGGTAGCTATCGTACTGTGATGTTAAAATATATTTACGTGCCTGATATGAAATTAGCAAACAGTTGTTCGATATGAAATGTGAATTTGCGTAATACTGGAATTATTAATTATAAATTAATAAACCTGCTAAATGGGTCATGGAACTTTGCAAGCGGTTCTAGTAGTAAAAGCGGTTGTGACGGGTAGCCCAATGCCACACAGTTTTCTTCATCAAATCGTGTGTGATGTAGTTGATAAAAGCAAACGGTTAACCAAGGCAGAGCATGTGTGGTAGTTACACCTATCACACACGGGCCTATACATAAATATGTGTGGGATTTACATACGAACGGAAACGTTTTCCCTGGATTGACTGTGTGGGATGTACATATAAACGGAAATGTTTTCCCTGGATTGACTGTGTGAGATGTACATAAGAACGGAAACGTATTCCTTGAATTGACTGTGTGTGATATACATACAAACAGAAATGTTTTTGTGGGATTCATCGTGTGGGATGTACATATGAACGAAAACGATTGGGTTTCGATGCCTTGCCCAATCGGGCACGAGCTCATTTTACCCCAGTCTGTGCACCAGGAGGGCCTATCCCCGACGATTTCTGGGTCATATGGAAAGGACCCCCTATCGCCCATACTCACTAGACGATGGTTCCAAATGTCGTTGCGGTAAGGGGTTAAAAACCGTGTGTATAGCACCTTGTTGTACCAGTGATTCTAGTATGTCGGTTGCTTCAAATGCGTGAGGTAGCAATATCAGTCTAAATAGACAATATACACATCCACTCGTTGAACATCAATTTCTCTCTCGAAAAGTGTGGGAAGGAGAAAAGGAAGCTAATTCTAATTGGTCCAAGGTTTAGAGCGCAGCATCACTTCAATGACGAGAGAAGTACTTCCAAGGTTTGGCGTATTTCTATTGCATCCGATGCTTCCCGGACATTTCTTGACTCAGACATTGTTAGTTTCAATCTGGAAGTGTCCTGCAGGGGTGATACCATCGTGCATGACATTCTGCTGCACTGGGTCAGGCTGAGCACCCCCATCATTTTGGCCGCTCTTACGCACACCCTGGGAATTATCATCTTCGGCTTCGTGGAGGAGTTGTTGGCTAGGGCTAGGGTTGTCATCCAAGCCGTTCTGCATCGAATGGGGATCGTCTTCGACACTATTATCCCTGGCGCTTTCCATGTCGGTGTTTCTCGACCCGGTGCATTTGGCATAAACCAACCTCACAATGGCTATCAGTATCATGATAGTTGAAATGGATCCAGTGATGACGAAGAGCCCCGAGAAGTTTTGTAAAGTGAGAGGTGCAGAACCAAAGTCAGGAACTGTGTCATCACCCATCAACACTGAAGTGGTGCCAAAACATCTCACTTTTAGTTGTGAGTCGCTAACCCCTTCTGGTAGGTTCATGATGGTAGTTGAATGATTTTGCACTAGTGGAAAACCTAGACGAAATGTCTGGCCATAAAAAGATAATGTTAGCAAGTAGTCCGAACAATGCAGTATGGCGCTGCAACGAAAAATCATGAATATACCAAATCATTAGGTTGAGAAGCTTACAAAACCAAATCCAGGAGTCGTGTATGTGCAACCAAGCATCATAAAATCATCTTTGTACCGATTATCAGAGAGGAAAGATGTTAAATAGGGGATCGCACCGACGATAGCCGACACCCCTCCATTCTTGGACCCCTTCCTCAAAGCAGCAGCATATTCTTCCTTCATTGTGTAGGTTTTTAACCTACTTTCACTGATATTTTGACAATTCATCAAGAAGGACCGCACACATGAATCATCTTGGTATCCTACAAAGTCACCACTGCGTTGGAGCTGGTCTAGATCTATCACCCAAGGACGGAGTCTCTCCGTGGTTAATATGGATGACAAGCTTGATGTGTAGCTCTGTACCAGAATCAGCACTACAAAGCACCATATTACCACGACAATTTTTGACAAGGGGCTTCTAATAATTTGACCTGTGCATGGAACAACCAAAATATTATGTTATCTTACAACTATGGTAAGAAACTAATGAAAATACTGAGAATGCATCAAATATTGTATGGAGTTACAGGTTGAAGTGCTGACCATGAGAAAACGTCAAGGTAGAGAAAACAAAGTAGAGGGCAGTGCTACATTGTCTCAAACTTGATCCTTGGTACTCTGGATTTCTGGGTAGTTCAATCATCCACACAACAATGCCAGTATAGAAGAAGAAGATAATGGTTGCAAACCAAAGATTCCTACTTAGTGGCTTTACAAATGTCCAGCTGATTGTATATGGTTCATCCTCGACGAGCACAATCATAGACGCACCAGAGTGTGCGTATGGCACACCGCCCGCTCCCAAATTCACCTGTTTATCCTCAAGAAATTTAGCAAAGGTTAGAATGTATATTTAGGCACAATAGATAAAATGTTAACAAAATAATACTTCGTGAGGATGAGGTGCAAGTGTGTAGGAGTAAGCCTCACCCTCGGAGACACGCTGCATACAGGCTCATCATAGTGCTCACCAGTAAGCATCATCTTGGAAGAGGTTTGGCGTGTCCGATGGATTGAGTGAGGATCTTCAATAATACTGTACATGGTGACGTTTTGTTTCTCGAAAATAGGATAAATAACATTCGCAAAATCATTCAACATCATCTGAAGTTCATGATTTTGTCTTGAATTTCTTGTATCCAGTTTCATGCCGTTTATTTTCTCGGTTCTTGGATAAAGAAACATCATGGTGTCATTTGATCCAAGTGTAAGGCCTGCGGAATCGTTTACTGGATCTTCTTGCCAGAAGGCATCACTGCCGTACAAGGAGAGAGCCGGAATGTTGTTGTGGTCGGCCAGGTGTGGCATGTGATCTGCATTGTTCTGCGTCTTAAGGTCCCAGATGATGGCTTGCACTTGGGCATTCTTGTTCAGGTCCTCGGCTGCAAAGCTCAAATGAATCACAAAAGAAGCCAAGCAAATTGCATGACCCGGAAGCAATTAGGGAATTAACGAACAAAATCAGCCAGAGTGTTGCATTGTTCTAAGTGAGGTACAGGTGCTACAGGTGTGTGGTTCATTCGGTTGACGGCCTGAGACTCTACCCAACGCAGACTGTCGGATCACGGATAAATGCTCAAATTCAGTGTGAGAGATATGATGAAGGGTCATGTTCTGTATATAGTTGTTGTCAGGGGGGTTTGCGAAAATGTGCATCAAGTTCCACTCGATGATTCACGTTGAGTTTTTCTATTTGTACATACTAACCTCCGTTTCTCTATGGAAAGGCTAAAAATCTGAAGGTCATCGACATTATGAGGAATAGAGGACAGTCAGCAGACGATCGTTATCATATTGCTTGTGGTTTTACTATATGTAGATTGGAACATTGTTATAGAGAAGCAAATAAAGTTGTTTACGAACTTGCTAGGTTAGATAGAGTTTCCCCACCCGATGATTGGCTTGAGGAGCATGTGAGTGAAATTGTATCCATCCTCATTAATAATGTAACTGTTATTTTTAATGAATAAAGCGTACGTGTTTTTCAGAAGAAGAAAAACTGACGTTAGATTAGACATGGCAAATTGAACATATTTTATGACAATTTATATTGGTGCGAGGATGACAAATTTAGTTTGCAAGCATGGCAATTTCCTGGCGAAAAGTGTACGGAGGCGGATTTCTCATACTCACCAACTAAACTTGCCATCCTTGACGAAAAAAATTCCATAAAAAATGTTTGTTTTGTCATGTCTAAAATTTCGACATTCGCCGGATATCCTAGTCCTTTCTATATTGCAGTATTCCCCACTGGGTGGGCATCGTTTTAGCCAGAAATCTGGGTCAGGTAATTTGGGTTTTCAAAACTAATACCAATTTTTTTTCTCAAAAAAGAGAAACACCAAAAATCGGGTACCTGAAATTTCTGGTTCGGGTTCAGTCCCGAATGGCCCGAATTAACACAACAAGAAAAATGGCAGCAACATGTGGGATAGGAGAGTGGGTTGCGGCCGGTGCAGTCCCGCCCCTTGCTTCCGTCGCTGTCACCGGCTGTGGCATGTGGCCTTGCGTCACGCGTGTCTCATGTGATGGCGGCAACCGATGGGAGACTGGGTGTCGGCCTCATTGCAGGTGATGGTGGTGAACCTCGCGCGCACCGCAGATGGTAGCGACGGGGCACAGGGAGGTGAAAGTGGTGGCCCGTTGAAGGTCTCTGGTGGTGGATAGGTCGGGAGGTGGCCGGCACCCAGGGAGGCGAAAGTGGGATTTCTTTTACCGAAAAGGACCGGCTGGCGAACGTGCTTGACAAAAAAAACCACATACAGATGAATTTGACAAAAAAAAGACACCCACGTTATGGGGGTAGGCGCGCCAGCACCTGCCGCCACGCCGCTGCCGCCACAGTGGCAGGCGGCAGCCAGCCGATAACAGCCAGCTCCGCGTGAGAACGGAACGGCGGGACGGAGGTGGGCCCTGCCTCTTTAGGGCGTGGCGGCAGGCCTGCATGGCCGCTGCTAGTGCTGCGAATGGTGCATGCATCCATCAGTGGCCAAACTTTGTACAGCTAGGCATGGGCTAGTCAGAATGCGACAAGAGAAACTACACTGCAGACCACACACACAGCAAGTACGTACACGTGCGCCTCACTGCGTATACAGTATGCTTTGCTTTCCGTCGTGACAAACGAGTGTCCTTCTGTGCACGTACCTACGTAGTAGTACTATAGGCAAGCTGTACATGTGGGTTTATATGGGTCGCGCAGCACAGTACCAGCAGCGGCCATGCAGGCCTGCCACCCCGCCCTAAGGCGGCAGGGCCCACCTGCGTCCCGCCGTTCCATTCTGACGCGGCGTTGGCTGTTATCGGCTGGCTGCCGCCTACCGCCACAGCATGGATGGTTTTTTTTGTTAGATTAATCTGCACGTGGTCTTTTTTTGTCAATTGCATTCGCCAACTGGTCCTTTTCGAAAAAAAATCGCGAAAATGGTGGGCGCTAGTGGTGGCCAGGTCGGGATGTGGCTTGGTGGCGAACTGGTGCTAGCCAGTGAGGCAGAGGCCAAATCCTAGAGGAAAGAGGCGCTAGTGCCTGGTGCCAGCCTGCAAGGAGGCAGGACTTCATGGGCTTTTAATAATTTTGGGTACCGTGACTTGAAATCCGAATTTCCCAAATAAAATTCAGGGTTCTACGGCTAAAAAAAATCGGGTTTCTAAAACTACTACCCAATTTAGTGTTTGGGTTTTTTGGGCTCGGGCTATACGGGTTCGGGTATTGGGTTTATGCGCACCCTGATCCCACTTCGAAGACGCGGTCCGAGCAGCCTCGGTAACTCGGCCACCATGCCGCGCAGGTCGCAGCCAACCAGCCCGTCAACTCATTGACGTTTACTGCGGGGTGGCGCGGAAGCGGAATGGGGTGGAGCATCCACGAGGGTGGTGAAACACAACCGAGCAATGTTGGTGTAGACCACATGGCGCTAGATCCGCAACAGCTGAGATTCACCAAACCCTAGAATAGAGTGCAGTTAGGCAGCGGCACCACCTCAGAGTACGCGTAGTATGCTATGCTTAAATTGAGCCTAAGGCCCTTCCCAGTGCTCCACCGTTGACAGGTGTTAAGCATGCCACATAAGCAAAAAAATGACATGAGCATTTTGATGACCCCAGGAAGAACCAATGCCAAGCGCGTGAACCTAGACAAACCACTTAAATGAAAAAACTTGACCAATGCATGAAAGACTTTAGGTGCTAACTCATTAAATAAAGTGAGCTTAGCAACAATAAGTTAAGCACCTATGCATTGGGGAGTTAAGTTGCTAAGGTATTTAATGCACTTAGCACCTCATCTAAGCACCTTTGCATTGGAAGAGGCCTAATGGCATCTCTGACATAGATCATCAAAATGCCTGCAAATGCCAGGACACCTTCAGGTTTTCAACGTGGATTATCACATTGGGTCGCATGTCTGAAATCCCGCATCCCCTCCCCAAATCGGGGGAGCTATGCGGGAGTCCGGTCGTTTGCCACGTTGGAATCCAACAACTTGGACCCATCCCCAAACCCCTCTCCAACCATCCAACACCACAACCCTCCGGTCATTCATACTGGACGTGACCGACCGTCCGCCTAATGGCATTCACGCCGACGCAATGACCGAGTAACCTACCCTGAATGCACACATTAACGTCTTTGCCACTCCGCATGTCCCGGCTATTTAAAGCTGACTGATCACACCTAAAACCCTACATCTGAGCCCCTTCTCCCACACCCGCCTGAGCCGCCGTCTGCCATGCAACCAGCCCTAGCTCGCATCCGCGTCTTCCGTCCGTTGTTGCAATGGCTAGCTCTACGACTTCGTGGTTCAAGCAGTTGTTCCCGGGGCGTCATTCCAAAATCATGGCAAAGGATCGCGTCACGGACGCTGACATCATTCTCGCATTGAGGTGTCCAACCTCTGAGCTCTCCCAAGCCGAGCTCAGAGTAGTAGTAGGAGGAGGAGGAGGAGGAGATGGAGGAGGATGAGGGCTACCCCATGGCCATGGTGAAGGTTACAGAGGAGGAGGAGCCTGCCGCAGAGGAGGAGGTGATGCCGGCACTACTCGCGATGGGTTCACACTATTGCAGGAGGGGAAACATTACAACCTGGCCCTCTTGGAGGAGCACCACGTGACACTGACTCAAATTGAGGAGAAGCACAACCATGCAGCCGTCGCGGAGGAGCTCCTCGTGAGCGGAGGCCTCACGAACAACCAGTCGGTGCTCGTGTCTGACCCAACAAACCATCGAGCGCGAGCGCTGCCAAGTCCGAGGCTGAGGCGGAGGAGGAGACGCTGGAGCATCACGACGATGATGCCAATAAAAGTACATGCCGACAGCTCCGCAACAACGACGACGATGATGGAGCGTCCGACGCGAGAGTCATTGGTCTCACCTCCAGCGGGAAGGATCAGATTGACTTTATTCGTTTTATTAGTTATTAGGGATTTGCTATGTAATAAGTAATTCAAAAATCAATGAAAAATCGGTGTTCTCTTAAATTTGGTGAGCCGGCCGGCTGTCGGCAGACACGTATAGATGTGTTCGCGAACATATACGACCAAAAATTTGATGATTCGTGTTGGAGATGCCCTTAACCAAACCCATGTATCTCGGGCTGAACAACCTGGACAATGCTCGGACAAGAGAGAGAGAGAGAGAGAGAGAGAGAGAGAGAAAGCATGCCCATTTGGATCTTTCACTTTATCCATATATGTTTGGCTTGTACGCTGTTATGACCGGCATGTTAGGGGCTTAGCCCAGCTAGTTATGGCCCAGTTTATCTTATCGTTATTAGGGGCTTAGCCCAATTATCGTTATTAGGGGCACGGTATTCAAGTAAACCTCTCTATATAAGGAGAGGAGATGTATCAATCTAATCAAGCAAAGAAGCAATCAAATATTGGCTCGGCTTCCTTAGGGAGCCGGGAGACCTAACCCGAGCCGCCTCCTTCCCTGCTCCATCTCCCTCTCAGCCGCCGCCTCCTCACGCACAATGGTGCCTAGCTGCCGGCGGCCGCGAGTCCGCCCACGACCAGCTCCCTCCTTCCCCTACAACCTCCGACCTAGACCTGATAGAACCCTAGTTTCTACCATACGCAAACCCTCAAACTCAGCTCATATGTGAGGAGAATATTGAGGTGTCTGGACAGCCCGCCACATCAGATCCGCGGTTCTTTCCCCCCGTGATGTAATAACTCATTATGATGTAAAAACAATCTCTAAATTCATGTTGTATGAAAACTTGTGTAAAGGTGTATGAATACAACATGAAATAAAAAAGAAACAAAATACTAAATAATAGTAGTAGCGCGGGAAAGGAGAAGCGCTACTACTAATTACCAGTAACGCGGTTCTGAAGAAGCGCTACTACTAAGTCAATTTAGCAGTAGCGTGGGTCCAAGCGCGCTATTGCTAAGCATTAGCGCCTTATCAGTAGCGCTCCTGCCCGCGCTACTGATAGGCCTAAAACCCGCGCTGCTGCTAGGCTTTTCCCTAGTAGTGAGTTCTTCCGGGGGCAACGTACACTCGCGTCGGACCGCACCTGGCTCGCTTCATATCACCTCTGAGGCGCCGCACATACTTGGTATTACGCTCTCGAGCAGGACGAGGGCGGCATGCCTCCATGGGAGCATTTTCGCGAGCTCTGCCTCCTTCGCTTCGGGCTGCCAATACGTGGGAGCCAGTTGGCGGAGTTGGGTCGTCTTCCCTTCACCTCTAGGGTGCAGGACTTTACCGACCGCTTTCAGGCTCTGGCGTGCCACACGCCCGGCGTGACGGCTCGCCAGCAGGTTGAGCTCTTCGTCAGCGGCCTGCCAGATCATATCTGTGTGGACGTGGAGCTGCGGGGACCCTAGGACCTCCATACGGCCATGTACTACGCCCGCGCGTTCGAGTGCCGCGCGGTGGCCATCCAGCAGGCGTCACCGCCCCCGGCCGCTGGGCCGGACGTTCCAGCACAGGGTCGTCCCGCTCAGGCTTCCGTGGCACCCCTCGCCGCGACCGCGGCGCGCCTGTTCCGCCGGCTCACACCGGCCGAGCAACTCAAGCGTCGCCGCCAATGGTTGTGCTTCAACTGCGACGAGCCCTACGCGCCCGGCCACATCTGTCCGCGACTCTTCTACCTGGAGGCTGCGGACTACATTGAGGAGGATGTTCGCAGCCGGGCTCGGCGACCTGCCCGCCAAGCTGCCGCGGAGATGTTTGGTGACGGTTGATCACCTCAAGGAGTTCTGCAAGCGCTTTCCCGCCTTCCAGCTCGAGGACGAGCTGTTTGTGCAGGCAGGGACAAATGTTATGACCGGCATGTTAGGGGCTTAGCCTAGTTAGTTGTGTCCCAGTCTATCTTATCGTCATTAGGGGCTTAGCCCAATTATCGTTATTAGGGGCTTGAGACTCAAGTAAACCTCTCTATATAAGGAGAGGAGATGTATCAATCTAATCAAGCAAAGAAGCAATCATATTTGCTCGGCTTCCTTAGGGAGCCGGGAGACCTAACCCTAGCCACCTCCTTCCCTGTGCCATCTCCCTCTCAGCCGTCGCTTCCTCGCGCACGACGGCGCCCAGCCGCCGGCAGCTGCGAGTTCGCCCACGACCAGCTCCCTCCTTCCCCTACAACCTCCGGCCTAGACCTGATAGAACCCTAGTTTCTACCATACGCAAACCCTCAAACCCAGCTCATATGTGAGGAGAATATTGAGGTGTCTGGACAGCCCGCCACATCAGATGTGGCTCACTCAGACCACTTTAAATCTTCTTTTTTCTCTCACCCCCTTCAACCCTACTAATTATATGCATGTGACCGGACAATTGGGAAAAACGACCGTGCGCATGGACAAAGCAGACACGCCTGAACATTATCGTGTGGATTAATGAGGGGCCAGATTAGTCTGATCCGGTTGGAGATGATCGAAACTGGTTAAGGCCCCCTTATGAGTCAGGAATATCGCAAGAAATGAGATGACATCTATCTCAAATCTTATAGAAAAAGAGATGTTTGATGTATAGAATATGAATTTCTTCATTGAGTATAGGCTAATATCATATTTCTTTTAAAATGTGAAGAATTGATTCTTATCCTATGTAGAAATAGAAATTCATTCCTATAGAGTTCCTGCAAAACCAAAAGAGGCCTAAGAGGTATTGTAGAGTAATCAAAAGCTGCTTCACCGTTAATTACCAGCGTGTGCTGCGGCGACGGCTTCTCCGCGGGAATCCCTCCCTCGCAGGTCCGCCCAGCTGGCGCAGCTTGGTTGCTTCAGGTAGAACGCATCCAGGACCTCCACGGAATTTCAGGTCAGGCTCCTGCTCCCCACGCCGAACCGCACCAGCGCACGCGCCATCGCCTCCCGCGCCACCGTGCTGGCAGCTTGCGACGCACCGTCGACGGCGATGCTCCAAAGCGCGAGCAAAGAGAGGAACACGAGCAAGCGCCTTGTCGCCGGCAATCCCATGCCCATGCGCAAGGCTAAGACTCACTGGTACTGCTTAGCAAGGTGCAAATAACTTGTTCATCAGTTGGTTTATGTAGGTCGATACGTGACAAATATATACACTGTCCCCGTCTGCTCGTCGTCTCCATGCCCATACGCCGGACGGCCGCACAGCGTGGTGTTGCCAAATTTCCAGGAAACTTCGGAGAGCTAGCACGATGACTTTCGAGTCTTCGCTTGGTACGTGCTCCCGGAAATATCCTGGGGTATATAGCCGTGCGAATCAGGGCACGCACAATCACTTCTAGTCTTGGATGGCTGGAGGCTGTCAATTCAGCTTGGTGGTCGTCGCGTCGGAGAAGGCGATACAGAGGCAGTGGGTGGGACGACGGCGAGGTAGACTCGAAAGGTGAGGTCGACGGAGCCGTTGGGTTGGTCAATGACTGAAAGCGAATTCAGATTCTCTTCTCGCCCCTTTTCTTCGTGCAACCCCTTCTTCTTTCTCTCTCTACTTTCTTTCTCTGCAACAGCACAAGTGTAGAACAGTACTACAGCAAGAATTCAAGAGCTGGCTGGCAGTAATCCCCTTGTACAAATTATAAATTAAATCCTTGTCATAGACTGCGATAATGCCAATAATGATAATGTCAGGCCAAACAACTCATGCCGGCAACGAATGCTAGAAGTTGTTACCATGGTATATGCTCGTTACAAAACTAATCAATGAGCTCACTAATCCTGACTAGTTCCAAAAATACTCCACTATGAGAGAAGAACGAAGTATAGTGAAAATGTTTGTGCGCTTCAATATGCAATGCATCTGCCCTCTTAAAGACTCCATTCATAAGTGAGTATATATCCAAGTAAAACTGAAAAATGTACTCCCTCCGTCCGGAAATACTTGTCATCAAAATGGATGAAAATGGATGTATCTACAACTAAAATACATCTATATACATCCATTTCAATGACAAGTATTTCCGGACGGAGGGAGTATGAGTAGTAACAGCGGCAAGAATAGACCAACAACTAATCCTACATTACTAAAGAGATGTCTCCCATCAGGTATTTTTTCTGCCTTCACAAATAAAAGTGAGTCAATTTGCTAGGCTTTCAAATAACATAACAGATGAGCGGGATGTCATGGCAGAGAAATTGGATCTTAACCCCATCTAAAGTGGGGCAAAAATTCTAATCCCCCTGTCATGGCAACACCCAATGGGTAACAAAACTGGTCTAATTCCTACATGACCTCCAAACAAATTCACTAAATTTCACAACTGTAAGTTGTTCCCTCAATACATCAGCATACACTATTTTAAAAAAGGGAACCGCCAAACTATGCTATCCTAGTAACCAGAAATAAAATACCTATCTTGATACCTGAAACTAGTGCTCCAAGCTGCTACAAAGCTCGGGCTTCAACCTTTCCCCTGTCAGGGGAGTATCAACATGAACATCACAACTCAGAAGTGAAGTCATGCATGGCACTAGCCCCTGTAGCTCCATGAGGCTGATTCACACTGTCGTCATTCCTGATGCGTGGCCCGTTGAAGATTGGCAACCTCCAATCCTTGGCGCCAAGAACGAAATCGAGGCATTGAAACCATTTATGCAGTGATGTGTCCCAGAGCTTGCCGTGCTCCTGGTAGACGAAGATTGCGAGTTGGATGAGGAGCACAAGGCCTGACACGGTGCCACTGATGAGGAACAACCCACCAAAGCTGCTGAAGCCAAGGCTGGACGAGCCGATGCTATTGCTCTTGCTCTGACAAGCTCCTGGATCACCGAACCATTTCTTCTCTATCCGTTCCATCTCCTCTTGTACTGCAGGAGATAAGATGGCCTGCGATACGTCATGCACAATTGGCGACCCTATCGGGAAAGCCTAACACATGCAACAGAAGTCAAATACTCAAATCCTACTCATTCTAGAGTAGATAAAATCTTTAACCAGCCGAAGGAACTTACAAACGCGAAGCCTCCCAACCTGTAGGTCGGGCCAATCATGGTGTAACCTTCACAGTACTTTGAAAGGAAAGCCTTTAGGTAGGGGATCTCGTCAAATATTGCAGACACCCCTCCATTGCCGGATCCCCTGCGCAGGGCGTCGGCATACTCCTCCACTGTGCTATAGCCCAGTAAAATTTCCTTGCGGAAGCCCATTTTCTCAAGCCAGTATGGCACAATGGAGCCATTGTGATACCCCACGTAATCACCATTTCTTAGGAGATCTTGCACGCTAGTCACTGTCGGCTGAAGCCGTTGGACTGTCAGCACTGATGTTAAGTTTGCCGTGTAGCTTGATGTAAGAATAAGGACAAGAAAGAGCCATATGATAACCATGAATCTTGACAGGTTGCTCTCCAGCTTCTCCTCTAAAATTAACATGTTTCATTTTTGTCAATTCCCAATACTTCAAATAAAGAACTTGGACTAGTGAAGATGAGATGAGGAGATGCATACTGTGGGAGAAGACAAGAGTCGAGAATGCAAAGTAGAAGACGGTGCCAAACTGTTGGCAAGGTGTGCCTCGGAATTTGGGGTTGATTCGGTGCTCAACCACCCACACAACAAAACCGGTAAAGCAGAAAAAGGCAAGACTGGTGATCCAGAGGGTAGTTGTCAGTGGCTGCAGGAAGATCCACATGCCCCCGTCCGTTTCTTTCTTCACTACCACTACCATTGACAATCCCGTATCAGTGAAGGGCTTTGTGAAGGACACCACATTCATCCTCCTCATCGTGATGGTCGTATCACCAACCATGCCATCAGCTTTCTGCAGTTGTAAGTTGTAACTAAAGAGTTATTTTCTCATAATTCGCTAATGTTCTCCCTGATATCTACTACCAAATCTGCACTAACCTTTTCATGCACCAGGCTGAGAAGATTGTCATAGTTTCGCGAGCTATCACTAACTGGCACATATTGGTAGGCCACTGGATAGGGCAAATTCTTCATGACCATGTCGAAAATGTCAATACAGTAGCCTCTGATAGTAGAACTATTTGTTGTTGGGCTGTAGGTGACCTCGACAAACTGGTTAAACCCCTGTTTTTCAGGCACAACAATACGAAGAGGCCGCCTGTTCGATGACACGTCCCACCCTTTTGGAGCAATTGCTAGATGACCTGGCCAGAGTACTTGTTTCAGCCCTTTCACACTATTCGTTTCCAAACTCTTCAAGATACCAGACTCGGGCGTCCAGAAACCGACTGTTCTTGCACCTTTACCGACGATGTTAATAACCTCATGTGTTGATAGCTCCAGCTGTCCATTTACCAGCCTGAACCTCCCAGACAACCCATCAAATGTGGTGTTGAGGACTGCGCCGAGAAGCATTCTCCCAGGTGTTGAGCTGGACATTCTGGCTATATGGACTGCTTTGGCAAGAGCCCATGCAGTGTCGTAAGCCCAGAGCAGTTGCGTGCTCGGGTTGTGCACATTGTGAATGCCTGGATTCTCTAACAGAAATCTTGACTTCAACCTTGCAGTGAAGTTCATGATATGGCCAGTTGCCTGCACATAAGGTCGGAAGGTGACGACCCCCTGCATATGATCAACCTTGTCAATACTCAAGCTCTCCACTGTACTGCCAATGCTGGAAGTGGCTATCCAGATATAGCCATCAGACATCATACCAGCGACAGTCGCCTGGTAGAAGACGCGAGCAGCAAGATCTGGGGCCATATGCACAATGAACACTCGTGTGGGCGTCTCCTTGAGATTGTAGAGTACTTTGTCGAGGTAGTCCTCAGTCACACCGACAGGCAGAGCTATGCTATCCATGACACGTATGTTGTAACCCTGAAGGACGGAAAACAGGGCTGCAAGGATGCGAGCTCCATATGGCGAGTCTTCATACACCACGGTGGTGGTACGCCATGTGAACATATCAAGGATAGCAGCAACTGGAGCAACCTGAAAGGACTCATTGGGTGCAATCTGCAGAAGGAAAGCTGTCGATGCTGCAGAAGTTGGAGCCAAGGAGAGGATTGGAGTGTGTGTGTGATTCCCAAGGTATGCAATGAACTCGGATTCGGCTGAAGTTTGAGGCCCAATGATGGCTTGTACTCGATCTGTTCTGATCAGATCATCGGCTGCAAGCAAATGCACAGCACAGAGATTAGTCAAGTCAATGTTGATCAGAGATGGACCCAAACCTGTCACTGCAAAGCATTCATAGTATATGTAGTATAGTAACTAAAGGGAAATTACAGAGTATTCTGCTTTTGTGCATTACTAACTAGTCTTTTACTCCCTCCGTCGGAAAAAGTTTGTCTCAAAGTTGTCCCTCAAATGGATGTATCTAGCACTAATTTGGTGCTAGATACATCCATTTGAGGGACAAGCTTTTTCGGACGGAGGGAGTATATACCATGAGGTGCATGCCCTATGAGCACTCTGCTCTACACGACCCAAACATACAGTAGGATTTAGCTTTCAAAATTGAAAGCTGAGATTTGTCAAGGTATGTATTCCCTCCGTTCGGAATTACTTGTCTCGGAAATGGATGTATCTAGAACTAAAAACGTCTAGATACATCCATTTCTGCGACAAGTAGTTCCGAACGGAGGGAGTATTATAAAAGAGCTTTTTTAAAGAACAAAAGGAAGCACACGACCCATCGAATTCATTTTAACTTCACATGGCGCACTGTCTAAGAAGCTCCCGGTTGAGCTTTGGGTGCACAGGGCCAGAGCCCAGAGGGACGCGGCAAAATAGAAACTTAAACGGCGCCTTGGCTGGAGAATGCATCATCTCCTGGGGGTGTTTTGCATGTGAAACTCTATTGTTCTGCTGTGCTGTAGTGTTCATTTTGTGTTCATCTCTGCCCTGCTACTCTTCTCCTCATTTCTGCAAGTTTTAAGCTTGTCTCCTGTAACTTGTTCTGAACAATGTCCCAAAGCAATTTCTCTTGTACATTGATTTCCTTATGAAGAATCATTTGGGATTCTAGTATTCCACCATACTTTCCACTCTGGTAAAAAAAAAGTCAGATCTGTTGCTAAAAAGATGAACAAGAGATGAAAACGCACCTAAACAAGGAACGCCAAGAAGATTATCCGATGACCTGGGGAAAGGCACGGATCGCTGTTACTCCCGGGAAGCATCACCGCGAGTGCGCGACAGGGCCGCGACCTTGACGCCTGCCATGGGTAAGCCAAGAAGCTTGTAACGTCGTCGCGGCGGAAGCGGACAAGCCTGCGGCACGGCAGTGCAGGAGGAGGGCGGGGAGGGGGTGTGCGCGCGAGGAAGAGGTGGACGGGCGAGGGGACGTATGGTGGCTCTGGCTGGCTGGCTGGCTGGCTGGCCGCCGGCCGCGGAGGAGAAGGCGAGCGCTGCAAAGCGTCGGAGGGGCAAATATGTCCTTTTCCTCCCTCTTCTCCTTCCCATGGCATGTAAAATGGTGTTTATCTTAGGAGTGTCACAATGGATAAAAAATGAGATGAAGGAAAGAGAACTCATAAAAAAAGGCTTGTCGACAAGAGATAATCTCTTAGCATAATATGTCTCATCATGTTTTTAAAAATAGCTAGTTATTGAAGATAAGGCTAAAAGCTAACCCATTGTAGATATTATTTTTTTAATATCTAAATTACATGCAAGACTTAAGATAAACCTATCTTATCAACCATTATACATGTCCTTACAGATTTACTACCAAAGGTCAATGGTCATTTTTATTATATAAAGAAATTATGCATCAGTCAATTTTTTCAGCCATTGGATTGTCTTCCACTTCTTCCTCCGCCAGCTTCCTCCTCGTCATGACAACCATGTCTGCCACCAACCCAATCGCATGTTCCGCCCCGTCCTTACCTCGTCATCACCCTTCTTCATGCCCCCTCCGTCTAAACCACTCCACGATTCCATCATCGACTACCTCCAATAGCCTCCCGCACTAGAACTCGTCAACTTCCGACTCCCCTTCATTAACGATGTCTTTGTTGCATCGCCTTGGACTCGTAGGGGCGGATCTAGTGAGGGTGCTATGGGTGCCATGGCACCCCTCTAAAATTGTAAAATAAATTTTACTATGTATGTTACACTAAATATCTATGAAGTTGATGCTATTTTAGAACTATTTATTGAGATTATGATAATGTTTAGTGTAAATTTTGAATTGTGGCACCCCCAATGCTGAGATTATAGGTCCACCATTGCTGACTCGGCCTCGCTGATGTACCCACGCCTCATTCTCTCTCGTTGCGGTGCCACGCTCCGCCTTGGGGCTTCGCGAAAAATGGATTGACGTGAGTTAAAATTTTCAAAAAAAATGTGGCAAAATAAATATAAGAAACTTATATGGGGCATTTTGTACGTGAAAAATAAAGATGAGGCATTTTGTTATTGAACACTTCTATTTTTTCAAGAAACATGCTTTTGCCCCGCTTCATAAATAAAGCAACACACCAAAGTACACAGTTGAACGATACAATGTGATGAGAAGATGTTCTTACAAAGCAGATCTAAATATACAACATGAAATATATATAGAACTAGACTAACACCTTACCGAAGCCCAACCTATGGCGCATGGGGAGAGTATCCTGTGATATCGGGGTAAATGGTGCTCCTGTGATATGGGCTCGTGGGCCGTCGGATCTCGGATCCAATTGCATCCGAGGAGCTACGGTAGTTGTTGTACTTATGTGCATTTTTTTAGACTTCTTGAGGATTTTAAAAAAATTGTTCATCATCTCACCGGAGCCTTTGGATCTGAGATTGAACACGCGAGCTCGCACGGGAGCACCTGAGCTTAGGTGCTCCCGGAGCATCCAAATATTTGCTCATGATGTCTGAGCTCCACTTACTTTAAGCCAACATGGCGAGGAAGCCCTTTTACTTTTTAAACCTAACTTAGTGGCTAGTGTGTCATGGTTTCGCTCAAACCACATTGTTTCGAGTATTTCCATCTACTTTAAACGCAAAGCTAGGAGTATAAAAGAAATAGGAAACTTATCTTAAAACTTCTTTTGAAAAGAAAAAATAAAATATTCCTGAAAAGTTATGCAAAAAATATGGGATTCATAATATTATTTTTAAAAAACCTTTAGTGACTTCACATATTTCATGGTTATCCTAAATATTGAAGAATTCTCATATGTTTACAAAATATTTTTGATTGTTACACACATGTGTAGAATTAAATCTTAGTAGCTTTACGGAAATGTTTATGTTTCCCCTAAATCAATGACGTTTTTTCCCCCTGTGTTTGGTAAACTCTGTCCTGAGTCCTAACTAATACTCCCTCGATAAAAATAATAAGAGCATTTAGATCATAAGCGCTCTTATAGATAGAGTATATTGTTTGGAGCACTGCTACACACACGATAGATTCATGCACGATCTGCGCACTACAAACGCATGTGCACCCTTGGGGTTGCCTCGTTTTGTAAATCTTTGTGGCCCAAATCGTGACGTGTGTTATTTGTGAAACCTCCCACCACGTCGAAGCCGTTTTGCTAGCGCCATAGATGCGAAGGGACCAAATCGGCCCCGTTGACATAATAGAAGTTGAGATTGGTGCAATGAAAGTAAGAGCATGGGATTTTCAGAAAACAGTATCAGCTGATAATGGCCGAATAGTCGGCATGAAGAAGCATTGGCAGTGTGTTAGGCTTACCGGCGGTCGCTGCCGCGACGACCTCTCCGCGCGAGTCCCGGACGCGCAGCTCGACTCGCGCGGCGCCGGAGCCGGCGTGCGCCGCGTGGAAGTCCTCCAGCGCCATGGATATGCAGGTGAGGCTCTGCCTCCCCGCGTCGCTCGTCAGGTCCAGCAGCGCGCCCACGGCCACCGGCCCAGACGGCGGCGACCCTCCGGCGCGCGAAAGAAGGAGCAGGGAGAAGACCGCCGCAGAAGCAGCGAAAGCGAGCACCGACATCACCGAGCGGAGCGGAGGGCCAGGAGGAATCCTTCGACCGGCGGGTTAAAAGTCATCGTCGACGTGCCAAATATCTCGTCGCTCTCTGTTGCTGTCATCTGTGGAGTGGACCGTCTCTTCCGTTGAACTCCTCGCCTCGCCTCGGGCAAAAAAATGTGCTGCTTTGACTTTGAAGTTTGAATGAAGTGCAGAGAAATTCTTAAAATTTCTAAAGGATTCAGTTTCACGCAGAAAAAAAATGTACTCCATATTTTCAATGGAAATCAATGAATCAGAAAAAATCTCCACCCATCCATTTAGTAGTGACCCTGAACAGTGTAAAGATTCTTTTCCCGATAAAGCATGCTTTTATTAAATCAAAATGTAGCACCAAGAGAATACAAAGGATAATGAGTGTACACCCGTCCAGAATACATGCAAAACAAATTAGAAACTTAGCGCATGTGGTACATTATCCAGTGATCCCTTAACACCAAGAGTGCTCAGATTCTACTTGTGCTGAAGACATCAGCCGCAACCTGTAACAGCAGCTTTGCCTCGGTTGTTCTGTAGTACGCGCAGTCCTCGTCTGTGTAAGAACCTGACAAAAATTCAAGCCAACGAGCCGCTTGAGCTATACCATCTTCGATCTTTAGCCGCCACATTTCATTTTATCAACATTGGTCAATCGTAAGCAAGCACGGTCTTGGCGGAAATCCTGGCTAGCCAGTTCCTCCCGTTGAGATAGGCTGTCTGCGGACTGTTTCACTGACAATATTCTGGTAAGAACGAAAGGCCTAAACAAGCTTGACTTTGAAAGGTACCTAGCCAAGAATGATCCTGCTGTTGCTCGGAAGATGAAGTTGATCAAAAAAATTCGCTGAAAGATACCCATGAAGATCCGAGTTCGTCAGAGAATCTAGCGGATGCAAGATAACTAAATTGGAGCATGGACGAGGAATCGACGTGCTCTCTTCATCTCATTGCAACTGTCCCTGTCTGTGAGAGAAGCCTTTTCACTTCAAAAAACAACTCGACAAGTAAGCTGGGATAAGATAACTTGAAACTGTGTAGTAGTAACAATTAACAACTGGTAATGTGACATCACGGTGATGCATTGCTGCTAGTATTTCAAAATACAGACATCCGTTCCCAGATCAGCCAGGCTGCTAATTAAAGAACCAAACTTAGCGTTCTCCTGTCAGGCTCTGTTATGCACTAATAGTTCTCTAACTTTGACAATTATCGATTTATTAAAGAAAAACAATTACCATTGTTTAAATGAAGAGTCCCGCTTCGGTACAACCCCTTGCAATATGTATAAAGGGGTAATATGGACCTTTCACAATTTATATCTATTTATGTACGTATTGTATATACGTGCCTTACTTGGGCCGGCCCATTTGTGATGACATGCGATGAAAAATAGCTAAAAATGATCGCACAAGCTTGGATTCCAACCGAAGACCACTTCAAACACTAACTCCGTCCACAACCACTGCGACAGCATCCCTTTGATGACTGATTAAAAGCTAGAAACCTTAAGTAATGCACCGGTTGGGAATTTTAAAAATGATTTTAGAAACACTTTGTGAACTGGTCTTTTTTCCATAATATAATTTTATTTATTTATTTTCATTTTCATGTTACGTTTCTTCTTTCTTTTTTCAAAAAATGTCATGCTTTCAAAATGTTGTTCAAAATTTCAAAAGATTTGCTATTTCCAAATTTTGTTCATAAATTAAAAAATATTGGGCATTGCTACGTGTCGGCCGGTGGATCTTTTTAAAAGATCCGCCGCCTCGCGAGTCATCAGATCTGGCACTTGAGCGGCGGAGAGTCACTTTCTACCATTGCAACACATGTCGTGTTGCAGAAATTTTCTGTAACACGGATTATGTTGCGAAATTTGTTGTAACATAGGTCAAGTAGCAGATTATTTTTGCAACAAATGTCTTGTTGCAGTTTTTTTTTTGCAACAGATGTCTTGTTGCAATATTGTTTTTTGCAGCAAAGGTCTTGTTTGAATATAGTTTTTTTGCAGCAGAGGGCTGTTACAGTTTTTTTCTGCAACAGAGACCTTGTTGCAGAAACTCATTGTAGCGGACAACGAGCAATGACCACGACGGTTGAAAGAAAGGTCGGTACTCCCTCGGGACGGTGACGCAGCTCCCCGCGGTGGACACAGATGCGCGTGCTCCCCCGGGACGGCGGGATGTAGCTTGAGTTTGGGTGCACCGCGGCGGCCGACGTCCATGGTGAAGGTGGGCGGCCACGGCGGCGCCCACGTCGGCATGTTGCCAGCGGCGAGTGTCTGAGGTGGCGGTCGAAGCAACGCGAGAAGGAGTCGGATTGACGGGGTGCTTGGGAGGAGCATGAGTGGTGGCTGCTCTCGTGGGGATCCAGATCCCGCAACACACCAGTTGTTGCGGTGAGGGAGATTGCGTGACAACCACTCAGTTGCAAAAACTAGTCTATACAATACGTTGCTTCTGACCATCTGATCCAACGGCCACGAAGGCGGTGGACGCATGCGTGATTATCCGTCGACTGATCAAAATCATTTCCCAAAAATATTTGCATTTTTGTAAATTTTAAGGTAATTTCAAAAAATGTTTGTGTATTTAAGAAATTGTTCAGAATGTCAAAATGTGAATATTTTTTTGAAAAACACAAATTGTTTGGGAGCACCTCATTTCTCTACATCCCTTAAATGGCCCCGTTTTTCATGGCCTTCTATGAGCAATTTAAGGCACCATGCTAAATTGTTTGGGGTTTCGCTCAATTTTGCATTTTCTGAAGTTTTCTTGGTTAAGAAGGCTGATAAAATTACCGGATGTGCCACCACTTGCATATCATGTCGAAAATCGTGCAAACCAGGCATGTGGCTACCATGGGCATGCCCACCTTCTTGCAAAAGTAGGGTTCATTATAGGGATGCCCAAAAATAGATTATGTTCAACGAAGGGTGTTATGATAGGCCGGAAGGGACCATTCAGAAAGCTCGTTGTTTTCCAACACCTGTCAAATAACCGCAAATATTTTCCACCGGCTTCTATGACCAATTCAAGGCACAATGCCAATTTGTTTAGATTTTTGATTTTTTTTTTTGCATTTTCTAGAGTTTTCTCGGTGAAAATAGGTTGATAAATGGTCGGGCGTGTCGCAACATGTAAACGGTGTCGAAAGTCATTCAAACCAAGCATGGCTGCCTCATATGTCCATGCCAGGCTCTTACAAGAAGCTGGATCATTTATCCATAGCCTGAAATATACTAGTTAGATGACTGTATTTGTAATTCCGTCATTATCACTCCGCATAAATATTTTATTTTTTCCAAACAATCTCTTGAAATTATTTAACAATTGTGGAATTTGAAAGTGTGTATGAAAATTTTACTAACTTGAACACTTTTTCCCAAAATTCTTAACAAACTACAAAAAAATAATGAAAATTTCAAACAAAAATTGCAAACCACGTACTTTAAAAAAATTATTAACTCTTTTGAAACGCATACATTTCTTAAAAGTTTGAACAAAAAGTTCGAAAACCGGAACATTTTATGAAATTCCACAATACTTTTTAATTTAAAATTTTTTTGGAAACAAGAACATTTAATGTTATGCCAAACAATTTTCTAAATTTTTGAACAAGGTTCACAAAGAATAATAAAGTTTAAAAGTAAAAAAATGTGTTAAAAAGAGAAGAAAACGAAAAGAAAGCTTAAGCCCTAGAAAATAAGAAATGTTTTCAGAAAATGTTAGTATATTTGAACAAATATTCCTAAATTCGAATAAATGTTTGTGTTTTCGAATAATGCTTGCAAATTTGAAAAAGTGTTTGCATTTTTCTAAATGTTTGGATTATTTTTCATGTTTTAGAAAATGTTCACAAATTTGATAAATTATTCATATTTTCAAAAAATGTCTGCAGTTTCAGAAAAATGATTACAATTCTGAAGAACTGTTCTTAAAATTTGAAAAATATTCACAAAATCAAAGTATTTTTCATAAAAGTGGTTTGGAAATTTGAAAAAAGGGGCTTCCAAAAGAAGTCCAAAGTTTGAAAAAATGTTTTGTGTTTTAATAATATTCTAAAAGATGAAAGAAACACATTAGCTTTTTTAGCTATTAAAAACGTTTTAGCTAGAATGTCCGGCCCGGTTGTACAATACCAATTTTTATATGCTACAATATTTCTATTTAAAAAAACTCCTACGGTACGTCCATTATAGGTGATAAATAACTACGCCACATAATTGTCACCAAAATCGTGATGTTTCTGTTGGTATTAGCAATTTTGCAACCCCTGGAGGTCCTGTGTTCGATGCCTAATAGGTGCACTATTTTTTGTATTTTCAATCTGTGCTACTGTGGGCCGGCCCAAGGCGGACTCAGTGACAGATCGCCGCCATATATTTTCTAGAAAGACCATACTACTCTTTATTATGAAGGGGCATGGACAGATCTCGTCCGTCGATGTGTTTAGGGGGTTGTACTAAAGAAGAAGTGTTAAATGAAAGCAGTGTGCCGTTAAAAAATTTCTCTCGACAAATTCAGTACTGATATGTTCATCTGAAAGTTGAGATTTTCTTCACCAAGACCATGTATGTTGGAGATTATGTTTTGTCTGAAGTCTGAACCATCAACTGTCTATTAAGGAGCTGGAGAACCAGTACAGCACTGCTTCGAGAAGACAACACAAGCATGGCAACAGAAGCCTCCCTTCTCCCTAGCAGATTCATCTCAGACAGTGGCCGTGTCAATCTACAAGTGCTCTGCGGGCACTTGGCCAGACTCATGCTTACCATTCTCCTGGTAGGCTAAAGCACACATGCATGTAAAGTCATACTACCTCCATCCTATTTATTGGTCCCCTTCGTATTTTATGTCAAATTTTTATTAAAAATTTAACTAACAAAATATTAATACATGTCATAAAAATTATATATTTGGATTCATATTTAAATATAGTTTCCCATGATATTATTTTTTATGACAAGCACTAACATTTTGTTAGTTAAATTTCAGATCAAAATTTAGTATAAAATACGAAGGGGACCAACCAGGATGGAGGTAGTACCTACATATGTAATACTGCCTCCGTTTAGATTATAAGCGACATTATAGAAAGCATGAACTTCTCCAACTTTGAACATTCAGCTTTGTAAAAAGCAAAAAGTACCACTATATTGTTATTTACAAATGTTGGGGGCTATACCTGTCTAAATCACCATCTATTTACAAATGAAATTACAGAAGTCCTAAGACATCGGTACTACTTTGAAAACATATGTATTGGTCTAAAGAGAATATGCACACTGAACATCTACCTCTTCTTTCCAAGAGAGCGCAGAAGAGAGAATAAAACTAGTCATATATGGTTCAAGGTATGGAATGCAGCATCACTTCAATGACAAGGGAAGTACTCATGAGCATTTGGCGCTTCCCTTCACCTTAGATATTACGCATCTCAATCTGAATGTGCCCAGCACGGACGGAGCCACCATGCATGCCATTCTGCTGCACTGGGTCAGGCTCTGCGTCCTCGGCGTTTTGGCCACTCATATGGACACCCCCAGAATTATTATTGCCATCTTCATGGGAGGGCTATTGATCAGGGTTGGGGTTGCCACCTATGCCATTCTGCAACAGATGGGTGCCACTGTAGCTGACACTTTCCACATCACCCTTTCTCAACTCAGTGCATTTGGCATAAATCAACCTCATAATGCATTTCAGATTTTTTGAAATGAGCGCTCTCGCTCACGCTCTCGCGTGTCTCGCCCCGTCCCCCTACCACCGTAGCCACCAGATCCAGCGGCTCCCAGCGGCGAGCCTCGCGCGCCGGACCGTCGCAGCGCCCCTGTCAGCCGCCTTACCCTCATCTATCTCCTCCCCTCCCCACTTCCTGCCCTTTCATGGAAGGGAGGGGGAGAGGGATGCGCTACGACGGAGAGGAAATGGCGGAGGAGATGCATCGAGCGCGTATGCGGAGGACGATGCGACTCCCAATCAGGGGAGATTCGATGGTCAAATTGGTCACCAGGATCTGTATGGAAGCGTCGGAGGAAGAGATGAGGCAGATGATGAGGCTAGGAGAGGAGATCTCGCCGGAAGAAGTAATTGCATGGGCGCGTGCAGAGGTGAGCTCTTCCTCGTTAGTGAGCAGAACCAGATCGAGAGCATTCTGGTCCCTCCAACCTCCACTCCCCTGAATTTGGCTGGTGAGGTCTCGAATCCCCTCTGCCTCCATCAAGCTGCCTCAGATCTCGGTTCCCCCCTTCAGAGAGCGGCGGAATCGGTGATACGAGTGGCGGAATTGGAGACTGGTCGTCTGCGACGCATGGGCAGTGACAGGCAGGGCTGCCCCTTGCCGGAGAAAACTCCGGTGACTATGGTGGGCAGAATCCTCTGCTTTGCCAGAGAAAATCAGACCCAGGTCCCGCCGGTCAGAGAGGCGCGCCCGGGGAAATTGCGGTTGCGTGCTTGCGTGGAAGAGCTTGCTGAGGTGGAGAGGCCACGTGTGGAAGAAGATGATGCCATCAGAATATACTACGGCCAGCTGTGGGGTGGAGATGAGCCTACAAAACCTAATCCCCTCCCAAGTCCGCCCAATATCCAGCAACTCCCCGCCGCCGCCGGCCTCCCGATCTGGGATCCTGACCAACACCGTCTGCTGTCTGTGAGAGAGTGCTGCGACGAGCGTCCCAGGTCCCCGGAGCAAGCTGCCATGGCTGATGCTCAGGGCCGCGGGCGCGGCCGAGGTCGACGAGACCCCAACAGAAATTGTGGGGGTGGTGATGGGCATCTGGAGCAAGCTGATCGTGGAGGGAGTGGGCAGAATCAGTGGCGCCACAGCAATTTGGCCCCCCCACCGCAGCAGTTCCCCTTCGGATTTGGTTTCCAAGGTGCTCCTCCTCCCCCATGGTATCAGGGACCCTTCCTGCAACCGCCTCCGATGCTGAATCAATGGGGAGGGGGCCCTGGTAACTGGGGGGCGAATCAGAATCAGATCCAGAATCAGATGATGAATCAGCAACAGCAGCCGAGTGCTCAGGGGTATCAGGGGCAGATGCCTGCACAGTCACAGCTCCAAGGGAATCAAGGGCAGAGCATTCCAGTGCAGTCGGGAGGGGAGGAGAACAGGGACAACAATTCAGTGCAGCAACAGAAGAAGAAACAATCACAAAACAAAAGCAAGAATGCCAGCAAGGCTAAGGATGCCTTAGGAACAGATTATAGTGATGTTACCTGCTACACCTGTGGAGAACCAGGACACCACAAGGCTCAATGCCCCAAACCCCCATCCCGCTTCATCTGCAAAATGGTGACA
Source organism: Triticum aestivum (assembly GCF_018294505.1). NCBI lineage: Eukaryota > Viridiplantae > Streptophyta > Magnoliopsida > Poales > Poaceae > Triticum > Triticum aestivum. The sequence continues at coordinate 62,460,400 of NC_057813.1, forward strand.
CACAAGGTAGATGATTGCCCCATTAGGAAAAAACCAAGGAACTATGCTAAATATGTGGGCAGTGTTGCCTCTGGTCTGGGCTACTTCAAAATAGATGTCCCTGATGTCAATGAGCAACATGTGGGAAATGCAAAGAATGTTGGAATAGTGTACATTGAAACTGGGCAAGTTACTAAGGAAGAATTGGGTCACAACTTCTCTGTTATCTACAAGACTAACTGGCCATGGCATATTAGGATGCTTGACAATTGGACCTTCTTGGTCAAATTCCCTCCACACATTCCAGTAGAAACAGTGGCTGGTTATCCAAATTTTGGTTTACTTGAGATTGATGGTGTATCAGTCAATGTGGAAGTATGGAAGGGGGAGATGGAATATCATGCAGAGCTCCAAACTGTTTGGCTTCAGTTGAGAGGTGTGGCACCAAAGTGGGCAGAATGGTCAGTGTTGGAACAGCTTGCGTCTGTGTTAGGTACTTTGATAGATGTAGATTGGCAAGGAAATTTCAAAAACTTCTTTGAAGTGGTCAGGATCAAAATCAGATGTAAGGACTTTACCAAAATCCCATCTGAAAGGATTTTTAGGATAGAAGATAAGCTTTATAAGATTAAAATAGTAGTGGAGCCACCAGTGGAAGATCTTGAACAAGATGACCTGCTGGAGGAAGAACCAGAAAAAAGTAAAGAGAAAGAGGGACAGCAAAAAATCACTAGTGACAATGGAGCTGGAGGCTCTCATGGTGCTATGAATGCTCCATCCTCCCAGACTGGTGGAAGTGGCTCTATACCTGGGTCCTCTCACCAAGGGAAGCAGAATGTGTTAGCATATCTTCAGCAACTTCAAGACCCCATCTCCATGGAGGAAAGCTTCAAAATGCTGCAAGAGATGGAAATTGGAGATGAGGAAGATGATGATAACATCAGTATGCTTGAAGATCAGATTGAGGATGGGAACCCTAGTGAAGCCCAGGAAGAGATAGTTTTCAGCCCAAATCACTCACTTAATGCTGCCCCAGCCCCCCTAAAGCAGCACAAGTGGGGTCCAGTCCAGGCATAGAGGAAGAGCTCTAGGATTGATATAGGTGGAAGAACTATTCTGGAAATTGCTGTGGGTTCAAAAAAGGTCCAAAACTTGGAAGAACCTAAAGCTACACACAAAGGTACAATTAAGAAAAACTCCTTTGAAAATTTTCAAGATCCTGCATTTATTTCTGTAGCTAAGATAGTTGGAGTAGAAATTGAAGATCACATTGAACACTTATGCCTCTGTGGTCTCTAGAAATAGAATTCCTAGAAGGCCTGTAGGGCCACTCCCCCTGGGAAATAATTCAGATAATAATAGAGTTACTGCCAATAATACTGATCTTGGTTTATTAGAAGGAGATAGTACAACTAGAAAACAGCCTCTAGACAAGTCTACTGAGCTAGATAGTGAAAATTCTGACATTGGATCCCCTACTACACCTGAAGGGTTAAAAGGGATTCCCAATGCAGTAGATGATCAGAGTGTCATTTGGACTAAAGTCTCCAAGTATGGGCGGGGCAAGCACCCCAAGAAAAACCATGTTTAGATGAATTGTCTATTCTGGAATATTAGGGGGATTACTACCCCAGGTAAGAAGACATGTATCATTGACACTCTGGCTAGAACAAATGCTAGTATAGTTGCTTTTCAAGAAACCAAAAAAGAAGAGCTATCCCCTTCTTATCTTAAATCCATTAGTGGTAGTAAAAATTTCCTTTGGCATCACCTCCTTGCTGTGGGCACATCTGGAGGGGTGTTGGTTGGTGTTGATGCAGATATATTTGAGGTTCTCCTTTGGAGTTCCTTGAAGTTCTCTGTCACCTGCAATCTTAAAGTCAAAAACTAGTGGGGTTTGCTTTAGAGTCATAGATGTATATGGTTCCCCATATGATGAAGGCAAATAAGACTTCATTTCTGAACTTCATAGCCTTTTTGTGGATGAGCAAATGCCCACTCTTATAGGAGGGGATTTCAATTTAGTTAGATATCAGCAAGATAAGAGCAATGGTAACATCAATCACCACTGGTCAGGCAAATTTAATGCCTGGGTGGAGATATGGAGCCTGCTAGAAATTAGGATGTCAGGTAGAAAATTCACCTGGGCTAATAACTAGGAGAATAGCATTATGACTACTATTGATAGGATCTTTTGCACCACTGAGCTGGAGGCTATTTTCCCCCTATGTACCTCTCAAGCTCTTCCTAGAACTGGGAGTGATCATACCCCTTTGCTTTGGGATTCTGGCTTAGGAAGCAGACCTAGGGCCTCTAGCTACAAGTTTGAAAAATGGTGGCTGCTGCATAGTGAATTCAAAGAGCTGGCCACTAAGAATTGGTCTGCTCCAGTCAAAAGTACTAGATCAATAGATATTTGGCAGGAAAAAGTTAGGAGATTTAGGAAATTTTCCAAAGGCTGGAGTAAAAATGTAGAAGCAGATATTAGGAAGAGGAAAAATGCCCTCACAGAGGAATATGATGAGCTTGATATCAAATCTGAAACAGCTTGTCTCTCTGATGTGGAGAACGCTAGGATGAAAAGTATATTATTAGAACACCAGTTTGTCTGGATTAAAGAGGAGACCAAAGCTAGACAGAGATCCAAAGACAGGGACATTCTAGAAGGTGATAGAAACACCAAATACTTTAATGCAGTAGCTAACAAGAGGAGGAGGAAATCTCTTATCCATTCCCTTGATGGGCCTAATGGTCCTACCTCTAACACTAAAGAGATGTTGAAAATTGCTTTTGATTTTTATAAAGAGCTTTTCAAAAAAGAAGATAGGGAGGGATTTAACCTGAATCAGGATTTTTTTTCTCTTTTGAAGAGAAAATCACTGATGACAGGAATGAGGCACTTCAAGCCCCATTCACTGAAAAAGAGGTGAAAGAGGCTATCTTTGGTTCATACTCTGAAGGAGCACCTGGACCAGATGGCCTCTCTTTCCTCTTCTTACAAGAATTTTGGGAGGTCATCAAGCATTATGTCATGGCTCTGTTTGATGACTTCCATGCAGGCACCCTGGATATATATAGATTAAATTTTGCCATGATTTCCCTCATTCCTAAGGAGGAGGATGCTACCAGTATAAAGAAATTTAGGCCTATTAGCTTGTTGAACTGTATATTTAAGGTCTTTACAAAGGTTCTGACTAACATGCTTGTAGTAGTTATGAATTTTCTTACCTCTAGTAACCAATCAGCCTTTATTAAAGGGAGATATATCCTGGAAAGTGTAGTGACTGCACACGAGGTGTTACACTCCAATTTTCATTCAGACAACTCAGGGCTAGTCCTAAAACTAGACTATGAGAAGGCCTTTGATAAGGTCAATCTTGACTTCTTGTTGGAGATCCTCCACAGAAGGAACTTTGGTCATGTGTGGATCAAATGGATTCACCAAATCACACATATGGGCTCTGTAGGGGTCAAGATAAATGGGGTGGAGAGTGACTTCTTCATTACTAACAAAGGGCCGAGGCAAGGGGATCCTATATCACCCCTCCTTTTTAATATTGTAGTAGATGTTTTAACTAGGATGCTCATCAAAGCCACAGCTCATGATCTGATCAGGGGGCTTTGCTCTGACCTCATTCCTGGGGGGGTGGTCTGCTTGCAATACGCGGATGACACCATCCTCTTCATGGATGAAGATGAGTCTAAAGCAGCTAACCTAAAAATGATCCTGACCTGCTTTGAAAAAGTTTCAGGGACGAGGATTAACTATTCTAAGAGTGAACTTATTCCGTTAGGTGTGGAGGGGGACAGTCTAACCCCTTTTGTAGATGTTTTTGGATGTACTGTAGGTACGTTCCCAATAAAATATCTAGGAATTCCATTACATTATGATAAGCTGAGAAGGGAAGATATTCAACCCCTTATTGATAAAATTTTGAAGAGGATGGCTGGCTAGAGAGGAAAACTACTTTCCTACTCAGCTAGACTAACTCTGATCAAGGCCTGTTTGGCTAGTATTCCTGTTTATCTACTGTCCTTCTTTAAATTTCCCAAATGGGCTCTAGATTTAATTAATAACCAGCTTGCTCATTGCTTATGGAGTGACTTTGAAGGGAATAGAAAACTCCATTTGGCCAATTGGCACTTGGTCTGCATGAAAAAAGAGCATGGTGGGCTTGGGGTCCCCAATATTAAGGACCTCAATCTATGTCTGTTAGGTAGCTGGGTCAAAAGGTATGCCCAAGATGAGGGCAAGATCTGGAAAAAGATCATAGATAATAAATATGTCAGAGACTCACCTAACATCTTTGCCTGTAGGCCACAGGCTTCCTCAAAATTTTGGCAGGGGGTTATGTGGGCTGCTAAGGCTCTCAAATTTGGCTATAGATGGGTGGTGGGGAACGGGAGAAAAACCAGATTCTGGGAGGATATCTGGTTTGGCACCTCCCCCCTCTCTGTCCAGTTCTGGCCACTCTATGCTATCTGTCATCAACAATGTGTGACATTTTCAGATGTTTGGGATGGGGAGATTATCAAACTTACATTTAGGAGGGTTTTTACCTCTTCTATGATGGAAACGTGGTATCATCTTGAGCAAATTATTAAAGAAACTACCCTCACTAGGGAGGATGATGCTATGATCTGGCAGTATGAATCCAAAGGGGTTTACTCTTCCAGTTCACTATATGCCATCATTAACTTCAGAGGGGTGAAACCTATCTTTATTCCTTCAGTTTGGTCTATTGTAGTACCACCCAGAGTTCAGGTCTTTCTCTAGCTGCTAGCTCATAACAAGCTGATGACTAAAGATAACTTGCTTAAAAGAGGGATTGACAAAACCCCAGAGTGCCTATTCTGCTCTGATCAAGAAACAATAGATCACCTGTTTTTTGGTTGTGTAGTGGCAAAAAGCATCTGGGGTGAGGTCTCCTCGTTTTTCTCTATTGATTTAGGGTCTAGTTACCTTTCTATTGCCAAATTTTGGCCTGCAAACAAAAAACATGAAGTTCTAAATGCCTTCTGCGCCTGTGTTCTATGGTGTCTTTGGAAAAATAGAAACAAACATGTTTTTGATAATGCTATTTGGTCTTATATTAAACAGATCTGGTGGCTGGTCTGGAGGACACTCAAGAGATGGATAATACTGTACTCACAAGATTCACAGGAAAAAATGCAGAGAATCCTGTGGTGAATTTCCTGCATCCTCAAAGCTCCCCTGCAACTGGATATGGGGTGAAAATGGGTTTGGGAGACACTGAAGGTGTCTTGCCAACACATTTCCTCCCCACACTGGTCCTGGGAAATCGCAAATGTGGCTCCAAGAGCGCAGACATCTCAAAAGCAAAAAAGTCCCCAAAGAAGATGTCAACTCAGACAAACTCAAGCCCTGCCTCGCCGCTGGATTGGCCGAGCTCCCCAACACAACCTTTCAAGAAGATGAAGGGGGGGATCCTGGAGCAGATCAAGGAGGTCCGCCTGATGCTTACGGCTGAGGACAAGATGATGCTGGGTGATGAGGAAAACTCGGTTCATGCTGGGACACTTGAAGGCCGCGTTGCTTAGCTCCTTTTCTTTTCTTCCCTTACCATTGGAGTTCCCCCTTTTAGTTTCCCCTTCTGAGGGATCATAAAAACATGTACTTGGCTGTTTGCCCATATGCCCCTTTTCTCTTTTCTTGGCTGTAGGCCTTTTCTGTACCTTTGCTTCCCTTGAACATGCCTTGACATGCTGAGGGGAAAAAAACCTGTGACTTCTGTTTTTTGGGTTTCATTTTTTAATGGAACCGGGGGGGGGGGGGGGGGGGGGGGCGAAAAACTCCCCTGATGATCTAAAATAATTCTTATCAACAGCATGAGAGTTGAAATGGATCCCGTGATGGCAAACAGACCAGAGAAACTTTGGAGAGTGAGAGGGGTGGAGTCCATGTTAGGGACCATGCTAGCACCCATCAGAGGTGAAGCTTGTCCGAACCATTTCATTTCTATTTGTGAGCCCTCATCCCCTCCTACTAGGTCCAGGATGGCAGTTGAAAAATTATGCACTAGCGCAGAATCTAGACGGAATGCCTGACCATAAGAACACGATGTCAGCAACTTAATTGTATCCAGATTTTGCATCATAGCGCTGCAAGAACAAATCAAGAATATACAAGGCATTAGGTCGAGTAGCTTACAAAACCAAATCTAGGAGTCTTGTATATGCACCCGAGCATCCTAAAATCATTTTTGTACTGACTTTCAGAGAGGAAAGAAGTTAAATAGGGGATCTCATCAACGATAGATGATACCCCTCCATTCTTGGATCCCTTCTTCAAAGCTTCAGCATATTGTTCTTTCGTCGTGTAGTTCCTTAACCTGTTTTCATTAATGGTATGATTAATCAAGAAGGACCGCACAAATGATTCATCTTGGTATCCTACAAAGTCACCACTCTTCTGGAGCATCTCAAAATCTGTCACCGAAGGACGGAGCCTCTTCATAGTCAGAATGGATGACAAGCTTGCAGTGTAGCTCTGGACAAGAACCAGCACCACAAAACACCATATCACCACAACAATTTTTGACAAGGGGCTTCTAATAGTATGACCTGCGCATGAAATAACCAACAGATTTTAATCTTATAACTGTGGCCAATTAAAATACTTACTATAATGCATCAAATATTGCCAGGAAGTTTAAGCTTGAAGTGTTGACCATGAGAAAATGTCAAAGTGGCTTCCTGAAGGAAATATGCCCTAGAGGCAATAATAAAGTTATTATTTATTTCCTCATATCATGATAAATGTTTATTATTCATGCTAGAATTGTATTAACCGGAAACATGATACATGTGTGAATACATAGACAAACATATAGTCACTAGTATGCCTCTACTTGACTAGCTCATTAATCAAAGATGGTTATGTTTCCTAACCATAGACATGTGTTGTCATTTGATTAATGGGATCACATCATTAGAAGAATGATGTGATTGACATGACCCATTCCGTTAGCCTAGCACTTGATCGTTTAGTATACTGCTATTGCTTTCTTCATGACTTATACATGTTCCTGTAACTATGAGAAATATGCAACTCCCGTTTACCGGAGGAACACTTTGGGTACTACCAAACGTCACAACGTAACTGGGTGATTATAAAGGAGTACTACAGGTGTCTCCGAAGGTACATGTTGAGTTGGCGTATTTCGAGATTAGGTTTTGTCACTCCGATTGTCGGAGAGGTATCTCTGGGCCCTCTCGGTAATGCACATCATTATAAGCCTTGCAAGCAATGTGACCAAATGAGTTGGTTACGAGATGATGCATTACGGAACGAGTAAAGAGACTTGCCGGTAACGAGATTGAACTAGGTATTGGATACCGACGATCAAATCTCGGGCAAGTAACATACCGATGACAAAGGGAACAACATATGTTGTTATGCGGTTTGACCGATAAAGATCTTCGTAGAATATGTAGGAACCAATATGGGCATCCAGGTTCCGCTATTGGTTATTGACCGAGAATAGTTCTAGGTCATGTCTAGATAGTTCTCGAACCCGTAGGGTCCGCACGCTTAACGTTACGATGACAGTTTTATTATGAGTTTATAAGTTTTGATGTACCGAAGTTTGTTCGGAGTCCCAGATGTGATCACGGACATGATGAGGAGTCTCGAAATTGTCGAGACATAAAGATTGATATATTGGATGACTATATTCGGACACCGGAAGTGTTCCGGGTGATTTCAGAGAAAACCGGAGTGCCGGGGGGGTTACCGGAACCCCCCGGGAGAGTATTGGGCCTTATGGGCCTTAGGGGAAAGGAGAGAGGGGCGGCCAGCATGGGCCGCGCGCCCCCTCCCCCCTCTGGTCCGAATTGGACTAGGAGGGGGGCGGCGCCCCCCCTCTTTCCTTCCCCCTCTCCCCCTTCCTTCCCCCTCCTAGTAGGAGTAGGAAAGGAGGAGTCCTACTCCTACTAGGAGGAGGATTCCTCCTCCCTTGGCGCGCCCAAGGGGCCGGCCGGCCTCCCCCCTTGCTCCTTTATATACGGGGGCAGGGGGGCACCCCATAACACACAAGTTGATCTACGGATCGTTCCTTAGCCGTGTGCGGTGCCCCCCTCCACCATATTCCACCTCGGTCATATCGTCGCGGAGTTTAGGCGAAGCCCTGCGCCGGTAGAGCATCATCATCATCACCACGCCGTCGTGCTGACGGAACTCATCCCCGAAGCTTTGCTGGATCGGAGCCCGGGGATCGTCATCGAGCTGAACGTGTGCTGAACTCGGAGGTGCCGTACATTCGGTACTTGGATCGGTCGGATTGTGAAGACGTACGACTACATCAACCGTGTTGTCATAACGCTTCCGCTTACGGTCTACGAGGGTACGTGGACAACACTCTCCCCTCTCGTTGCTATGCCATCACCATGATCTTGCGTGTACGTAGGAATTTTTTTGAAATTACTACGTTCCCCAACACTTCCTCCTCCTCCCGGGTTGCACGCGCGTGCATCTCCGGAGGCGCCCCTAACCCTAGGAAACCAGAGGCACCTGATCTCCCTTCCCCGGCCGCTGCCGCCGCCGGCGCCGGCGGTGGCGGCCACGCCTGGCCGTCGAAGATGGTGGGCGAGGGCGGCGCTCCCTGACGAGCCCCTTCGCACGGAGGTGGGTCGTTTCTGGGGATGCGATGGTGGTGGATGGCCGGCGGCGCGAGGATGCGGCGGGCTTCTCCGGTGGGCGGAGTGGCTCTTGGAGGAGCGGCGGAGTCGGCGGGGAGGCAGCAGGGACGGTGGAGCTGGGTGGCGCGTCGGCGCTGCTTGGAGGCGACGACGCTGGATCTCGGCTTCGGAGGCGGCGGTGCTGTGGAGGCTCTGTCAGGAAGGGCTCCTGACGAGCAGCGGGCGTTCGGCCTCCTCCGCGTCGGGGCTGGTGTGGTGGCCGCAGGGTGGTGTTGGCGCTGGAGCGGTGATTGGAGAGGAGGGTCAGATCTGGATCTTTCCGGATTTGATCTGGGCCGGAGGGGATGGGGTCATTGCGTGGATGTCCCCTGGAGCGGGTGACGACCACGGTGGTGACCCTGATCCATGGCCGAGGTGTCGGAGGCTGCTGGCTGAGGTTGGTGGTGGATGTTGGGGCCGCATTCCTCTCTGCTGTGCGTGGTGTCGGTGGACTACGGCTGTGCGGCTTCATCGGCGAGGAGCTGTGGCGGCGGCGGTGTGAGATTACAAGGACAGTGCTGCCCCAATCCTTGGAGGTGCGGCGCCATGGATGAAAATCTTGTCCGGTTTTGCTGGGCCGGCGGCGATGGCACCCGTGGGTGTCTTACCCCTCCTTGGAGGCGTCACCGAGGTGCGTCGACATCCCCTCGCTCGCTTGGTGTTGGTAGTTGTCTCCGGGCGAAAGCCTTGATTCGGTGCAGGATCAGCACGATGGCGGCGTCCTCGACGTCGTCCCTCTGGTGGGAGCATTGTGTCTGGAGACACGGGTTGGAGGTTCTTCGTTGCGCTCCTCCGGCGCTCGCCACTTTTCATAATCGATCATCCGCGGCGCAATGTACGGTCGTCGCTAGTGATTCCAAGATGGTACCTTTCTCGGGTCTGATCGAGTCCCGCCATTCTCCTGCCATCTCCTTTAGGCATTAAGGGTGGATGGTGCGTCGGCAAGAGATGCTTGGTGGGAGTTGCAGTTCTTCGGAGGTGGCTGGCATCGACTGAGACGCGGCGAGGTTTTTCTGTTTTGGGCAAGTTCCTTTGCGTTGTAGTGGTGTTGTCGTAGGTGGCTGTCTTTGGACTAGCCGGATGTGGAATTCATGCTACACTTGTTGTTCGCAGCGAGTTGTAGTCATCTTGTATTTGTAATTCACTCTTCTTCTATAAAGCTATGGTACGCAATTTGCGTACTCTCGAAAAAAAAATGTCAAAGTGGAGAAAACGAAGTAGAGGGCTGTGCTACACTGTCTCAAACTTGATCCTTGGTACTCTTGATTTCTCGGTAGTTCAATCATCCACACGACAAAGCCAGTATACAGGAAAAAGACCATGGTTGCAAACCAAAGCTCCCCATTTAGTGGCTTTACAAATGTCCAACTGATTCTATAGGGTTCATCCACGGCAAGCACAAGCATAGACACACCAGACTGTGTGTATGGCATTGTAAAGTCGGTGGTGGTGACTCGTTCTGCCGTTATGGTCACATCGCCTACTGCAGCATCATAGACCTGTTTATCCACCAGAAATTTAGCAAAGATTAAAAGGTATTTAGGTAATAAATCAATATATGTGAAAAATTAGATGCAAGCGGGTCAGAGTAAGCCTTACCCCCAAAGACATGTTGCCTACTAGCTCATCATAAGTACCATTGAAGACAAAATATTCATAGCACAGGAGAGGACGTAAAGTCCTCATAGCAGCCTCAAAGATATCAATGTTGTAGCCAGTGACATGTGGTTTCTTGGAATTAAGATCAGTAACATTCACAAAATCTTGAAAACCTTTTTTCGGTGGCACAGCAATCTTCAGCCCCTTACCTCCACAACTATTGATTGCACCTAGTTTTCTTCTGTATCTTCTATCGGTTTCTGGATTTGGAAAGGTTATACTGTCATTTCCAAGTGTAAAACAAAACTTGGCATAGCCCCCAAGAACTGTTACGGGACCTTCCAGCCAGAAGGCACATGATGTTGGAGAAATGTTGGGGAAGGAGAGAACCGGGACTTGGTTGCGGCGACGGCCCAGGTGTGTGACATGATCTGCTTTGGTTAGTGTCGCAGGGCCCCATATGATGGCTTGCACTTGCCAATTCTTCATCAGGTCCTCGGCTGCCAAAATCATAGAGAATTAGCCAAGGAAATAGCATGATCTTGGAACAATTAGGCAAGCAAATAGCCATATTGTTGCATTGTTCATTTAAGTATTTACACAATTGTTTTAAATAGCGGGCTATGCCACATAGCAGCAGCCCTCCAAATCAGCTAGCTATAGCTGGCTATTACATAACCTCAATTGTACATAAATCTTATAGCTGATCATTTAGCGGCACACTGCTCAAACCGCTATAATAAGGCTATAGCCGGCTATTTAAAACTTTGATTTACACTATGCGTTGTAGTTTTACATTAGAGTAAGGGATTATCAGCATCATCAAAGTGAGGGACTATATTCTAGAGGTATGTCGTGCGTCCGCATAACAGATCCTTTCTGCTTTCCTAACTTCCATACATACAAAAATAACTTGAAAGAAAATTTTGCCCTGCCGCTCTGTGCCCACTAGCCAGCCAGTGGAGTCGCGAGATAGAGTACCTTGTGGGCGAGAGCTAAGGAGGCTTTGCCGCTAGCAGCAACGAGAATAGAGGCTATGGCGGTCCGCTGGGTCAACAGAGGTCAGAGTCTCAGATGGACTGTGGGTGGTGCAGCCGTTCCCCATAGCCAGTGGTGGCAGGGCGGCAGGTGGAGGAAGGACTCGGCATCTCGGTGCCGGACGGGAGTGGCGCGTCTGGACATTGTGGGGGTGGCCTGCTGAGGCCGCCACCGATGTTGGGATTACGGCGGAAGCGAGTGGTTGTTTAGGCGTGTGGTACTACTACAGTACTACTAGGTGTGTGGGATACCATTCCACTGGGCCGACCTGGTCGATTTAGGGTTTACGAACCAAAATCTTTTGCTAAAAAAAGAACCAAAATTTCTCTCGCCAAAAAAACCTTGTTTTCGCTTTTAAAAAAACCTCGTTTTCTTGAAAAAAAAATAGAAAGAGATATTTAGGTTCGACGTATGTTCATTTACCAGCATGTGCGGCCGTGGCGAGATCACCGCGCGAGTCTCGTAGGAGCAGCTCGATCCGCGCGGCGCCGGAGCCGGCGTGAGCTGCGTGGAAGTCGTCCTCCCCACGCTCGTCAGGTCCAGCACCACGCCGACCCGCACTGGCGCCGCCGACGCCACCGCTGGCGGCGATGCAACGGCAACGGTGCTGCTCCAAAGCGTGAGCAAAGTAACGAGGACGAGCACGAGCCTTGCTGCCGGCCACACCATGCGCGCGCGCGGTGGCATTCTCCCTACTAATTCGGTGTACTTTACTGTCCGTCCGTGGATACGGTAGGACTGTACTCCTACATCATGTACATATACTGTCCGCCGTGTACGTATGTTGATGTGTATGCACCGCGCGGGGAGCGACGTGAAACAGTGGCAATGGTGTCCGGCGGCGAAATTTCCTGGGTAATGCAAGCAACTAAGCAAGTTCTCTGGAAATGCAGCGAAAGTCTCTAGTCTCTGTCTGGTGTGCGAGGGAGATATGTGGTAATCAAAAGTTTGAAGATCTGTCAGCCTCAAGAAGTCACTTGTGTGCAAAGGAAATAAGCGTAGCGCCATAGAAAAGACGCCCTCAGCTGCTTGATGGATCATCTTTGGTCTCTTGACTCGTCCTCACGATTCGGCAGCGGCGGGCATGTAAGTTTCGACGGGGTTTCTGGTGTCAGTGTCAACTGTCAGGTAGTAGAATGTTCGCTAGGGTAACTCAAGCATACACAAGAAGAAAAAAGGGGCGTTTTGGTGCTCGGGCTTAGTTGCACCCGATATCCTGCTCGTCAGTTACAGTCATGGGATGCAAACAAACCCAGCTGGCTTGTCAGGTGCGAGCTGCGGTAAAAGAGGAATACAGTTGAATACGGTATGAAACAGTGCAAACGACATGGGGCGGAGCGTAGCGGCCCGACGGACGTCGCGGGACCTCGCGCTGGGCCGTCGACCAGGACGTTTGCTTTTTTGTCTGGGCCACGGATCAGATAAGAGCATGGTTAATAGTATAGCCAGCTGCTGGCTATAAGCCAGTGCCATGTCATCTACAACCCATCTTATAGCCAACATGTGTAATAGTAGATCAAAAGAGTGTACTACTTTTTCATTATGTGGCCCACCTTTCATTCTCACAAAGTGCCTAGGAGCACGTGCTAGAGCTGGCTCTTCACGAAGAGCCCGCTTACCTTCTCTCTCCTCTTCTCTTTCCTTCAACTAAGCAAAAATATACTAGTTTATTCCATATAACCTGCTGACTCATCTCTATTATACTTGCTCTAATGGGTCCAGGACGAAAGTTGACGTCTGAGCCGCCGCCTGTCGGTCGCTGGGCACCACACGTGCGCGTGGGCAAAAAAAGGGATCTCCTTCCCCTGGCCTGGTTCATTCTGGAGAACCCTCGCTGCCACGCCCAACTTGTGGAAAAAAGTTGCTAAAAAAAACTTGGGGAAAAACAGTTTATCGAGCCGCGCCTGGCGATTGCGGCGGCGCCCGTGCTTCGCGTCGGCATGGGGCGGATGGACGCTGCGGGCATGGAGTTTCTGCTTGATGCGGTCGACAGGTTAGTTCCTTTTCGTTTGATTTAGGAGATTTGTTGGGATAAGTTACAATCCGTGCGGCGGAAGTACCACCATGACGAACTGGCTTTTATGCTGGCGGTTGTCGTCGATTTTTGCAGGTTCCCCGTACGAGAGGAGTTCGCTGACAGCCTTGAACAGCCAAATTCGGCTCCTCTCCTTTTCCTGATGCAGAACGGGACTGAGAATCTGGGGGCTGGTGATTCAAATGCTGGGTCTGGGTTGGCTCAAAATGTCGGCGAAGATGGGAGGGCTGCAGCGCAAGATGGTGCCCGGCGTCGGCGTGATTCATCTCCGACGAGGTCTGCTCAGTCTATGGACAGAGTGAATCCAGAGGCCCTTGGCTGGACGAAAAGGTAAGCAGCAAAAAATCGCCCCCCTTGTTGTCTTTGGTTTTTACGTACGGTATTATATTGCATATGCATTATGATTCTTCTTTGGAAAAATGGGAAAAAAATCATCTTTGAGTAGCAAAACTCTGATATAGTACATAGGAGATTACTGAAATTTTAATTCTGATATTGTGCATTTACAAAAAACAGGCTTCGGCTGGGAAGTGCGCCACCAGACCGGGCACCTGGCCCTTCCAGGATGAGTGCTCTCGAGCTGTCAACTCGCAAGTATGCAGAACAACCTGACAAGGGCCTAGTCCGGCCTGAGCTAGGTCTCAGTTTGGATTCATTGGGTGAGGCGTATGCATGATTTCTGTAATCTATATTCTTGGAAGATCGGTTTTGGGATAAGGTACGGGAAAAGCAGGTTAAGCGATGAGAGGACCAAAAGCATGCAGGAAATCGTTTGTGGTTACTCGGTTAGTGTTGAGCTATGTGCAAAAGCATGAACAGTAGGGTGTGCGCTGCAGCCACAATCTGATATAATTTTTGCTTTGTTTGGTGCTTGCCCTACAGGGAAAACCTGAAGCAAAAAACAATAGGTCGTGCAGATGCGAGTGCCCAGCTCTAATCAGACTACTACGTGCATCGGACAACAATTGATACATCACAGAGCACCGTGAAGGGCACAACCGTTCCATGTCGCTAACCATGGGAGAGAGAGTGCACTGGCCGTCTCATAAACACATAGACGTGTACACAAAAGGATTTGATAAGGCAACTGATTTATGCATCGGCTTGAGGGGCGCATGGTTTCTGAAATTCCGCTTGCTGCAGCAATCGTCCTCCTCAAAGCGTGGACTACGCAGCGAGCGCCTGGAGTGCAACGCAGCTGCCGGTGCTAGTCGACGGCGGCAATATGCAGTAGCAATCTACAGAGGGGTCATCCTACTGTTCTGCAGCACACACGCTAAAATTCGAAGAAACGGCACTGGCGTGCCTGACATACAGAAAGAAAAACATGGATTAGGCAACTCTGAGCGGAGACAGCTGATTCATGTACAAAAACAATCTAGGGTTGGAAGGAATGCAACACTTTCAGGTCAGATGTACTTACATCGTAGTGGATGCACTTGTAGAAATGTTGCTCTGCCTGGGAGCCAGGGCTTGCGACGTTGGTCTCGACCTCGTCTGCATGGCATGAGAGGCATCAACCAATCCGCTGGGACGAGGAGAGAGGTTGAAGACGAAGCGGACATGGCGGCATAAGTGAGGTTGGAGATGGGGATGGCTCAGCAGGAAGGAGGAAAATGAATGGCTGTGTTGGACGGATGGCGAGTGTGTTGACATTTATGCCCGGGCTGGACGCCGTCTGGGGGACGAGAGCCGCGCACGGGCTCACGAAGTCACGATAGCTCAGAAATAGTGCTGATCCATCCTTCGTCTATCTGTTCCGCAACGGCCGTGCGCCACGCCGTCGCAATAAATACTCCACTGGGACCGGGCCAAAAACAACATATATAGACGGGAAATACAGACAGGCGCACGGATCCACATGCGAACCATCGGTCTGGATATTGGGATCAGCTGAGACCGGGCTCAGAAACAGATTTTCGACACTCAAACTACTTCTTCCACCAGATCCTAGCTTTCTCGCTTCGTACATAAAGCTGTCCCGGGCCTACTTGCATAGGAACGAAAACCAGTTGGCTATTTATTCATGCTAATTAACTCGCACGACCAATTAAAGGGCAATATAGTGCTCATGTACCTGATCCTGGCGGCCAGCACGGCTTCCACGGAGCTTCTCTACATGGCGTACAATAACGACAAGGAGGTGACGTGGGGCGAGGCACGTGGCATGTTCGGAAGGTTCTGCAGGTAGGCCCGGACCTCGGTGGCCATGACCTTCGGCTCCATTGCTTGTGACATCCTTCTCCTCCTCATCTCCCCCATCGGTTGCGTGCTATATAGAAGAGAAGCAGAAGAAAAAAAATCACAGGGAAGAGCTATTTACAACAACATGAAAGCGTTCATACGGTTTGTGCACTCAGAACCTTGTTCCTACTTCTCATTAGCAATTATGTTTTGAAACTGCATGTGTTGTACCTGTTCTATACGACTTACTAAAGTTGATGTTCTTGAATCCAGCATGAATGCGTCAGTGGGACTGCGTACATACTTACCTAAATGTTACATTCAGTTGTTGGAAAACCTTTTGCTCCTTTCAGTATTCCAATGGTCTCTTTGCACGACTGCTGCAGTGCAAATACATGATTTCCTCAAATATCAGTGTAATTGCCTCGATCTTCCTTACCTCTGCTTTTGGGTATTCGGAGGGGTTGATACCTATGCAACTTCTATAGGTAAATATTGTCACCAACGGCCCACCTGCAACTACTTTTGAGGAGTTTTTCCATTATGCGGGCAGAAGAAAAATATATACATGGCTGTTCCGCTCGCTGTCTTTGCTCCCCAGGGTGACGCCGGCAGAGCTAAGGCGCGGTGGCTACGCACAAACCTTGCCACGGATCTCAGGTGCAGGATACTTAGTGGTGATTTAATAGATGATGCAGTATAGAACAAACATCTAGAAGGTTTAACTAAGATAACTGGCAATTTAACAAGAGTAATTTTTACAATTCATTCAGAACTCTACTTAGAAGTATTGATATCAAGGAGACAAACTATAATTCATGTCAGCTACCTATCAAGAACAATCTAGCTGTGAAATGAGCAGCACCTATAGAAAAAATATTTTTTTCATTGAGGCTATCACAGTAAAAAAACTGTGGGAAGAAATAGGAGCTTGCGGCTGACCAGAAAGCAGCAGCTTCACCGGGGAGCTTTAGTTGTGCACACGTGGGACATCTGAAAATATGGACTGTTAGCAAAAATAGCTTTTCTGAGCTTCACATTTATGCAAATACAGATGAAATAATAAATAATTCTGCTACTAACTCCCCACAGGAGAAGATATTCAAGATCCAGCTGTCCAAGTCAAGACTGGAGAAACAAGGAAGCATCCATAATCTGGAAAAATCAGATCAGATTAGATCGTAATGATAATGACATCGGGGAAAACAAGAATGCATTTTCTTCTTCTGAAGAACCACCTCTCCTTTTTATGCAAGATTAACCAGAACAAATGCACAAATGTGGGAGTTCCATATTAATTAATCAAATGCTCAAACCAGATGAACAATGAATTAAATCAAATGAAGGCACGCGGATGGTACTTACGTAGATGCACATGCATGGATCCGATGTGTGAACGATCTAGCTGCTGGCGATGGGGGAAGATGGACAAGAAAACATATTGGAGAGACACGGGCTTGCCACAGCGAGTGTAGTCGAGCGGCGACGACTCCGACGACCCCTTCTCCATCTCTTAGCTGCCTGCAGGGCACGACGTGATGCACCGCAGCGGGGCAGGGCGCAGACGATCGACGGAAGCAGCGGCGGGATCGCTGTGCTGCAGGCGAGGATGAATAGGGCTTGGCCTGCTAACTTGCTAAGGGAGCACGGCGGCCGGTCGGCATGTCGGACGGGACGGAGGTTGGGGTAGGGATCACTATGGAGGGTGGAGACGGTGGGTGGCACGATGCAGGGCACGGCCGGCACAGCCGTGCGCTGCTCCTCGCTGCCTGCAATGTGACACACCCTGGCGTTCCGCGATGGCGGCGCTCTCGTAGATCGGCAGAGGAGCAAGACGTGGGCGGCAGAGGCTGGGAACCCTGGGGTTCCGCGATGGCAGCGAAGGCGATATCGTAGGAGTTGGATCGAGGAAGGAGTTGGATCGAGATGGGTGATGCCGGCGCGACGACTGTGGTCTCGTAGGAGTTGAACCGAGGGGGAGTTGGATCGAGAGGGACGATGGCTGCGGCGGCGGCAGTAAGTACGAATTGGATCGAGGGAGGAGGTGGATGGAGAGGGGAGCGGATTTGTGAAGATCGGATCGAGGGGCGGAGAAGCTCGCGCAAACGGACTTGGGTTTCGACGGGAGACGTGTCCCTGCTTTGAGGAGCTGACAGGCCCTAGTGGTGGCTGTCTCTGAAATTGCAAGAGATCGAAGGGAAAACAAGCAATTCGAGGGAAAATTTGAGGATTGATTCACTCAGATCTGAAGCAAGGGAGCTAGGGTTTTCGCCAGCCGGAACACGGCAGCTGCAAGGGCCAAGCCCAGGTTAATTTAGAATACCCTCTCCACAAGCCGGAGAGGGGATTATAAAGCAAAGTTCAGAGTAAAAGTAGATAGTGACATGTTTGACAGGTAAAAGACAACGCGGTAACTTTTAAAAAGTAGGTCGCGACGATGCTGGCCGTCCAGATGGAGATCGACGACCGTGGCCACACTTTAATCGGTGAAGCGGTAAGTTCTCCTCCGGGTCGTCAGATCACGGATCGACGGTCGTAGCTTCTCCAGGCAATAGCTGATGGTACTGTGGCTCATCATATGAACTGCTACAGTTGGCGGGCCTGACAATTCCCCCCTTCTAACAACAGACTTGCCCTCAAGGATGGAAATCAGGAAAGATCTTTTGTATAAAAGCCGCATCTTCCCAAGTTGCATTCTCCACTGGTAAGTTCAACCACTTGATGTGCCACTGCACCACTGGGATGCTGATGTCTCCCTGAACTCGTGGGATCAACCGTCTTTCAAGCAGAGTTTCAGGTTGGATGAGTATGTGCCCCTGCTCATCCAGGAGAGGTAATGCTGGGTTTGGAACAGCTTCAGGCCCAATGTGCTTTTTGAGTTGGCTGACATGAAAGGTGGGGTGAAGTTGACAGCCCTCAGGTAGGAGGAGGTGATAAGCTACAGGTCCAATTCTTTCCATGACTCTGAAAGGACCATAGTATTTGGAATGAAGTTTCAAGTGTCTGTGTATACTTAAACTGGTGTGCCTGTATGGTTGCAATTTGACATAGACCATATCTCCCACTGCCAGCTGTCTTTCAGATCTCTTCTTGTCAGCAAAGAACTTCATTCTTTCTTGTGCCTTGAGCAAATTGTCCTTAATCTGTTGTGCTATTGTATCTCTGTCCAGTTGGGCTTGGTAATCATCTCCCTCTACTGGTGGTAGCATCAATTCTGCAATCAGAGGGGGTGGTCTTGCATATAAGGCTTGAAAATGGGTCATTTTCAAGGATGTGTGGAATGTGGTGTTGTACCACCATTCAGCCATGGACAACCATGAGTGCCACTTCCTGGGGTGAGCAAAAGCCATGCATCTCAGGTATTTTTCCAGGCACTAGTTCACTCTTTCTGTTTGTCCATCAGTTTGGGGGTGGTAGGAAGTGCTCAAGTGTAGTTTTACTCCCATTTTGTTGAACAGATGCTGCCACAGGTGACTAGTGAATATCCTGTCCCTGTCAGTTACAATGACAGAGGGCAATCCATGTAGTCTGAATATATTGTCAGTGAAGGCTTGTGCTATTGTCCTGACAGTAATGGGGTGTCTCATAGCATAAAGTGAGCATATTTAGTGAAACGGTCAACCACCACAAGTATCATGTCCTTATGCTCAGACTTGGGCAGTCCTTCCACAAAATCCATGCTAATGTGGGTCCAGGCAAAATCAGGAACTGGCAGTGGCTGTAACAACCCAGGAGGATGTACATGTTGAGCTTTGTTTAGCTGACAGACAGGGCATTGCTGGACAAAGGTTTGGAATGCTTTTCTCATTCCTGGCCATGTGAAAAGGATTTTCAATCTATGATAAGTTGCTCTTTCACCAGAGTGTCCTCCCAGTTCAGACTTATGAAAAGAAGTGAGCAGAGAGTTTTTCAGTGCACTGTTATTGCCAATCATGATTTTTCCTTTATATCTTAGGACTCCACTAGTTAGGGTGTAAGGAGGTTGAGCAGCTGGGTCTATTGCTAGTTTAGCAAGTAGATCAGAGCATTTTGTATCCCCTTTGTAGCTATTCACAACTTCACTTATCCAAGTAGGAATTGCAGTACTTGACCCCAAAGCAAGTAAAGCATATTTAACTCTGGAGAGAGCATCAGCCACTCTATTCTCTTTTCCTTTTTTGTATTCTACTCTGAAGTTGTAGCCCATGAGTTTAATGAGAAGTTTGTGCTGAATGCCTTCAGTCACTTTTTGCTCTTGTATGTATTTTAAACTCTGCTAGTCAGTTCTGATGATCAAGGAGGAGGAGGCAAAGTAGTGCTTCCATTTTTTTAGTGCTTCAATGATTGCCAGAGCTTCTTTGTCATATGTGGACCAGGCAGCAGCTTTAGGGCCTAGTGCTTTGCTCATATAAGCAATAGGTTGTCCATTCTGCATGAGTACTGCTCCTATCCCATAGCCAGAAGCATCAGCTCCCGAAACAAAGGGCAAGGAGAAATTTGGTAGGGCCAGAACTGGAGCAGATGTCATTCTGTCCTTTAGTTGCTGAAAGGCAGTTGCTTGTGTATTAGTCCATTGAAATCCATCCTTTTTCAATGCATCAAACAGTGGTTTGCAGATCACTCCATAACTCTGAACAAACCTCCTGTAGTACCCTACTAAGCCCAGAAAACTTCTCAATTGTGTCACATTTTGAGGTGTGGGCCAGTTAATGATTGCTTCTACTTTGGCAGGGTCTGTTGATACTCCTTTGTCAGAGATCACATATCCCAAATACTCTACTTGGTTTTGTGCAAAGGTGCACTTAGAGAGCTTTGCATATAGTTGATGTTTCCTGAGTGCTTCCAGTACTAGTGTCACATGTTCTAAGTGCTCCTTATAAGTTTTACTGAAAATGAGGATGTCATCAAAGAAAACTAACACACAATCTCTCAGGAGGGGTCCCAATACAGTTTGCATGAGTTCTGTAAAGGAAGGTGGCCCATTTGTCACTCCAAATGGCATGACAAGGAACTCAAACAGACCAATGTGTGTGCTAAAAGCAGTTTTCTCAATATCTCCTTCTTTCATCCTGATTTGCTTGGTAAAAATCTTTGCTCCATTAAGTTCATCCAGTAGATCTTCTATCATTGGTATGGGATACTTGTTCTTAATGGTGTGGGCATTTAATTTTTTGTAATCAATGCATAACCTCCAAGTCAGGTCCTTTTTCTTGACCAGGATAGCTGGAGAAGAATATGGACTGTGACTTAATCTAATTATCCCTTTTTGCAGAAGGTCTTTAATAATTTCCTCTAGAGCATTTTTCTGGTGATGTGGCAGCCTGTATCCTCTTTGGTTTATAACTGGGGCTCCAGGTTCTAAGTTGATTGCATGGTCACAATCTCTCTTTGGAGGTAGACCAGTGGGCTCTTCAAACACATCATGGAAATTCTCTAAGATTGTCTTAATTCTAGGCTATTTGACAGAGTCATGGATGGTTTCAAGCTGTACTGGTTGCATCCACATCAGGGCTCCAGTGAGCATGTCCTCCATTATATTTTCCATATCTTGTAACAGGGGAGAGCAGGGACTTGTTGGCAGACTTTCATCCAGGAATGTGATGTGTTCTCCATTGGAGAGTTTGACTCCTAGCTGCATGTTAGGGAGATCAAAAGTGACAGGACTATGCTTATACATCCAGTCAGCTCCAAGAATGAGATCATATCCTGTAAGTTTCAACATTCTGAAATCAGATACTAGTTCCACTCCCTGGATAGTGTACTTGGTGTTGCAAAGAGAAAAATCACTGTATAATTTGCCCCCATTTGCTACAGTCACTTGGACCTGTTTTACTGGTGTTGCAGGGCAACCAGATTTGGCTGCCAGAGCAGGAGAAATGAAAGTTGTGGTGCTTCCACTATCTACTAAAGCAAGGCCCACTGAGTTTCCAATCTGGACTTGTAATGTAAAAGTGTTTTTCTTTTTGTCTTCAGGAATTCCTGTAGCTGCATGCATGGAGATTTTGAGTTCCTGTGTATCAGGAGGTTCTTCCTCCACATCAGATGGTTCCCCTTCTGTATCCACTATGTAAATAATGTCAGGGTTGTCCACTTGTGCTTGCAATGCTTGAATTTGAGCTTTTTGTGACATCTTGCACACCTGCTTGTGCCCTGGGAACCATGGTTCCCTGGATTTGTAGCAAATGCCCTTTTCTCTGGCCTATTGAATTACAACAGCAGGAGAAGTGCTCACAGGAAGTATAGGTTTAGACAGTTCCCCTGGAGTCCCTTTTCTGTAGTTAGGTGCATAAGATTTTTGTGTAACAACAGGAGGAAAAGATTTTTCAATTCTTCTGGCTAGCCACATGGCTTTTGTCATGTTGGGAGGTTCTAAGCATTCCAGATGACTTTGGATGTAAGGGTTCAGGCCTGCAATGAAACTATGCATGTAATAGTCATCTGGTACTGCAGGGTTGTCCCTCCTCATTAAGTTCATCTGTTGTTCAAACTCTGCTATATAGTTGTCCACTGAAGCTTGCTGAGTTAATTTGTGGAAGGCTTTTACATTTTCACATATAGAAGTTATTGCAAATCTCTGTGTGATTGCAGAGCAGAACTTGTGCCAAGGAGTGTGACAAGCAATGTATCCAGTTCCTCTCCACCATTGGACAACCTGCCCCTTTAAATAAGAAACTGCTATCTCAGTTCTCTGTTCAATGGGAGTTCTTGCAGCAGAAAAATATTGTTCGATGTTCTGAATCCATGAGTCTGCATCTGTTCCATTAAATTCGGTGATGTTTAACTTTGCACGTTTGACACTCAGGAGGTTTCTTCCGACTTCAGGTGTATAGGGTCTGTTTTTGTCCCTTCTGACCTCTGCTTCAGGTAGTTCTTCTACAGTCATCAAGTGTTTTGTAGCTAGAGCCTGTTGTTGCTGGGGTGTGTGGAATTCCTGCTTGTTAGCAGTGTGGTTCGGGTGTCTGTAGGGACCTTTTGGAGTGCCATCCATATTAAGTTCTCTGCCAGTTGCTTTGTCCACCAGCACAGCCGATCCCATGTTTGCAGGGTCTTGTTTGTCTGCAGGAAACTGGTTGTTAGGTAACTGCTTTGGCCGCCCTGGAGGAACAGCCGTGCTTCCCTGCCCTGATGCTGGATCAGGTCTTTCTTCTTCATCCTCATCCTCCTCCACTGACTGTTCTGTAGTTAACTTCAGCAGGGTGGTCTGAATTTTCTTGAAATTCTTCTGCATGCTGGCAAAATTTTTGTTCACCGAATCTGTGAAATGATAAAATTCCTTTCTATCGTCTTCTCTTTCTTGCCTGAGTGTTTTGATGTCCAGTTGCAGAGATTCCAGTTCCAAACACGCAGTATCTTGCGTCTCCCCTGCCATATCTTCAAGGTTGGTGTTGGGCATTACTTGCAAGATCTGGACCATGGACGAAGCTTGTGAGGAACGGAAAAGGATTTCACACCGTTTGCCCGGAACCCCACCACTCTGGTTCGATCTCGCCCATCAGATCGGAAAAAGAACCAAGAAAACAGCACTGAAAGGGAGGGTTGGGTGGGATTTTACATTGAAGAAATTTTCTTCAGGAACCACGACTCCACCTCTCTGCTGCCGATCGATTCACCGCCGCCAAACTCTGCCGAACTCCGCCGCCGCGCCAGATCGGAGGTCAGATCGGATCTGGGCTCAAATCCCGCCTCCAAGGACTACAACCTACGCTCTGTATACCACTTGACAGGCCCTAGTGGTGGTTGTCTCTAAAATTGCAAGAGATCGAAGGGAAAACAAGCAATTCGAGGGAAAATTTGAGGATTGATTCACTCAGATTCGAAGCAAGGGAGCTAGGGTTTTTGCCAGCCGGAACACGGCGGCTGCAAGGGCCAAGCCCAGGTTAATTCAGAATACCCTCTCCACAAGCCGGAGAGGGAATTATAAAGCAAAGTTCAGAGTAAAAGTAGATAGTGACATGTTCGACAGGTAAAAGACAACGCGGTAACTTTTAAAAAGTAGGTCGCGACGACGCTGGCCGTCCAGATGGAGATCGACGGCCATTACCACACTTTAATCGGCGAAGCAGTAAGTTCTCCTCCGGGTCGTCAGATCACGGATCGACGGTCGTAGCTTCTCCAGGCAATAGCTGATGGTACTGTGGCTCGTCATATGAACTGCTACAGTTGGCGGGCCTGACACCGCCTTCGCGGCCACCGGCGATGGCTGCCGGCGGCGGCGGCGTGGTTGTGGTGGAAGTCTGTGACGGCTAGGGTTCGGGGGCGTCGCCCTAGGAGGAGAACAGAGGTGGTGGGTGCGTTTTTTTTTTTGCGTGCGGGAAATAGTCGCTCGAGGGCACCGTGCGTGCGTGCGGGCGGGTCGTGCCCGTTTTTTTTTTCCGCTGGTTTTTCTTCGTAGATTTTTTTTCGTCTGGTTCTGTTGCTTGCGAGGGGAGTAGGGTAGCGAGTTAACAGAGGTGGGAGGATGACGAAAATAAAACGGAGGTGGGAGGATGACGAAAATAAACCAGCGAAAATAAACCACGTAGACTATTAACCAACTGCTTCATTAGGAGTAGAGACTAGTCGAAGTTACTCCCCACTATGAGTAGTCTCAGTTTTACAAACAAAAATCTATGCCCAACTGGTCGTCCGTATAATTATTACATTCACCCCGCAGTACACGGAACTGGAGGCTAGCAGCTAGTTTGGAGACAAATCCTTGCTGGCCATGGATCAAAAGAGACAGAGCAAGTCTGCATCAAGATTTACACAAAACTGTCGGTGTTTCATTTACTGCATGTATGAAACTGCGAAGATGCCTCGGTTGTTCTCTAGCCTCAAGTCACCTCGACCTTCGCCATCGGTCCCGCCTACTCGGAACATGCCTGTGCGACGTAGTACGTACGACCTCCGTGAAGACCACGCAGCTGACACTGGGATTTCGGTTCTGCTACTAATGCAGCAAGGATCTATGTCCATTCTTGCTGCTGTCGTGATGGTTTGCATGTGGATCCGTGCGCCTGTCTGTATTTCCCGTCTGTATATGTCGTTTTTGGCCCGGTCCCAGTGGAGTATTTATTGCGACGGCGTGGCGCACGGCCGTTGAGTGTAGGCAAATCAATACCAATACTGACAAATCATATTATGTATGGGGCAAATGTTTCTTTTTCGATTGCTTAATTTTTGTACTCTATATACACACACCAACTATCTTATACGGGGGTTTGGAATAAGTGAGGTCATATGTTGTGCTGTATTTGTGGCAATGCATTGTTAGTAAGGGTGAAAGTTTTTTTTAATAGCGAGTTCAGGTATATTTCTTCACATGATATATAAGTAGCATGTTTCACATATATTTGCGAGCTTTTCTTGGTTGTGAATCTGACGTACCAGTACGTGCTATTTCTGCTGATATACTGTGCTAATGACTCCTCAATGTTCATTTTGATTGTAGGGGATGGCAGCATCAACACTTTCAGCCTTGGTTCCTTATCTCCAGTCCCCTCAATGTATTGGTCTTTTTGTCCACAACCAGCCTTACACTACTGTATTTGATATACTTTGTTGGACTATATATGATTGCTTTAGGGGTTGGAGGTATCAAGCCATGTGTTCCGTACTCCCTCCGTCCGGAAATACTTGTCGGAGGAATGAATGTATCTAGACGTATTTTAGTTCTAGACGGCAAGTCGGACCAATTGTTGAGATTTATGTGAATAACCATTCTGGTAAGAAGTTCGCCCAGAGTGTTTCAGATGGTTGCATGGGCCATTCTTGTTTTTTTGGAGTTTGCTTGACTCTATGACTTGCAAACACAGTGGGGGTTCAACAAAGGCATGCATACTTACATTTTGGAGCAGTGAGCTAAGTCAGATCAGCTTGGATTTTCAGTCAGAAAGTTTTTCCCCTATATCTGCAACCACATAATACAATCATCTACTATTTTTTTTCAACCCTCATTTAAGCATATCGCATTCCCCTTCCTTTTATTTATTTACTTTTAAGAGCTCTGCTTTAGCGTTCTATGTCATATTGGTATCATCTCTATATAACTTTTTTTATGGAAACAGAAGTTGTGTGTGCAATGTTGAAGCTTGTTAAGATATTATTATTGCAGACTTACCTTATCACCTATTAAATCTGACACTTTTTATTGAGGGCATTTATATTAGAGATGCTAAAAAAGGCCCATGCTTTTGCTGAAAATGCTGCTCAAAACGTCGTATCATCAATTCATCATCCCTGAAGTCCAGATTACACAGAAGCCCAAATTTACACGCAACACTGTTACCATCTACTATCAAAGAACATCAGCTTGTGATATCCCGTTTTCATATGATATTTTGCCTTATACACCTTATAGGTTGACTTTGATTGGAGTAACACTATGGCACAAAACAACTTACTAAGTCTCCCTAGATAATTTTTCACTTTCTCATACACTTAACAGTATACTCTCTGCATCTCTTGTAGCATGGTGGCCTATAGCTAGAGGTCCTTGAGCCTAAAATAAAATGGCATGCAGGAACAACGGCCTAGAACTAGAGGAATTTACAGGAATGAGGGGTACCCTATCCCACCTGCACGGTAGATTAGGTTGACGACCCGTGAGGGACAACGGCCTTAATTTCATATGTAATATGTGTTTTTTTAGCTATGAATATTAGATGGGGAAGGGTTGAAATATTTTATGCACCCATGGTTCCTAAATGGTATATGTGTTTTTTTGCAGTAGTTCCTAAATGGTCACCTCCAAGTGCCTTTTCATATGTAATAATTTGCCATGCAATTGCATAATGCAATGAAGTCAATGGTTGTAGTATCTTGGAAACATTTGTTCTGAGGGAACAAAATCCTCCTTGTGTTGACTTCAATTAATGGGCAATAACAAGGGGCATGCTTCATGAGACGATCGGTCTTAAGCTTAAAAATACATCAAGTACTATCTGTCAATTACAATGCAGTGTACGATAAAGAGTCGTATATTTTTTTACCACTTTTTTTTACTTTGTGCATCAAATCTCATAGGACAAGTCACCGAATTACATTTTTATCAAAATTATTGCAAGTGAAGTGGATTTCAACTATTTTTCATTTATTACTGATGTTAAATTTGACATGCATCGTATTAATATATGCAACAAGTACACATTTTAAAAAGCCCGTGGCAACGCACGGGCAGTCTACTAGTCTATGTTACTACCTTCATAGTGGGGAGTAACATACTTGTGATGCCATGCAACATTTCATTTATTAGCTTATAGACTCATCTTGTCTTGATATGTGTGATGTTACTCATGTTATGAGTAATTAGAGGGTGCTTGGATACGTTTTAGAGCAAGTATAATAGAGATGAGTCAGCAGGCTATATGGAATAAACTAGTATATTTTTGCTTAGTTGGAGGAAAGAGAAGGGGAGAGAGAAGGTAAGCGGGCTCTTCGTGAAGAGCCAGCTCTAGCACGTGCTCCTAGGCACTTTGTGAGAATGAAAGGTGGGCCACATAATGAAAAAGTAGTACATTTTTTTGATCTACTATTATACATGTTGGCTATAAAATGAGTTGTAGATGACATGTCACTGGCTTATAGCCAGCAGCTAGCTATACTATTAACCATGCTCTTAGTCCCATGACTAAAAGTAGTGGGACTAGAACTTGCTAGCCTCACCCATGCTTGGATCCAAATACTAAAGAGATTAAAATCAAGTTATTGAGAATTTATTATCCTCCAAACCCTTCAATCCAGAACTCGCATGTGTTAAAGGAGAGGAATTAAATGAAGAGAGATGGCTAATACATATTTTAGTAGGTTTCCTATGATTAAATTTTTTTAGCCGCAGGACTAGTCCTAGCCTCTCTTTAGTCAGGGGTGCTTGGAACTTTAGCCTCTAAAAGACTATTTTTAGTCAGACTAAAAATAATCCTTTGGATCCAAGCACCCTTTTAGCTATGTTACTCAATTCATCTCTCTCCTTATTAAATTATTGCCGCATAAGCAAATTTGCTGAGTTAGACATTATGTTACTGTTGAAGTTACTCCCACTATGCGTAGTCTGATGGCATGGGTTTATCGATCCTTGCTACACCAATTACCATGCAAGACCTTTTTGTGTGTGTGGATAATTACCTTGCAAGACCGATGTCTATGTGTGTGTTCTCTTGGCTGTTGTATTATAGTAAAACAAAACCAGTAAAAGCAAGCTACCTACGAGCCGTTCCATCATACTATTGAACGGCTATGGCATGTCGGTCGTCCCACCAATTTTTGTGCCTCATACCGTGAGTGCCGCAAGTAGTCCTGGTCATGGGAAGCCCGACCCGACCGGCCCAAAAAAGCCCAACCCGGCCCGGACCGACGCTGCCCCCGGGCCGGGCTCGGGCCTAGTTTTAGTCCGAAGGCCGGGCCGGCCCGGACCCGGGCCCATCGTTTTTGCATTTTTCTGAAGGTCGGCCGGGCCGGCCCGAAGCCCGACTGGCTCTTACGTGCTCGGGCCGGGCTCGGGCCCAGAAACACAGGCCCGATGGCCGGGCCCGGACCTGGGTTTTTTGCGTCGGGCTTGGCTAGGTCCGGCCCGGCCGGTGGTTTGGCCAGGTATAGCCGCAAGGCCCACATAAACAAGTTGCTGCTCCAAAAATCAATTTAGGCAGCGTGTGGTTCACCGGGCCTTATTCGGTGACTTAGACAGACCATTTGTAAGTTTTAGTCTAGCGACTTGCCGAGGCTTCGCTCCAGGTCAGGCTGCAAGTGGGACTGTTGGTGGGCATCCCACCCAGTTTCACTACGGTTTGGTGGGCAATATTTAACATCCCACTTAAATTGCATGCTCAGGAGCGTAAGTGAGATCCCACTTAATCCAATTCACACAAGATTCTAGCAATTTCATGCTACAGTAAACATGATTGCAACTTGTGAAGTAAAGTGCACATCCCACTTAATCCCAACTTTCAATTTTCCCAAGTACCAGAAAAACTCGGCGAAAGCCGTTTCATACTTAGGGAAGAGTTTGCCGAGTCTATTCTCGGCTAAGGGTACTCGGCCCAATCCCTTCAGACAAAGCCGACTTTGCCGAGGACCATCCATTAGGGACTCTGCAAACGCTTTGCCGAGTCCTAAGTGTGGAACTTGGCAAAAAAGGGCACTTGACCGGTTGGATGAAGACGGCGGTTGCCACGTGCTATTTGTGAGCTGCGTTGGGATTTTCTCAAAGAAGATAATGATGCAGTACAGTAGAGATAATTAAGTATATTCCTCAGTTAAGAATCAAGATTATCAATCCAGTACGAGAACCACACGAACCTCGTTAGCAGCATTTACACACATAAAAGCAAATACTTGCACCCAACGCAAGCAAGAGGGTTGTCAATCCCCTCGGTGGTTATTTGCAAGGGTCAAATCTTGTAGTGGTAGATAGATAAAATAAAATACAAAATAAAATAAAATAGAAAAAGTGCAGCAAGATATTTGTGAATTTTATATATGGTAAGAGTAGACCCGGGGGTCATAGTTTTCACTATAGACTTCTCTCTCGAACACAAAGGATATGATGGGTAAACAAATTACTGTTGGATAATTAATAGAAAAATGCAAAGTTATGACGATATTCAAGACAATGATCATGTATACATGCATCACGTCCGAGACAAGTAGAGACCGACTCATGCCTGCATCTAGTACTATTACTCCATCCATCGACCACTATCCAACATGCATCTAGGGTATTAAGCTATAGAAATAGAGTAACGCCTTAAGCAAGATGACATGATGTGAACAAAATAAACTCTAAACTCCATCGTTATATATTTAATGGCAACAATATAAATACGTGTCATTTCTCTTTCTGTCACTAGGATGGAGCACCGCAAGGTTGAACCCATCACAAAGCACCTCTCCTATTGCAAGATAAATCATCTAGTTGGCCAAACCAAACAGATCGATTGGAGAGAAATACAAAGCTATAACAATCATGCATAAAAGAGTTCAGAGAAGACTCAAATATTTCTCATGAATAATCCGATCATAAGCTCACAATTCATTGAATCTCAACAAACACACCGCCAAAAAAATTACATCGGATATAACTCAAAGAAGATCGAGAAGAACATGTTATTGAAGATCAAAGAGAGAAAAGAAGCCATCTACCTACTAGCTACGGACTCATAGCTCTGTGGTAAACTACTAATGCCCTCTGTGATTGATTCTCCTTCGACAGAGTACCGGAAAAGACCTTCAGATGGGATCGCGGAAGAACAGAAGCTTGTGGCAGCGGAAAAAATGTTTCAGGTGGCTCCCTGTCATGTTGGAATATTTGAGAATTTATAGAGGCGGAATTAGATCAAGAGGTGCCACGAGGGGCTCACAAGCCTGGGGCTTGCCCCCCTCCCTGGGGCGTGCCTAGCAAGCTTGTCGCTTCCTCGTGGCTCGTCTGGTCTTCAGCCTAACCTTATAGGGTCTCTCTTGGTCTAGGAAAAAAATCGTCAAAAAGTTTCGTAGCGTTTGGATTGCGTTTGATACCGATTTTCTGAAAAACAAAAAACAAGCAAAAAAACATCAATTGTCATTGGGCACTAGGTTAATAGGTTAGTCGCAAAAAGACATATAATTTCATATAAATGTAAATAAAACATTCAAGATTGATACTATAATAGCATGGGATAATAAAAAAATATAGATATATTGGAGATGTATCACCACATAGCAGGATACTTTGCCGAGAGCGTTAATAGAGGACTCGACGAACTTAGAAGCCCAGGAACGAGGCACATGGCCTCAATTATTTGCCGAGATTGGGCTTAGGTCCTCGACAAACCATGTCTTTACCGAGTGCTTATTTTGTCGAGTATAACCCACTCGGCAATACCTTGCCTAGGCAAGTCCTAGCGGCCTAATTTGGCCGATATTCCCGCAACTGCACTCCCAAAAACCATGGATTAGGCCACCAGAGCCTGACATGTGGACTTTTCGCCGAGCTTTGCTCTCAGCAACTACTCTTTGCCAAGTGTGTACCCGGTAACCATAAATTCATATATTTTCTTATATTTGTTTCCACATTAGCCCTGCAACAAAAGACATATATGTATAGCAAATTGTACCATTGATAATAGGGATCTCTTGACAATACAACATCATAGGCGATACCATAAGCATCACACCCTAGCAAATCGATCATAACAGGTACCAAATCTTCATGAAACTGGCAAAAGCACCATGACAAGTCCCAAGTAGTCACTAAAACCTCAATGCAACCAATTTATGTTACATGGACCACACAAGCATCACACTAAGCAAGACCACAATAAGGATAGACAAGTTCTTCATTCAACTCCACATGATCTGATTTCTCCCCTCTTGGAGCAAATAGTTGGAGCAAGCATACTCTACCTCCTCTCTAGCATCACACCCTTTGTAACAATTGTCTTTGTAGCGATTAACTTATTCATGGCATGCTTTTTCCATGAATCATAGACCCTTGGACGTCTACCTGAGTACACCATATATCACCTCATCTAATTTTTTTTAGAAAAGGAGGATGTACCTCCGGCCTCTGCATCTGAATGATGCATGGAGCCATATTATTAATTACTCACAAAGACCATACAAGGTGATACATCAATAAGCCTGAAGCCACCATCTTGGCAACATTGTTGCTACTCTTATCCCCTTGATGAAGGTGTGCCGAATGTACGGGCCTAATACCAAACTGACATCACACCAAAGCCTAATATCTAAAGCCGGGTGTCTCATCCAAGCCACTACCTGGATTAGATCCCACTCCGGTCTGGCACACTCCCAGTGAGCACCGCACGCTGCAAGGGTCGTCACCTCCATCATCCCTTGGTCATCCCCAAAGCAGAACTGATGTACCGGCCTTGCTAGACTTCTCTGCCATCAACGCCACCATGACGCCAGACAGCTTCCTCCTCCTGCACACGTCCATCCAGACTCATCCGTCGTCGAGAATCAGCTACACCATTCCACCAATACTCGTCGTCGTCGACGCGGTAGATCCAACGCCGCTCCACCTGCCGACCTCCACACCGTCGCCGCTGTAGGAACTGCCATGTAGAGCCCACCACCCATAGTACCTCTCCCCCGAACACCCAAGCCTCCCAAGACGGCGCCTCCATGGAGGACACGACGCTAAGGGCGCCGCCATTGCCCAATCCGGGATGGATTTTGGATTTTCGTCCGGGAGTGGGTCAGAGGTGGATAGGAGGGGACCTCGACTACGGTTCCAAGGAGGGTAACGACGCCAAAGCCGTCGCCGATGCCGTGTTGAGCTAGCCGACCAAAGTTTCCTCCGGTCCCCAACATGTACCACCAACCTCTGTCTGCTCTGGATCTGGCCACAAACCGACAAACGAAACCATCCGGAGAAGAAAGCACCATGGGGCAACTCTGTTGCAGATCCGTTCAGGCTCCAGATCCAGAGAATAACAATATTTCATGATTCATATATGGAGGCATAAGCAACATAAGGATTCATGATTCATATACCAATAGCATCATAAGTTGTCATCCATGTCCACATCACCAGCTACATAACTACATCCCTACATCGACGTCAAATTGTAAGGCTGGATTACTCTGGGAATGAGCTCTACTCCGAGTCGGAGCAGGTGGGAATATCCCCCAAATGAAGGAGGCATCGTAGTTGACATTGGAGGATGACAGAGTCAATGGCACCAAGTCATCACTCTCCTCATGCAGCACTTCTTTCTTGGCTAAACCCTAAAAAAACTTCTGATGCTCAACACGTAGGCGGGCCATCATCTCGCGGATGCCTTCGGCCTTGTGCTTGATCATCCTGGATCGACTCGTAGATTACGCAGTTCCCAGCAAGCAACTGTGGGTTCGCCTGAATGAGAGACGCCAAGTACGCTTCATCGTCGACCAGAGAGTCCACCCTAAAGGGAGCGGATTTGTAGGGTGACGCCATGACCACGATTCAGTGCTAACACCCTCTGGTACATTAACAAAAAAATGCGTGACAAACATAATTCGACATAAATATTGATCATCAAATAATAATGCCGGGCAGTCAAACATTCCGCATTCCTGTCACACAGGGTTTGCACAAGATGGAAGAAAAGACAACCCTTTTGAACATAATGGCTTTTGTGTTCTTTACTATCCTACTCTCAAATTAGGGAGTAGGATAGTAAAGAACTCGAAAGATATTATGTTGTGAATGGTTCTCTTCCTTCATCGTAGCGAATCCGCTATGTGTTAGGAATGGAGGATGATTGACTTCGACATTAAGCTTCTATCGGTTGAAGCTTGGCTAGTTGTTATTTCTTCTTCCATCATATGCCAACCGCTATGTGTTCAAAATAGAGAATGTCACAGGGATTTGCTGAAGATGGAATAAAAGACATCCATTCTGAACATAACGATATTCGAGTCCTTCAGGATCCTAACACCTAATTTTAGACTAGGATAGTGAAGAACTCAAAAGCCATTATGTTTTGAATGGTTCTCTTCTTCCATCATAGTGAAATCGCTATGTGTTAGGAATAGAGAATGATTGACTTCAACATTAAGCTTCTGTCCATCGGCTAATAATTGTTTCTTCTTCCGCCGTGAGCAAACGCTCTCATTTTAGATGGATCGAGTATGATCATGACGACTCGAAATAATTAAACACAAGTCACACAACAATGTTTGAAACGACATACTAATTAAGTTCACAACAATCATACAAGTAGCAAAGGATCTGATGTCTGGACACATTGGCTCTCCGCCGACTCCATCAAGGGGTTGCCGCAGTCCCGACCGTGGCAAGGGTGGCTATCAAGGTATCTACAGCTGCACAAGCTCTCTCGGCTGAAGCAGCCGCCCTCTCGGCCACTGCACGAGCATTGTCCTTGTAGGCGTCCGGCCTCCCGGCCGCTGCACGAGCTCCCTTCTCGCAGGCTGCTGTCCTCTCGGCTGTTGCAAGAGCGCTCTCCTCGCAGGCAGTCGCCCTCTCGGCTGCTGCCTCCGCTCTCTCGACAGCTGCATGAGCTCTCTCCTGTGAGGCCAGCACCTTCCGTGCCGCTCCAACCACCCTATCGGTGGCCTCGGTCTCCCTAACAAGGCGTCTCCAAGTCCCCATCTTTGTCGTCGAATAGTGAACACGCAGACCTAACCTAACATGAAGAAAAAACACATTGAATTTAGAATGAAAAAGTCCGCACACAGACATACAGGCATATGGGTTGACTTTCAGTACGTCGAGACTTTCTTCAACAGCTGTTATCTCTTAAATGGTACTATTTAGTTTTCACGTCAGATGTGCCGTATTCAATGATCCATTTAATCTGGGTGTTCTAACCTTTTAGGCTGATCATAGTGGGGAATAACTTAGACTAGTAACATGCATATGTTACTAGTCTATGTTACTACCTCTATAATGCATAGTATCATAAATTAGTATCATAGGTAGTCTCATTTATTGCCATGCATGACACATAGTAGCACTATATTTATTATGTTACGGTATCTACCTATATTACTATAACCATCTCTCTCTTCTTTAATTGCCTGTCACATAAGCATGTTTGCAAGTCCCAAGTATATGATACTACTTATGTTACCCCCACTATGGCCAGCCTTAAGTTTGCAGCCGATGGTTCCGGCCTGACGAAGATGTATGCTATGCCCGGCGCAAGCACCTAGATTGCACTGAGAAAAGGACATGGAGCATTTGATCCCGAGCTCATATGCTCTCGCATGAACAGTAAAATCGAAAAAAAAAACTGTTTTCTTTTGTGATAAACATTGATAAATTTTCTAACTGCGTGCAAAATTTCAGGTTGAAAGGACATTCGTGGAGGTCTGGGCAAAAAAATCGATGGTCCAAAAGGACTGTTGTTGGAAGCATTCTGGAGCATTGATTTTGTTTATTCTTTCCCAGACCTTCACGAATGTCATTTCGGCCTGAAATTTTGCATGCAGTTAGAACATTCATCAATGTTCATCACAAAAAATATTCATATTTGTTTGATTTTTTTTGATTTTACCGTTCATGCAGGAGCATATGAGCCCGGGATCAAAAGAGCACTTTCGCTGAGTAAATAAATAACCAACCGGCAGATGACGCCAACCAAAATCAAAGTCCCCCCAGGATCCCCAGCAAGCCCGCAGACTGATTTCTCCATTGCTGACATTCAATTACGAAATGGGCACGGCCTAGTGCAGCAGCACCAATCCTGACCCTGAATGAACATAAAAGTATTCGTGCAAAGTTATTTACTACAGAAAACAGAGTATTCCAACTTGAGCTAATGCCCCAAAATACTTGAATGAAGTGGAGAGGAATTCTTAAAACAGTTTTGCTAAAGCATATCTAGATGTGCAATAAGTAATGCACATCTAAGTCCTATGTCATTCTTCTTAAAATTTCTGGAGGATTCAGTCTCACGCAGAAAAAGATTTCGAGTATTCCAGTACTCCATATTTTCCATGGAAATCAATGAATCAGAAAAAAGATCCCCACACATCGGTTTTTTTTTTGAGTGCCCCACTCATCCGTTTCGTAGTGACCATCAACCGTGTTTTTCGATATAAAGCATGTTTTTATTAATTCAAATTTAGCACGAAGAGGAGAATACAAATTAGAAACCAAGAGTGCTCAGATTCTTCTTCTACTAAAGACTTCAGCCGCAACCTGTATCAGCAGTTTTGCTCAGTTGGACCGCAGTACGCGCAGTCCTCGTTTGTGTAAAAACTTGACAAAAATTCAAGCCAATGAGCCGCTTGAGCTATACCATCTTTGATCTTTAGCTGCCACATTTCATTTTATCTATATTGGTCAGTCGTAAGCAAGCACGGTCTTGGCGGAAATCCTGACTGGCCAGTTCTTCCTGTTGAAATAGACTGTCTGAACGCGTCAAAAAAGAAGAAGACTGTCTGCGGACTGTTTCATTGACAATATTCTGCTAAGAACGAAAGGCCTAAGCAAGCTTGACTTTGAAAGATACGTATCTAGCAAAGAACGATCCTGCTGTTGCTCCGAGGATGAAATTGATCAAAAATAATCGCTGAAAGATACCCATGAAGATCCGAGCTCGTCAGAAAATCTAGAGGATGCAAGATAATTAAATTGGAGCACCCACAAGGAATTGGCGTACTCTCTCCAGTCTCCATCTCACTGCAACTGTCCCTGTCTGTGAGAGAAGCCGTTTCTTTTCTTCTTCTTCTGCGGGGGTGAATGACTCGATGAAGGTACATATATCTTTTTTCAAAAAACAACAACAACTTGACAAGTAAGCTGAGCAAAGAAAGCTTGAAACTGTGTAACAATTAAGAACTACTGTATTAAGGTAATGCACTCGTGCTTTTATTTCAAAGTACAGATATCCGTTCCCAGATCAGCTAAGCAGCTAATTAAAGAACCAAACTTAGCGTTCTCCTGTTAGTCTGTTATGCATAATTCTCTAACTTTGACTGTTATGGATATTATTAAAGAAAAACATTTATCTTTGATTAAATGAAAGCAGTACCGTTAATTTTTTTCTCTCAACAAATTTGGTACTGATAAGTTCATCTGAAAGTTGAGATTTCTTCACCAAGACCATGTATGTTGGAGATTATGGTTTTGTCTGAACCATCAACTGTCTATAAAGGACACGTAACAAAAACTGTCCATAAAGGAGCTGGAGAACCAGTACATCGTTGCTTCAAGACGATATCATAAATAATGTCAATCTGAACAGACAAATGTGCCTTGCAAAAAAA
This sequence comes from Triticum aestivum, assembly GCF_018294505.1. Lineage (NCBI taxonomy): Eukaryota > Viridiplantae > Streptophyta > Magnoliopsida > Poales > Poaceae > Triticum > Triticum aestivum. The sequence goes on from NC_057813.1 coordinate 62,496,608, forward strand.
AAAAAGACAACTGTGTACATCACTAGTGTAAAAAACACTCTTAAAGTGTCAAAAACGCCCTTATATTATAGGTTGGAGGGAGTATATATTTAATACGCAAAAGAGATAGGGATGAATACGACTGTTTATATCCAATTCAAGTTGTGGAATGCAGCGTTGCTTTAATAGCAACAGAAGCATTCTCCTGGTAGGGCTGAAGCACACATGTAAAGTCATATACTACATATGTAGTAATACTGCCTCCGTTCGGTTTACAGGCAACGTTCCATAAAACATGAACTTCCCCAACGTCGGACATTCAGGGTTGTAAAATGCAAACAATACCATTAGAATGTTATTTACAAAAGTTGAGGACTGTACCTGTCTAAACCACCATCTATTTACAAATGAAATTACAGAACTTCTAGTACATCGGTACTACTTTGAAAACATAAGTATATTGTCTAAAGAGAATATGCACACTGAACATCTACCTCTTCTTTCCAAGAGAGCGCGGAAGAGAGAAAAAACCAAGTCCTCTATAGTCCAAGATATGGAATGCAGCATCACTTCAATGACGAGGGAAGTACTCATGAGCATCTGCGCTTCCCTTTACCTTAGACATTGTGCATCTCAATCTGAATGTGTCCTGCAGGGACAGAGCCACCATGCATGCCATTCTGCTGCAATGGGTCAGGCTCTGTGTCTCCAACATTTTCGCCGCTCATATGGACGCCCCCGGAATTATTATTGCCAGCTTCATGGAAGGATTGTTGATCAGGGCTGGGGTTGTCACCTATGCCATTCTGCAACAGATGGGACTCATCGTTGGTGCCACTGTAGCTGACACTTTCCACATCAGCCTTTCTCAACTTAGTGCATCTGGCATGAATCAACCTCATTATGCTTATCAGCAGCATGAGAGTTGAAATGGATCCAGTGATGACGAAGAGACCAGAGAAGCTTTCTAAAGTAAGAGGCGCTGAATCAGTGTCTGGGATTGTGCCAGCATCTATCGGCGATGAAGTTGTGCCAAACCATTTCACTTCGATTCTTGATCCCTCATCCCCTCCTGCTAGGTTCAGGATGGCAGTTGAAAGATTATGAACGAGCGGAGAACCTAGATGAAATGCCTGAAGATAAGAACACAAAGTCAGCAACTAATTGTTTTTGGTCCAGACTGCAGCATACGCTGCAAGAACAAATCAGGAATATACCAAGGCATTAGGTTGAGTAGCTTACAAAACCAAATCCAGGAGTCTTGTATATGGATCCAAGCATAGTAAAATCATTTTTGTACCGATCGTCAGAGAGGAACGAAGTTAAATAAGGGATCTCATCAACAATAGCCGACACCCCTCCATTCTTGGATCCCTTCCGTAAAGCAACAGCATATTCTTCTTTCGTGGTGTACTTCCTTAACCTCTTTTCACTGATGTAATGATTCAGCAAGAAGGATCGCACAAATGAACCATCTTGGTATCCTACATAGTCACCACTCTGCCGGAGCTTCTCAAAATCTGTCAAACGGAGCCTCTTTGCAGTCAGATAGGATGACAGGCTTGCTGTGTAGCTCTGGACAAGAACCAGCACTACAAAGCACCATATCACCACAACAATTTTTGACAAGGGGCTTCTAATAGTATGACCTGTGCATGGAATAACCAAGAGACTGTAATCTTATAACTATGGTAATATATTAAAATACTTATTATAATGCATCAAATATTGTGAGAGGAACTTCAAGTTTCAAGTGCTGACCATGAGAAAATGTCAAAGTGGAGAAAACGAAGTAGAGGGCAGTGCTACACTGTCTTGACCTTGATCCTTGGTACTCCTGATTTCTGGGTAGTTCAATCATCCAAATGACAAAGCCAGTATAGAAGAAGAAGACCATGGTTGCAAACCAAAGCTTCCCTGTTAGTGGCTTTACAAATGCCCAACAGATTATTGCATCTGTTTTATCCTCAGGAAGCACAAGCATAGACACACCAGGCTGTGTGTATGGTACTGTGAAGTCGGCTATGGTCTCTCTTTCCACGGTTATGGTCACATCGCCTACTGCTCCATCATACACCTGTTTACCCGTCAGATAATTAGCAGAGATGAAAAGGTATTTAGGTACAAGAAACTATAGTGTTAACATATGAATACTCGTAAAAAGGATGAGATGCAAGTGGTGTAGGAGTTAGCCTTACCCCCAAAGACACGTTGCCTACTAGCTCATCATAAGTACCGTCGAACGCAACATATTTATGGCACGGACGAGGTTGTAAATTCCTCATAGCAGCCTCAAAGATATCAATGCTGTAGCCAGTGACATGTTGTTTCTTGGAATTAGGATTAGTAACAGTCACAAAAACTTGAAAACCTGGTTTGTGCGGCACGGCAATCTTTAGCCTTTTACCTCTGCAACTCTTGCTTGATTTTCTTGTATCTAGTTTTCTTCTGTATCTTCTATCGGTTTGTGAGTTAGGAAAGGTTATACTGTCATTTCCAAGTGTAAAGCCAAATTTTGCATAGCCCCAAGGAACTGTTACGGAATCTTCCAGCCAAAAGGCACACGATGTTGGAGAAATGCTGGGGAAGGAGAGAACAGGGACTTGGTTGCGGCGACGGCCCAGGTGTGTGACATGATCTTCTTTGGTTAGTGTCGCAGGGCCCCATATGATGGCTTGCACTTGCCTATTCTTGATCAGGTCCTCGGCTGCCAAAATCATAGAGAATTAGCCAAGCAAATAGCATGATCTAGGAACAATTAAGCAAGCAAATAGGCCTATTGTTGCATTATTCATTTAAGTATTTACACCACTGTTTTAAATAGCGGGCTATGCAAAATAGCAGCGGTCCTCCAAATCAGCTTGCTATAGCTGGCTATTACAAAACCTTATCGAAAAATTGTACATGAATCTTATAGCTGATCATTTAGCGGCACACTGCTCAAACCGCTATAATGACGCTACAGCTGGCTATTCAAAACTTTGACTTACACTATATGTTGTAGTTTCACGCCAGAGTAAGGGATTATCAGCATCATCAAAGTGAGGGACTATAGGTATGCCGTGCATCCGCATAACAGATCCTTTTTGCTTTCGTAACTTCCATACATACATACAAAAATAACTTGAAAGAAAATTTTGCCCTGCCGCTTTGTACCCACTAGCCAGCCAGTGGAGTCGCGAGAAAGAGTACCTTGTGGGCAAGAGCTAAGGAGGCTTTGCCGCTAGCTGCAACGACGATGGAGGCCATGGCGGTTCGCTGGGTCAACAGAGGTCAAAGCCTCAGAGGGACCGTGGGTGGTGCAGCCGTGGCCCATAGCCAGTAGTGGCAAGGCGACAAGCGGAGGAAGGACTCAGCATCTCGGCGCCGGGCGGGAGTAGCGTGTCTGGACATTGAGGGGTTGGCCTGCTGAGGCTGTCGGCGGTGCTGGGGTTACGACGGTTGTATGAGGGAAGCGAGTGGATGTTTGGGCGTGTGCCGTGTGGTACTACTACTAGGTGCATGGGCCCAATTGACAAAAAAACAAGTGCCTGGGCCCTAGAAGGCCGGTGTGTTACGTGGGCCAACATTGCACAGGGACCCGATCGATTTAGGGTTTATGAAACGAACCAGAATTTTTTGCTCAAAGGAAAAACCGAACTTTTCTCAACAAAAAAAACCGAACAAAAATATCTCTCACCAAAAAACAAAAAACCTCGTTTTCCTAAAAAAAACTCCTCAAACATTAATATGAACGAAATTCTTTCATATTTATCCCAGAATATTAAGTGTGTTTTTTCTTGCGGAGATATTAAGTGTGTGTATTGAACTGAATGAACTTTTTTTGAGTAAAAGGGATTACGAGTTCACTTGAATTGAATGAACTTGTATGTCATCTACTCATATTTAAATTTAAGTCCGAATTTGGATCGTATGGAAAAACAATCTTTGAATTTAAGCTCAAGTAGCCAGAATGCCAGATACATGCAGGGGTGAGATATGTTGAAGCGAAGACGACTAGAGAGAGATATTTAGGTTCGACGTATGTTCTTTTACCAGCATGTGCGGCCGTGGTCAGATCACCGCGCGAGTCTCGTACGAGCAGCTCGATCCGCGCGGCGCCGGAGCCGGCGTGAGCGGCGTGGAAGTCGTCCAACGCCATGGAAATGCAGGCGCGCCTCTCCCTCCCCACGCTCGTCAGGTCCAGCACCACGCCGACCCGCACCGGCGCCGCCGACGGCGATGCAACGGCAACGGCGCTGCTCCAAAGCGTGAGCAAAGTGACGAGGATGATTACGATCCTTGCTGCCGGCCGCTCCATGCGCGCGCGCGGTGGCATTCTCCCTACTACTGTAATTCGGTGTAGTTTGCTGTCCGTCCGTGGAACGTGGATACGGTAGGACTGCACTGCACTCCTACATCGTGTATATATACTGTCCGCCGTGTATGTACATTGATGTGTATGCACCGGGCGGGTGGCCGGCGGCGAAATTTCCTTGGTAATCCTCCTCATCCTCGGGCGAAATTTCTTGTATGCAAGCAAGTTCTCTAGAAATGCAGCGAAAGTCTGAAAGTGTCTCTCTCTCCCTCTCTCTGTCTCTTGACTCAGCCTCAAGAAGTCACTTGGATGCAAAGGCAAGAAGCGTGGCACCATTGGAAAGGCGTCCTCAGCAGCTTGATGGATCATCTTCGGTCTCTTGGCTTGTCCTCACAATTCGGCGAGTGTGTCCAGGCAGCGGCAGGCATGTGAGTTTCGACGAGGTTTCTGGTGTCAGTGTCAACTGTCAACTGTCAAGTAGAATGTTCGCTAGGGTAACTGAAGCATAGATAAGGCGAAAAAATAACGACAGTCGCAAGAATGGACATATATAGATCCTTGCTGCATTAGTAGCAGAACCGAAATCCCAATGTCTGCGTGGGCTTTAGGGAGGTCGTACGTAGTACATGGCACATGCATGTTCCGAGTAGGCAGGAGCGATGGCGAAGGTCGAGGTCGACTAAGGCTGATCGTAATAGGAGTATCATAAGCGCTATCGTGCATACTAACTAGACTTTTAGAATGATATGACATACAATTAAATAAAAAAGAGATGGTGTGGTATCATATCATATCATGCATTATATTAAATGTTGCACTACTTTGTGTCATGCATGACAATTAATAAGGCAACCTAAGATACTAACTTATAATACTATGCATTAGGAAAGTAGTATAATACACTAGTATCATATGCATGATACTAGTACTTCCTCCGTCCGAAAATACTTGTCATCAAAATGGATAAAAAGAGATATATCTAGTACTTATCTCCTTTTAAGTACTAGATACATCTCTTTTTATCTATTTTGATGACAAGTATTTCCGGACGAAGGGAGTAGATGATACATCCCATTACGACGACTTGAGGCTAAAGAACAACCGAGGCATCGTCGCAGTTTCATACATGCAGTAAATGAAACACCGAGAGTTTTGTGTACATCTTGATGCAGACTTGCTCTGACTCTTTTGATCCATGGCCGGCAAGGACTCCAACCTAGCTGCTAGCTCCAGTTCCGTATACTACATGGTGAATGTATTAATTCTACGGACGACTTGCTGGGCACAGATCTTTGTTTATGAAAGTGATGGCATGGGTTTATCGATCCTTGCTGCACTAATTACTACGCAACACCTTTTTTGTGTGTGGATAATTACCTTGCAAGACCTATGCCTATGTGTGTGTTCTCTTGGCCGTTGTATTATAAAAAAAAACAGTAAAACCGAGCTACCTACGAGCCAGCACATCGATTTGTTGTTCTTAGAGCATTTACAGCCGTACGTCTCAAACCATCCCTCATACGACCGTGAACGCGCCCGGTCAGTGACCGGAGAGGAGAGAGAACAAAAAACATGACCCAACCGGACCCTTCATATAGCATCCCTATACGTCCGGACTGTCCGCGAACCCTCATATCCATTTCAAATATGAGAGCTCGCGGACGCTGTCGTGGTACTAAGTCTGACAGTAAGAGTAGGGGGGGGGGGGGGGTACATATGAGGAGGCGAGGTCCTAACTACGGCGAGGTTGTACACACGAGTTTACGAGTTCAGACCCCTCTCGGAGGAGGTAAAAGCCCTACGTCTGGGTGCCCTGAGGTTGTCGACTGGAATATGAGTATGTGTGTTACAGGGGGTGCGAACCCTTGTGCCAGAGGAGGGGGTGGCTTATATAGAGTGCGCCAGGACCCCAGCCATCCCACGTTACACAGGGTTCAATATAAATTAAGACATGGCGTTACTGGTAATGCTAGCTATAAAGAGCTGTAAATGATCTTTAAGACTACGGACTGAACGCCTGACCGTTGCCATCCTGGGGTGGCTTTAGGTCTTCTGTACTCCGAGTGGTTTCTTGTATGGTCGAATGACTTTATCTTGGTGGAATGGAATTGGGGTATCCGAGTGGGGTAACTGGTCGAGTGGATTGCACTCCGAGGTGACTTCAGTCGGTATCCTTTCTTGTACCTTGAATGTTCTTGACTCTAGGGTAGTGACCTTGGGTAGGGCATCTAGGTCAGGCCTATGACCCTACTCTAGGTTTATGGCATCATCATTAGCCCCCGAATGGATTGAGGTCCGAGTGAAAAGAGAGTTGAAGTTGGTTCCTACTCGATTCCATGCTTCAGAGGCATTTCACCGGAATCAGGGAGTTATGCTAGGGTTTCAACTTTGTTTCAGTCACCTTGATCAATTTAGAGGTCGCCGAGTGAGTTTTGCTGATAGTCTTCGAGTGTGTTATGGTGCAAAGTCTTCGGCGCAATTGGTTACTCTGCGGTTCCGATTCAAAATTTTGGAGAAGCGCGCGGGCCGGAGTGTGCCGCAGTCATCAGAGTGGATAGACAGGGGCGTATCGGGCGAGCACCTGCTGCGGGATATGATAAGATTGGTCGAGCCCACTCGGAAGAGGCCTCATAAATAGCGCTCGGGTCGATGCAATGCACAATGCGTCCCAATCGTCCTCTTCCTCCTCTGATTCTCCACCGCGTCCTCCACCACCCTCGTCGTCTCCGCTCGCCCGTGCGCACTCCGCCGCCATGGGGAAGGACAAGACGGTGGCCCTGGAGCGCTGGAAGAAGGTGGCGATGGCGGCGAAGGGCAAGAAGACAACTCAGGGGTCGTCATCGAGGTCTGGTTTGCCGCCTGGTTGGATCTAGGGGGACTGGATTCGATCCACGATCCAGAGGGAAGACTTGGAGGATCTGGCCAATGCAGGCTTGATTGCTCATGGTTCTTGGAGGTTGCCGGGGAACGAGTCTAAACCTCAGCCGCATGAGGGTGAGTGCGTTCTTCACGCAACCCACGTCGACTGCGGTTTCTTCCTTCCTCCGCATCCTTTTTTCCGGTGTTTCTTGAACTTCTTCGGTGCCCAAATCCACCATTTTCCCCGAACACCATCACGTATCTTGCTGCGTTTATCTCGATGTGTGAAAACTTCCTGGGTTGCCATCCACACTGGGGTCTGTTCAAGCATATCTTTACTTGTCGATCTCAGTCGGTGAAGAAAGTGCCATCCGACTGACGAAAATATGCATGTAATTCAGATGTGTGGGGATTTAGGGATTCAGACCAGAGGTCGGTGGTTTCCTTCCATTACCCTTCCCGAGTCAGTTCGGGGATGGCAGTCGACTTGGTTCTATTGTAAGGATGTTCCGACTCCGGGTCAGCCGACCGGCCTCCCCCCTTTCACCATGGATCGACCTCGCTTACCTTCTTCGCTGACCGTGACTCCAGAGGAGAAGGGCGAGGTTTCACATTTGGTTGACCAGGTTGTCAATTTAGTCCGGGAGGGTGTAACTGGCATGGATCTGTTGGAGGTGTTCCTCAGTTGATGCATCCAGCCTCTCCAAGCCCATGATCACCCAATGTGGATGTACTCGGTCACCAAAGACATCGCTCGGATCCACCCAGAGGAGGTTGCTGAGGAGACGGTGGCTCACTGGCTGCGGAGCATAACTAGGAACAAGGATAACCCCAGGGGTCCAGGAGGATTTGGCCATTTGATTCCAACCATGAGCTGAAAAAGGTCAGGCCTTTACCGAGTGTTTCCATATTCTAATTTGCAAATGTCCTTGAATCCGACTGATGCTTGTTTAACTCATGTCTTGCAGATTTATACCGAGATGTACTCGATGCCCAACGGGGAGCAGTTCCAAGAGGGAGAGGATAGCGATGCAGGGAGCAACGACTGGCAATCTGACGACGAAAGTGAAGAAGACAGTGAAGATTCTGATAGCAGTGAGGAGGTCGACTCGCCGCCCTGCTCTGAGCATCGCTCCAAGCAGACACATGATCCGGCGCATGGACGTGGCAAAGCAGTTCCGCTGAGTACGCAAGTCCCAAAGCACACTCGGACGTCCACTCCTGAGCCATCAGAAAAGGCCCCAAAGCAGGCCAGAGTCGCTGCGCCTGAACCTCGGAAGGCCCTGCCCAGGATAAAGATGGATGTGCCTGTCGCCTCAATGTGAGTGTTACCTCTCTTTGCGTTTGTTTAGAATGTGAACTTCTTTCCTTGTTTGACCGATTGGAGTTGGGAACTTTCAATGCTGCTACCTCTGGGACGTCTATGGACATTGGCAAAGAGCGGGAGGACGCGGAAACTGCAGATGCAGCTACTTCCAGAGAAGGTACGACTCTTTGGTCACATTTCAACTTTGCCAATTGTTTTGCCAGTCGATTGGACTACTGACGTCGAGTGTCTTGCAGCACCAGCGAATGTTATCCATCTTCCAGATGATGATGATGATGAAGCGCCTCCAAGGAACACAGGGAGAAAGAGCAAGACTCTAAGCAAGAAAGTGCTCGCCAGCAAGGCGGCCCACTCGACGTCAGCATCAGAACCAGTCGTTCAGCAACTTCGTGATCCAGTTCGAACTTCTGTTTCTTTTTTTGATCCCTTGTCGACTGACTAGCCCTCGGCATCGACTGCTCAGATTCCTGGCCCCATTGTACCACCTCCATCTCTAGCTTTACCAACCACATCATCTGCTCCATCATCTACGCTGTTTGCTCTGTACAACGCTTCGGAGAGCCAAGTGGGAGCTGCCAAAGAAGCTATGATTCAGATGGGTCTGATGATGGAGCGACTGAAAGTGGTGTATGACACCAGCAATGCCGCCTATGATGCCAGCTCTGCTCTTCAATCCAATGTCCAAGTAAGTGGAATTGTAAGTTGATTTCCGTCTGATATCCAGCTATTTGAAAACTGCTGCTTTATTATTCGTAAGATGTCCGTGGATGAGCGTTTTGGAACCTTTAATGTGCATCTATCACGAGTCTGCACCTTGCATCCACTCACCCATTGGGTGTTTTAATTTTTGCTGTGTAGCTCTGTCGCTTGAGTCGACTAGGTCGTGTCGAGTGTACTCTTGAACCAGCGAGGGCACGCCGAGTGCACCCACTGGATGTAGTCCCCGAGACCACCGTCCAATGTTTGATTCGGCGGGGTTCTTTGTGAAATGTTTACTTGTAGAACTTCCACTCGACATAGATAGATCGTGTCGAGTGGCAACTGGACCAGTGGGGGCACGCTAAGTGCACCCACTGGGTGTAGTCTCCGAGACCGTGGTCGACTGCTGGCAGTCGGTGGTGATCTGAGAATGAATGTCTGAGAAATTTTTCTTTTTTAACTCCTTCCACTCGTGCTGGGCAGACCATGCCGAGTGGGAAATCAAACCAGTGGGGGCACGCTAAGTGCACCCACCAGGTGTAGTCCCCGAGACTGCTGTTGAATGTTTGATTCAGCAGTAGTCTTAGAACTCTTTTTGCCATAATAATTTGATCTTTGCATCTCATCACTCAAAAGTGACTGATAGTTGTTTCCGTCAATTGACTTGTCTTGTTGTTTGCTGTAGAAATCCTATGATCTCGGAGCCAAGTTTGCTGAACTAGAGAAGAAGCAGATCAGTCTCAACCTCGACCTGGAGCTGGCCAAGGAGAATCTACAGAAAGCCAAGGATGAAGCTGCTGCCATGGGAGGTAATAACTCGTCGACTGTTCACCTTGTCATTTTTCCTTTTTGTCTTTTGAACTGAGTGACTCCACTCGAACATATGTGCGTAGTGAAAACCGTCAACTCCAAGCTTGTCTGAAGAATGTTATTTCTTTAGACAAAATGAAGCAGGCTATGGAGCAGAAGGACCTCGACCTTGCAGCGGCACTGAAGATGGCGCGAGAGAAAACTGAACTTGCTGAAAAGAAGCTGGCTTCAGTCGGCAAGTTGGAAGAAGAGAACGTCAAGTTGAAGACTACCATTGATGAAGCGAACAAGGAAGTTGTGCAGCTGAAGGAGGAGAAGGTGGCTTTGGCAGACAAAGTCGAAGTTCTCACTCGGAAGAGAGATAAACTAAAGACTTATCTGGGTAGCTTTGCCAAGAAGATGTTCCTTATGCTCGAAGGTATTTTCCCTTGTCCGGTTGATTTGCACAAAACCTCTTCGTCATGCAACTATCGATTCATCAACTCCTCTGTGTGTGCAGAATTCTGCCAAAACTTTGAGGAAGAAACTGGGCGGATTGAAATGAGTCTGGATCCCATCAAATCCCCTGTGAAGGATGAAGCCGCGATGAACATGTTGCGACTTGAATCACGCCTTGCTAGTGTCTTGGATTATATTGCTGGACTGAAAGTCACGATGTCCAAGATGGACAAGGAGCTATGGCCAGAGGTTGTGCTTGTAAATGATCTCGAGTCCCTGATGACTCGACTCAACAGCATCCCTGACCGAGTGCAAGAATGGAAGAAGTACACTGCTCGCTGCGGTGCTGATATTGCTTTATCACTTGTCCGTGTCCACTTCAAGAAGGTGAAGGAAGATAAGCTGGCGGATCTTAAGGTTGCCAACACCAAGAAGCTCCAATTCCAATCCTTCATGGAGACCTTTATCGTTGCAGCTACTCGTATTGTAGATGGCATTGACTTGGATAACTTCGTCGAGCCAGCAAGCCCTTCCGCCGAGTGAAAAACTTGATAACTTTATCCTCATTTGCCTCGGAATGCCGAGTGCTTTTGTAATTGTTAAGACTCTTTCGGGCTTGAAGCCCGAGTACCTCTGCCGGTGGTTCTGAACCTTCGTGGATTTATCCGAACTTGGTTGCTTTATCTGGATGCAGTTGCTTTGTCTATACTGTTTTTAGATTTTTTGACTTAGGCAAATTTAGGACCGCAACTGAGTCCCCGAGTGAGAGGATTGCTCTATACTCGAAGTAGGCGTTGTACTGGTGGTGCAGCTGAGAGTGCAATCATACGTTGTGTTGGGGAACATAGTATTTCAAAAAATTATCCTACGATCACACAAGATCTATCTAGGAGAAGCATATCAACGAGCAGGGAGAGTGTGTCCACATACCCTCGTAGACCAAAAGGGGAAGCATTTAATAACGCGGTTGATGTAGTCGAACCTCTTCGCAATCCAACCGATCCAAGCACCAAACGTACGGCACCTCTGCGTTTAGCACATGTTCATCTCGATGACGTCCCTCGAGCTCTTGATCCAGTTGAGGCCGAGTTCTGTCAGCACGACGGCGTAGCGATGGTGATGATGAAGTTACCGGCACAGGGCTTCGCCTAAGCACTACGATGATATGACCGAGGTGTGCAACTGTGGAGGGGGCACCGCACACAGCTAAGAGAAACTTTGGTGTGTCTTTGGGGTGCCCACCTCCCACGTATATAAAGGAGGGGGGGGGGGAGGAGGAGGCCGGCCCAAAGGGGGCGCGCCAGGTGTGGGGAGTCCCTAGTCCAAGTAGGATTCCCCCTCCTCTTTCCTTTTCTGGAGTAGCAAAGGGGGAAAGAGAGGAGGAGTAGGAGAGGGAAAAGGGGGGCGCCGCCCCCACCCCTTGTCCAATTCGGACTGGCAAGGGGCAGCGCATGCCACCTCTTGGTCGACCCTCTCTCTTCTCCACTAAGGTTCATGATGGCCCATTAACTTCCCGGGAGGGGTTCCGGTAAACCCCGGTACTCCGAAACTCATCTGAAACGTCCCGAACCATTCCAGTGTCAGAATGTAACCTTCCAATTTATGAATCTTTACCTCTCGAACAATTCAAGACTCCTCGTCATGTCCGTGATCTCATCCGGGACTCCAAACAAACTTCGGTCATCAAATCACATAACTCATAATACAAATCATCATCGAACGTTAAGCGTGCGGACCCTACGGGTTCGAGAACTATGTAGACATGACCAAGACACATCTTCGGTCAATAACCAATAGCGGAACCTGAATGCTCATATTGGCTCCTACATATTCTACGAAGATCTTTATCGGTCAAACTAAATGACAACATACGTTGTTCCCTTTGTCATCGGTATGTTACTTGCCGTGATCGATTGTTGGTATCATCATACCTAGTTCAATCTCGTTATCGGCAAGTCTCTTTACTCGTTCTGTAATGCATCATCATGTAACTAACTCATTAGTCACATTGCTTGCAAGGATTATAGTGATGAGCATTACCAAGAGGGCCCAGAGATACCTCTCCGATACACGGAGTGACAAATCCTTATCTTGATCTATGCCAACCCTGTCGGATTTCGGGTTCCGGCAGACCCTTGAGGTTCGAACTATGGGGTGCGCACAAAGATCTTTCCCCTACCAACTCACGTCTCGAAGCCTCGCAAGGAATCTAGGCCAAAAAGAAGAACACACAAGGGACACGAGGTTTATACTGGTTCAGGCCACCATTGTGGTGTAATGCCCTACTCCAGTGTGTGGTGTGGTGGATTGCCTCAGGGGCTGATGATGAACAATACAAAGGGAGAACAGCCTCGCGAGGGGCTGTTCTTGAGCTGGTGTGATGAACTGCTTGGGTGAGTTAAGTCGCCTCTCTCTCTAGTCTACCCGAAATCTGGATGCCCTTACTCTGTGGTGGCTAGCTCTATTTATAGAGGGAGGCCCTGGGCCTCTTTCCAAATAATGAGCGGGAAGGGCGCCAACAATTGGCCATTTTGAAGGGGAACATCTAGTACACTTATCCTGATCAAAGTTGGTCTTCGACTGCAAAAGACTCTGACGGTGATGCCGTCCTGGACTCCACGGTGACCTCCATCCTGCCGTCCCGCTGGTCTTGGTCTTGTTGCACCGAAACGGTAACCTTTGCCTGATGCCTTGGCCTGTGCTTGCCCCCTTTGCACCGAAGGGGAAACAAGGACATTGCGCAGGCCGGCGCCCGCCTGGTCTCAATCGTCACGGCTTGCATCACAGCCACCTCGCGAGGTACCCTGCCTTGATCTCTCCACCTCCTCGCGAGCCCGCCTGATGAGGCTGCTCCTGAGGAAGCTTCCTGTCGTCCGCCCCGCGAGGCTTGGCCCCTCGCGAGGGTCTTGAGCTTGAGCTGATGAAGCTGGGCTGCACTGGGCCTCCGCTTGAGCCACGCCGCTGGCCGCAGGCAGGCGAGTCTGGGGGCCCCCGTTCCCAGAACGCTGACAGTAGCCCCCGTGCCCAAGTCGCGCCCGGACTTGTCTTAGCAGAGAAGCGAAGGGGGAAGTACGAAGCGTCACATGCCCCAATAGCCTGCGGCCTTGGGCGCCGCGTGGCGATTGATAGGACGTGGGCGTCTCCGCTTCCCCACGACGCCTCGGCAACCGCATGACTTGACAAGTCCCTGCATGCAAAAATGGGTCATGATTACCTGCGATCGTGGAGGCCGACGGTTGGCCTCCTCCGGCTATAAGTATGGTACAACGCGAGCCCTTCCAGTCTATCTCCCCCTGCTCCGCCTCTTCTTCACCTCTCCTCCGTGACTCGCCGCGGAGAAGGGGAAGGCCCGCCAGGAGGGGCCTGGCTCTCCTCCAGCCAAGCGCGGCCGGGGCCGCCCCCGCAAGCATCCCACGACTCCCGCGAAGACTACCCGAGGCCTCGGCGAAGGCCGCTTGATCGGTGGGGGGAGATGCGCCGTGGCCGTGCGGCCTCCCTGCCCTCGATTCCATTCTACGGAGGTGCTGCCGGAGTTCATCGTCTGGTCGGAGGATCCGCCCGGTACTTGGCTTCAGCTCCCTCGCTTCTTCACCGGTGAGCTGCCAGCTGGTGCCACGAGCGGGCTCTGGCTCCAGGCAGATGGCTGCTGTAGCAGGGCCTCTTGGGTGGCGGTGGAAGTTTATGTTGCTGGGAACATGGCGTTGACCCGCGGCTGGCAGACGTTTGCCCGCGCGCGTGGCCTTGGCCAGCGATGCACTCCCCACTTCAAGTTCGATGGCGATGCCACCCTTTCGTGAGGGTGTTCGGAGGAGACGGCCGCCGTGCTGGGTGCTGCCCTGAAGGTGACGACGATGGCCGTTCGCTCATCCTTGGCGACGGCAGCGGTGAAGGCGAGGTCGGGCCTGCGCTCGGTGGTGCCCGCAACTCTTCAAGCTTCAGCGACTCTCCTTCCGACGGCAGCTCCTCCAGCGGCGGCCGTGACCAGCCACCGCGCCGTCGTGCTCGCTTCGAGGGGGAAGGTGGATCGTCCCACCGCCACGCCCAGGTGAAGCGTGAAGAGGAGATCGCCTGAGCTCCAGGAGATGACACAAATCTTCTTCTTCGTGATGTAGACGGTCGGGCCGCGCCTATTTTGCCTTATCTGCATAGAGAGAGAAGCATGGAGCCCTGTGGGGGCGTGCTAGACTATTGCTTTTAATTATCATGATGTTCCTTCTATCTTTGTGCGATGCTATGGTGCTGCATGTTCATGCGTAGGAACAACTTAGCTCGGTAGGAGGGACTTCGGGTCCTGTAAGGAGAAACTTGTTGGAGGGTTAGGTTTTAGCCCCCGGCCGCGGGAGTGGCAAGCTTGAGCCCGATGTTCGCGTCGTGATGCCCGGGGGGCATTGATTGGGAGGAGTGCTCCCGCTGTGAATCTAGGCCGGGGAACCTCACGAAATTAAACCAGGCGACGCTCGCGAGGGTGCCCGCATAGCCTCCCTTGCGAGGTCCACGAAAGGAAAGCAGGTTCAAGCGAAGGGCAAAGACGGAAAACATGGGCTAGGCGCTGCACAACACTGAAAGCAACTCCAACTAAAACTTCGAATAGAGAAGAACTAACCAACTGCAGAAAGCAAATGAAAAGCTGCGTCCAGCACCTAATCTAGTCTTCGACATCTTCTCACCAGCGCAGAGCTAAGTGCTGCCACTAGGCATGGGCAGGAGCCCCCGAGGTCCAGGGGCGGCACTCCGGAGACTCCGGGGCATGTACAGCCCCACTCATTATTACGTGAGAGTGTCACGGGCGGCGAGCTTCACACGCATTGGCCTTCTTCACAGGCACCAGGCCTTTTCTTGAGGGGGGGGGGAGTGAGCTTCACATGCATTGGCCTTCTTCACAGGCACCGGGCCTTTTCCAAAAAGCGGCAAGCTTCACAGGCATTGGCCTTCTTCACAGGCTCCGGGCCTTTTCCATAGGCACTGGGCCTCGCTCAGGGGTAGAACCTCCGAAGATGTTGAATGTTCCACGCGTTCGAGATGGGCACCCCCTCCTGGGTCTCCAAGCGCGCGGAGTCGGGCCTAGAAACATGAACAACCTTGAATGGGCCCTCCCACATGGGAGAGAGCTTGTGCAGCCCCTCCCTGGAGAGGACCCGTCTGAGCATGAGGTCCCCTACCTCAAGAGTTCTGGGGCGAATGTTGCGGCAGTGGTATCGTTGCAGCGCCTGTTGATATCTTGCCGCCCGCAGCGCAGCCTCTCGACGGCGTTCCTCCCCCAGCACGAGATCCGTCCCCCGCATGGCGTCCTGCTGCGCCTCGTCGAATGCCAGGACCCGCGCGGAATGACGCCTGACCTCATGAGGGAGGACGGCCTCAGCTTCACAGACGAGGAAGAACGGGGTCTCGCTAGTCAGCTTGGTTGCGGTCGTGCAGATAGATCACAGCACAGACTGGAGCTCGTCGTACCAGCCCCTGCCGCAGGCCTCCGGCTTCTTCTTGAAGGTCCTAGTTTTGAGGCCCCTCAGGACCTCCGCGTTGGCTCGCTCAGCTTGGCCGTCACTCCGGGGGTGTGCTACTGAAGCGTAGCATATCTGTGTTCCAAGGTTAGCACAGTATGTTTTGAAGAGATTGCTGGTGAATTGTGAACCGTTGTCGGTGATGATGCAGTTAGGCACCCCAAATCGGCTCACGATGCCCCTAATGAACTTGACTGCGGAGCCTGCTGGGATGGTGCAGACAGCTTCCACCTCAGCCCACTTGGTGAACTTGTCCATGGCAATGTAGAGGTAGTGATAGCCCCCTGGCGTCTGAGGGAACGGGCCCAGAATGTCCAGCCCCCAAACCGCAAACGACCACGAGAGGGGTATGGTCTGCAGACCCCCTGCCGGCTAATGGATCTGCTTGGCGTGGAATTGGCAGGCCTCACAAGCCTTCACCAGCTAGACGGTGTCATTGAGTGCTGTGGGCCAGTAGAATCTGCTGCGGAACACCTTGCCAACGAGGGTTCGTGATGATGAGTGGTGCCCGCAGTCTCCACCGTGTATGTCTGTGAACAGCTCCTTCCCTTGCTCTCTAAAAAATGCAACATAAGGACACGTCATTTGGTCGCTTCCGGTAGAGCTCTCCATCCTTGATGCAGTAGGCCTTGGCCTGCCGCGCCACACACTCCGCGTCCTCCTCCTTCTCCGGCAGGGTCCCTTGCGTCAAGTAGTCCTTGAACTCTGCGGTCCAACATCCTTCCTGAGGTTCCAATGCCAGGAGCAGGCGTGCCGCTGAGGCCGGGCCACAGGCCGGGGCTCCCGAGGCAGGCGGCTGAGGGAGCTCCTCCCTAGGTTGTGCCGTGCTTGATAGTGATGGTGCCGCCGAGGGTTTGAAGAGTCGCTCCTCAAACACGCCAGGCTCCTGAGGCAGCTTCCTGGATGCCCTCTTGGAGATGTCATCAGCCTCTTGATTGGTGCCGCGAGGCACATGCTGCAACTCCAGCCCCCAGAACTGTTTCTCCATCCTGCGAACCTCCGTGAGGTAGGCTTCCATGTGCTGGTCCTTTGGCTCGTATACTTTGTTGGAGAAGTTAACGAGGAGTTGCGAATTGCCCTTGATGATGAGGCGCTTTACTCCCAAGGTGACTGCAGCTTTCAAGCCTGCTATCAGGCCTTCGTATTTTGCTATGTTGTTGGAGACCTTTTCTCCATGCTGGAAGCAGAGTTGCACGGTGTAGTAGAGCTTGTCCTGAGTAGGAGATATGAGCACTACGCCAGCCCCCGCGCCATGTCGGGAGAATGCCCCGTCGAAGTACATGACCCAGCCGACCGGTGCCTCGCTTCCCGGGGAAAGTGACCGATCCTCGCCTGCCTTGAGGCTCGGTGCCTCTGCCCTTCTGCAACGAAATCTGCAAGTGCGGCTCCCCTGATGACTCTGGTCGTGCTGAATTCTAGCTGAAACGCTTGCAGTTCGATGTTCCATTCAGCGACTCTTCCAGCTGAGCTGGGGCTCCTGAGTACCCTTTCCAAGGGGTATGCTGAGACGACCTTGATGGGATGGCCTTGGAAGTAGTGCCGCAGCTTGCATGAAGTTACCAACAGCGCGAGGAGGAGTTTTTGGGGCATGGGGTATCGCGCCCTTGTGTCCCGTAGCACCGTGCTGACGAAGTACACAGGGTGCTCGACGAGGTTGAGGGTGCTGTGGCAGCTCGCGTCCTTCGAAGGTTGAGGCGCCTCCTGAGACGACGGAGCCCCCAGCGCTTGGTCGCTTGGAGAGGCCTCCTCCGCTCCGAGTGCGCTCCCCTGCTGAGGTTGATCCTTTTCGGCTGCGGTCGTGGTCTTCATGAAGCTTTCTTGGCTTTGCTCTGCTTCGGCCGGGACGGTGGCTGCGGCCTTGGTCCGGCGCTCCTCTCTAACCGCCACCAGGGCTGCGCTGGCGGAGTAGGGGGTGGCTACAAGGTAGAGCACCAGGGGCTCCCGAGGGCGCAGAGCTACCATCACCGGAGGGTTGGTGAGGTACCTCTTGAGATCTTGGAATGCCTTGTCGGCCTCTTCAGTCCATTCAAAGGGGCCCTTCTTCTTCATCAGCTTGAAGAAAGGCAGTGCTCGCTCCCCCAGCTTGGAGATGAAACGTCCTAGCGCGGTTACACGCCCAGTGAGCTTCTGCATTTCTCTGAGGGTCTTTGGCGGGCTCATGTCTTTGACTGCCTGGACCTTCTCTGGGTTGGCCTCGATGCCCCTGTGGGATACGAGGAAGCCCAGGAGCTTGCCCGAGGGGACTCCAAACACGCACTTCTTCGGGTTGAGCCGCATGTCCACTTTGTTGAGGTCGCGAAGGTTTCTTCCAAGTCCTGTATCAGGGTTTTTGCCTCCTGAGACTTCACCACAATGTCATTGACGTAAGCTTCGGCGTTCCTCCCGAGCTGCCGGCCCAAGGAGATGTGCATCAGCCGCTGAAAGGTCGCGCCTGTGTTGCGCAACCCAAATGGCATGCAGGTATAGATGTACACTCCACACGGGGTCAGGAAGGCCATTTTCTCCACGTCTTCCACCACCATCTTGATCTGGTCATAGCCTGAGAAGGCATCTAGGAAGCACAATAGGTCGCACTCGACGGTAGAGTCGACGATCTGGTCGATGCGAGGGAGCGGGAACGGATCTTGCGGGCAGGCCTTGTTGAGGTTGGTGAAGTCGACGCACATGCGTTCCTTTCCTCCCTTTTTTGGCACATCAACAGGGTTTGCCAGCCATTCAGGATAGCGGACCTCGCGAATGATGCCCGCTGCCTCTAACTTGCGGGTTTCTTGGATGATGAAGGCCTGCTTTTCCGTGGACTGCCGCCTTGCCTTCTACTTCACGGGGCGCACGTTGGGGCATACGTTGAGATGATGTTCAATCACATTCCTTGGGACCCCTGCTAGCTGATCAGGTGCCCATGCGAACACCTTCTTGTTCGCGCGTAGGAACTTCACCAAGGCCTCCTCCTGCTCGGGTTCAAGGTTGGTGCCTATGGTGAAGGTGGCGCTAGTGGATCCATCCTCGTCGACCGGCACCTGCTTGGTCTCCGCCTTATCTTGGGTGAACAGCTGCTTCTTCCTAGCCGGCGCGGCCCCCTTGGGCTCGGGGGCGTCTGTGCTGGCGGGTTGCGCCACCGCGGCCGTGTTGAAAGCAAGCTTGAGTGCCTGCAGTGCATCCCTCGTGTCTCCGGACACGGTAAGGACGCCGCTGCTCCCGGGCACATCATGAGGTTGTACGTCGGGTGAGTTGCTGGCATAAACTGGGCCAAGGCTGGGTAGCCAAGGATGGCGTTGTACGGGAGGCCGATGGGGGCGATGTCGAAGTTGATCAGCTCCGTGCGGAAGTTGTCGTGAGTGCCGAAGGTCACCGGGAGGCGGATCTGTCCCAAGGAGCCGGTGGAACCGTCTCTGACGCCCGAGAAGGGCTTGCTGGGCTGAAGCCGCTCTAGTGGCACATGGAGGAGGCTGAAGGCCTCCACCGAGAGCATGTTGAGGTCGGCACCACCATCGATGAGGGTCCTGGTGACGGCCACTTGGCAGATGGTGGGGGTGCATAGCATCGGGAGCGCGCCCGAACCGGCGTGGTTGGAGGGGTGATCGTCCGAGTTGAAGGTCAGATCGGCCTTGGGCGCCACCCAGCCCGGGGGGCCTTCTCGGCACTTGAAGGCGGCGCCGATCTGGCGGGCAAACGGCTTGATGTGGCGGCTCGAAGGTGGTGCCTGTGAGTCGCCCAGGAGAGCTGCAACGACCGGGAGCACCCACGCAGCATAGTGGGCGAGGAAGAGGTCGCGCAGCTCCTCCCAGGAGGCCACAGAAGGCGTCAGCAGGTGGAGCAGCCACATGCGCGGAACGCCGGTGAGGGCCATGGAAAACCAGTTAGCCATGATCCTGTCGTCGCCCCCGGACTTTAGGACGGCCTCCTCGTATGCCAGCAGGAAAGCCAGTGGATCCGTCGCACCGTTGTAGTGCGGCGGCATCTCTGGCTTGAACTTGCGCGGCCACTGCACCTGCCGCAAGGCGGGGGTCAAGGCTCGGAGCCCCTGGCCCCAGTGTTGGCATCGGCAGCCGGAGCGGGCGACGCGCTGTACACCATGAGGGCGAAGTGCGGTGTCTATGAAGAGAGGGTCGACGGAAGGGCGAGCTTCAGCGCACCCCTACCTGGCGCACCAAATGTCGGATTTCGGGTTCCGGCAGACCCTTGAGGTTTGAACTTTGGGGTGCGCACGAAGATCTTTCCCCTACCAACTCACGTCTCGAAGCCTCGCAAGGAATCTAGGACAGAAAGAAGAACACACAAGGGACACGAGGTTTATACTGGTTCAGGCCACCATTGTGGTGTAATGCCCTACTCCAGTGTGTGGTGTGGTGGATTGCCTCAGGGGCTGATGATGAACAATACAAAGGGAGAACAGCCTCGCGAGGGGCTGTTCTTGAGCTGGTGCGATGAACTTCTTGGGTGAGTTCAGTCGCCTCTCTCTCTAGTCTACCCGAAATCTGGATGCCCTTACTCTGTGGTGGCTAGCTCTATTTATAGAGGGAGGCCCTGGGCCTCTTCCCAAATAATGAGCGGGAAGAGCGCCAACAATTGGCCATTTTGAAGGGGAACATCTAGTACACTTATCCTGACCAAAGTTGGTCTTCGACTGCCAAAGACTCTGACGGTGACGCCGTCCTGGGCTCCACGGTGACCTCCATCCTGCCGTCCCGCTGGTCTTGGTCTTGTTGCACCGAAATGGTAACCTTTGCTTGATGCCTTGGCCTGTGCTTGCCCCCTTTGCACCGAAGGGGAAACAAGGACACTACGTAGGCTGGCGCCCGCCTGGCGCCCGCCTGGTCTCGATCGTCACTTCTTGCGTCACGAGCACCTCACGAGGTACCCTGCCTTGATCTCTCCGCCTCCTCGTGAGCCCGTCTGATGAGGCTGCTCCTGAGGAAGCTTCCTGTCGTCCGCCCCGCGAGGCTTGGCCCCTCGCGAGGGTCTTGAGCTTGAGCTGATGAAGCTGGGCTGCACTGGGCCTCCGCTTGAGCCACGCCACAGGCCGCAGGCAGGCGAGTCTGGGGGCCCCCATTCCCAGAACACCGACAAACCCAACAAAAACCTTCAAAGACACCTGTAGAGTGATGACCCACAAGTGTAGGGGATCTATCGTAGTCCTTTTGATAAGTAAGAGTGTCGAACCCAACGAGGAGCAGAAGGAAATGATAAGCGGTTTTAAGTAAGGTTTTCTCTGCAAGCACTGAAATTGTAGGTAATAGATAGTTTCGTGATAAGATAAATAGTAACAAGCAAAAAGTAAATAAAGTGCAGCAAGGTGGCCCAACCCTTTATGTAGCAAAGGACAAGCCAGGACAAATTATAATAATGAAGAAGGAGCTCCCGAGGACACATTGGGAATTATCGTCAAGCTAGTTTTCATAATGTTCATAAGATTCGCGTTCGGTACTTTGATAATTTGATGTGTGGGTGGACCGGTACTTGGGTACTGTCCTAACTTGGACAAGCATCCCACTTATGATGAACCCCTATTGCAAGCATCCGCAACTACAAAAGAAGGTATTAATGTAAACCTAACCATAGCATTAAGCATACGGATCCATATCAGCCCCTAACGAAGCAACGCATAAACTAGGGTTTAAGCTTCTATCACTCTAGCAACCCATCATCTACTTATTACTTCCCCATGCCTTCCTCTAGGCCCAAATAATGGTGAAGTGTCATGTAGTTGATGTTCACATAACACCACTAGAGGAAAAGACAACATACATCTCATCAAAATATCGAACGAATACCAAATTCACATGACTACTAATAGCAAGACTTCACCCATGTCCTCAGGAACAAACGTAACTACTCACAAAGCATACTCATGTTCATAATCAGAGGGGTAATATTATGCATAAATGATCTGAACATATGATCTTCCACCAAGTAAACCAATTAGCATCAACTACAAGGAGTAATCAACACTACTAGCAACCCACAGGTACCAATTTGTGGTTTGGATACAAGATTGGATACAAGAGATGAACTAGGGTTTTGAGAGGAGATGGTGCTGGTGAAGATGTTGATGGAGATTGACCCCCTCCCGATGAGAGGATCGTTGGTGATGATTTCCCCCTCCCGGAGGGAAGTGTCCCCGGCAGAACAGCTCCGCCAGAGCCCTAGATTGAGTCCGCCAAGGTTCCGCCTCGTGGCGGCGGAGTTTCGTCCCGTAAGCTTGCCCACGATTTTTTCCAGGGTAAAAGTGATGATATAGAAGAAGATGGACGCCGAAGGCCCACCAGCGGGCCCAGGAGATAGGAGGCCGCACCCTACAAGGGGGGGGGGGCGCCCCCTATCTCCTGGACAGGGTGTGGGCCCCCTGGCCTATTTCTTTCGCTCATAAATTCTTATTAAATCCAAAAAGTTGTTTCGTGGAGTTTCAGGACTTTTGGAGTTGTGCAGAATAGGTTTCCAACATTTGCTCCTTTTCCAGCTAGAATTCCAACTGCTGGCATTCCCCCTCTTCATGGTAAACCTTGTAAAATAAGAGAGAATAGCCATAAGTATTGAGATATAATGTGTAATAACATCCCATAATGCAATAAATATTGATATAAAAGCATGATGCAAAATGGACGTATCAACTCCCCCAAGCTTAGACCTCGCTTGTCCTCAAGCGGAAGCCGAAATCGAAAAATATGTCCACATGTTTAGAGATAGAGGTGTCGATAAAAATAAAATACGGACATGAGAGCATCATGATCATCTAATAACAGCAATATATATAGATTTTGTCATATGATTTCCTATGCTCAAGTAATAAGCATTTCACAATGTCAAGTATGGTTCAAAAACTTCATTGAGAACTAACAAACTATAATCTCAGTCATTGAAGCAATTGCAATTTATCGTAACATCAGAAAGAGTCAATAATAGAGTTTTTCAACAAGCTCACATACTCAACTATCTTGTGGTCTCCCATAATTGTTAACACTCACGCAATACTTGTGGTTATAGAGTTTCAGCCGGACACTGAGAAAGATAGGGGCTTCTTGTGTTGCCTCCCAACGTATTCACCTTTAGGTGATGTCAACAATAATAGCCTATGCCAACTTACATCCAACTGGATATATGTATCATGATCTTTCAAACACGAAGAGCTTGCGAAAGGATAAAATGAAAAATGGAAAGGTGAGGATCACCTTGACTCAAGCATAAAGTAAAAAACATAAAGTAAAAGATAGGCCCTTCGCAGAGGGAAGCCGAGGTTGTCATGCACGTTTAGGGTTGATGCGTAAATTCTTAGTGCAAAAGAACGTCACTTTATATTGCCCCTTGTATGTGGACCTTTATTATGCAGTCCGTCGCTTTTATTACTTCCACAACAAATTCGTACAAAGTTTATTTTCTCTGCACTAATAAGTCGTACATATTTGGAAAACAATTTTTATTGCTTGCACCGATGACAACTTACTTGAAGGATCTTACTCAATCCATAGGTAGGTATGGTGGACTCTCATGGCAAAACTGGGTTTGAGGATATTTGGAAGCACAAGTAGTATCTCTACTTGTTGCAAGGAATTTGGCTAGCATGAGGGGGAAAGGCAAGCTCAACATGTTTGGAAGGTCAATGACAATATACTTTAACTGAGATGTCGGAAAACATAAACCATTACGTTGTCTTCCTTGTCCAACATCAACTCTTTTAGCATGTCATACTTAATGAGTGCTTCACAATCATAAAAAATGTCCAAGATAATATATTTATATGTGAACTCCTCTTTCCTTATCACTTCCTATTAATTGCAACGATGACCAAGGCTACGTTCATCAACTCTCAACAATTTTTATGCCTCATACTTTCTGTGTGTGAAGTTATCACTATCCATAAGATCAATATGATCTCTTTTGTTCTTTCTACTTTCTCAAGATCATAGTAACATAGCAAAGCCGTTGACTCAACACTAATCTTTATTATAGATAGCACACGGACTTGAATACATAAAGAGATCACAATGCAAAACTCAAAACTACTTGATATCAAAAACTTCAAACTACTATATCAAGATACTACTAAAAGTATCAAACTAAATAAAGCGGTAAAAATAGGGGTGTGATGGTGATACGATACCGGGGCACCTCCCCCAAGCTTGGAAGTTTCCAAGGGGAGTGCCCATACCAATGTGATTATTTCTTAGGAGGTGATCGGGATGGTGATGATGATGGTGGAGAATCGCACATCGAGCATAAAAGCTCCTCCAACTTGCGGATAATGCCCTTAAGCCCAGCATTATGATCCTTCAACAGAATATTCTCCTGTGTGAGATACTTGTTCTGTATGCGAGCTAACTCAATCATCTTGAAAGCTTCAATCTATGTTGGAGTAAATAGGTTAGGTAAAGGTTGAGGGATATCTTCTTCTTTCACCACCGGAGCTTGAACCTCCATGGCTTCCTTGATCCCTTCATCCTTGTTGATCTCTTCTGGTTCTTATCTTTTCAGCTCTATCTTCAAAAGCCAAGCATCCTTGTCTTCATTGTTGGAGGAGGGTGAAGTCATGGTGCTCTAAATCTGCAACGGAAACAGCTCGAAACAAAAACAAAGGATATTTGCGTGATACGGTGGTCAAAACCTTAGGGAGTATATATAATGAAATTTTTACCGACCAAAATACGTAACATACAAGAAAACGGAGTCCGGGAGGCACACGAGGTGCCGACAAGGGGGCGCGCCCTACAGGGGGGCGCGGCCTCCTCTCTCGTGGGAGCCTCGTGTCCCTTTCGGACTACTTCTTTCTTCCTAAAACTCTTAAATAATGCAAAACTTATAAAAATTGCCATTAGAGTTGTTTTGGAGTCAGTTTACTTACCGTACCACGTACCTATGCCTTTTCGGAGTCTGGAACATTCTGGAAAGTGTCTCTTATGTATTCCTCAGGGGTTACGGTTTCAATAATATTAGTTTCAACATTGATAGGATTACCTGAAATATAATGTTTAATTCTTTGACTGTTTACCACCCTCGGGTTTGTGCCTTCGAAGTTGTTGATTTTGATAATGCCAGAATGATAGACCTCCTCAATAACGTAGGGACCTTCCCATTTTGAGAGAAGTTTTCCTGCAAAAAATCTTAAACGAGATTTGAATAATAACACATAATCTCCTACGTTAAACTCACGCTTTTGTATCCTCTTATCATGCCAGTGTTTGACTTTTTCTTTGAAAAGCTTGGCATTCTCATATGCTTGGGTTCTCCATTCATCAAGTGAGATAATATCAAATAACCTTTTCTCACCGGCAAGTTTGAAGTCATAATTGAGCTCTTTAATAGCCCAATATGCTTTATGTTCAAGTTCAAGAGGTAAATGACATGCTTTTCCATAGACCATCTTATATGGAGACATACCCATAGGATTTTTGTATGCAGTTCTATAAGCCCATAATGCATCATCAAGTTTTTTGGACCAATTCTTTCTAGATCTATTCACAGTCTTTTGCAAAATTAATTTGAGCTCTCTATTGCTCAACTCTACTTGACCACTAGACTGCGGGTGATAAGGAGATGCGATTCTATGATTGACATCATACTTAGCGAGCATCTTACGGAAAGCACCATGAATAAAGTGTGAACCACCATCAGTCATAAGATATCTAGGGACTCCAAACCTCGGAAAAATAACTTCTTTAAGCATTTTAATAGAAGTGTTATGATCAGCACTACTAGTTGGAATAGCTTCTACCCACTTAGTAACGTAATCAACAACAACTAAAATATGTGTATAACCATTGGAGGCAGGAAAAGGTCCCATATAATCAAAGCCCCAAACATCAAACGGTTCAATAACAAGAGAATAATTCATAGGCATTTCTTGACGTCTACTAATGTTACCTATTCTTTGACATTCATCACAAGATAAGACAAACTTACGAGCATCTTTGAAGAGAGTAGGCCAATAAAAACCAGATTGTAGTACCTTGTGTGCAGTTCTATCTCCAGCGTGGTGTCCTCCATAGGATTCAGAGTGACACTTGCGTAGGATCTGTTCCTGTTCATGCTCAGGCACACAACGTCTAATAATACCATCTACTCCTTCTTTATAAAGGTGTGGATCATCCCAGAAGTAATGTCTTAAATCATAAAAGAACTTTTTCTTTTGCTGGTATGTGAAACTAGGCGGTATATATTTAGCAACAATGTAATTAGCATAATCAGCATACCAAGGAGCAGTACGAGAAGCATTGACAACCGCTAATTGTTCATCAGGAAAGCTATCATTAATAGGCAGTGGGTCATCAAGAACATTCTCTAACCTAGACAAGTTGTCTGCAATGGGGTTCTCAGCTCCCTTTCTATCAATAATATGCAAGTCAAATTCTTGGAGCAAGAGAACCCATCTAATGAGTCTAGGCTTAGCATCTTTCTTTTCCATAAGATATTTAATAGCAGCATGATCAGTGTGAATAGTAACTTTGGAATCAACAATATAAGGTCTAAACTTATCACATGCAAACACAACTGCTAAGAACTCTTTTTCAGTAGTAGCATAATTTCTCTGGGCAGTATCAAGAGTCTTACTAGCATACTGGATAACATTCAATTTCTTATCGACTCTTTGCCCTAAAACAGCACCTACACCATAATCACTAGCATCGCACATAATTTCAAAAGGTAAATTCCAATCAGGTGGCTGAACAATAGGTGCAGTGATCAAAGCTTTCTTAAGTGTTTCAAATGCTTCTACACAATCATCATCAAAGACAAAAGGAATATCTTTTTGCAATAAATTAGTCAGAGGCCTAGAGATTTTAGAAAAGTCCTTAATGAACCTCCTATAAAAACCGGCGTGACCAAGGAAACTTCTTATACCTTTTATGTCCTTGGGACATGGCATCTTTTCAATAGCATCAACTTTGGCTTTATCAACTTTGATACCTCTCTCGGAGATCTTGTGCCCCAAGACAATGCCTTCATTAACCATAAAGTGACACTTTTCCCAATTCAGGACGAGACTAGTGTCTTCGCATCTCTGCAAAACTCGATCAAGGTTGCTCAAACAATCATCAAAAGAGGATCCATAGACGGAGAAGTCATCCATGAATACCTCACAAATCTTTTCACAAAAATCAGAAATATAGTCATCATGCATCTTTGAAAGGTAGCAGGTGCATTACATAAACCAAAAGGCATACGTCTATAAGCAAAAGTACCAAAAGGGCAAGTAAAAGTAGTTTTAGATTGATCCTTCGCTGACACAGGTATTTGAGAGAAGCCAGAATAACCATCTAGAAAGCAAAAATGTGTGTGTTTGGATAGCCTTTCTAGCATTTGATCAATAAAAGGTAAAGGGTAATGATCTTTCTTAGTAGCTTTATTTAACTTACGGAAATCAATTACCATCCTATAACCTGTAATAATTCTTTGCGGGATCAATTCATCTTTATCATTAGGAACAACGGTAATACCTCCCTTTTTAGGGACACAATGGACAGGGCTTACCCATTCACTATCAGCAACGGGATAAATAATACCTGCCTCAAGGAGCTTTAGTATCTCCTTTCTTACCACTTCCTTCATCTTGGGATTTAATCGTCTTTGAGGATCTCTAACTGGTTTGGCATCTTTCTCCACTGAAATTTTGTGTTGACATAATGTGGGACTAATGCCCTTAAGATCATCCAGAGTATATCCAATAGCAGCTCTGTGCTTCTTCAGAGTTTTCAATAATCTTTCTTCTTCTTTCTCTGAAAGGTTAGCGCTAATAATAATAGGATATATTTCTTTTTCATCAAGATAAGCATACTTAAGATTATCATGTAAAGGTTTGAGTTCAAACACGGGATCACCCTTGGGTGGAGGGGGATCCCCAAGAATTTCAACGGGAAGGTTATGTTTCAGCATAGGTTCTTGTTTAAGGAACAGTTCATCTATTTCTTCCCTTTCCTTCATAAACATATCGTTTTCATGGTCTAGCAAATATTGTTCTAACGGATTAGTTGGAGGAACAACAATGGAAGCAAGACCAATAATTTCATCCTTACTAGATGGTTCCCTTTCACGAGGTTGTCTACTAAACTTAGCAAAATTGAACTCATGAGACATACCATCTATGCCAACAGTGACGACCTTCCTTTCACAATTAATCTTAGCACTAGCAGTATTCAAGAAAGGTCTACCAAAAATAATGGGACAAAAATCATCTTGTGGGGAAGCAAGAACAAGAAAATCGGTAGGATATTTAATTTTCCCACACAGGACTTCAACATCTCTAACAATCCCAATAGGTTTAATGGTGTCCCTATTAGCAAGCTTAATAGTAACATCAATGTCTTCTAATTCAACATGTGCAATATCGTGCATAATTTCTTTATAAAGATCATAAGGTATCGCACTAGCACTAGCACCCATATCACATAAGCCATGATAACAATGATCTCCTATTTTAACAGAAATAACAGGCGTGCCTACAACAGGTCTACGTGTTTTAGTATCGGGTCTAGCAATATTAGCAGTTTCACCCAAGAAAGAGATAACATGCCCATCTAAGTCCTAATCCAAGAGATCTTTAATCATAGCAATACCAGGTTCAACATTAATTTGCTCAGGAGGTGTATAGGTCCTAGTATTACTCTTACGAACAACAGTCGAAGCTTTAGCATGATCTTTTATCCTAACAGGAAAAGGAGGTTTTTCAACATAAGCAGTAGGAACAATAGGATCACTATATGTAATAGTCTTTTCTTCGACTGTAATAGGTGCAACTACTTTCACTTCAACAGGAGGATTATATTTAAACCACTTCTCTTAGGGAGATCAACATGAGTAGCAAAAGTTTCACAAAAAGTAGCTACTATCTCAGAGTCAAGTCCATACTTAGAGCTAAATCCACGGAAAGCATCGGTATCCATAAAAGATTTAACACAATCGAACTTAGGTGTCATACCTGACTCCTTACCATCGTCGGAACCCCAATCTTCAGAGTTGCGTTTAATTCTTTCCAATAAGTCCCATTTGAAATCAATAGTCTTCAGCATATAAGAACCAGCACAGGAAGTATCGAGCAGGTTGCGATTATCAAGAGAAAGCCGAGCATAAAAATTCTGAATAATCATTTCCCGAGAGAGCTCATGATTGGGGCATGAATACAACATTGACTTAAGCCTCCCCCAAGCTTGAGCGATGCTTTCTCCTTCACGAGGCCAGAAATTATATATGTAATTACGATCACGATGAACAAGATGCATAGGATAGAACTTCTGGTGAAATTCCAACTTCAGTCGCTTATAATTCCAAGATCTCGTATCATCACATAGCCTATACCATGTCATTGCATCTCCCTTCAAAGATAAAGGGAAGACCTTCCTTTTGACAACATCATTGGGAATACCTGCAAGCTTAAATAATCCACAAACTTCATCCACAAAGATAAGGTGTAAATCGGGATGCAATGTTCCGTCTCCTGCAAAAGGATTAGCTAACCGTTTTTCTATCATACCCGAAGGAATCTCAAAGTGAATATTTTCATAAAGTTCAGTAGGTTGAGGAGAATCTCTTTGCTCTTCTGGTTGGGGTGAAGATACCCCAAACAAGCCCCTCAAAGGATTAGTTTCCATAGTGACAAGTAACAGAAAATTTCAGCACACTATATAAATGTTTCCTTACCAAGTTCCACTCACCAAAAGCGCTACATTCCCCGTCAATGGCGCCAGAAAAGAGTCTTGATGACCCACAAGTGTAGGGGATCTATCGTAGTCCTTTCGATAAGTAAGAGTGTCGAACCCAACGAGGAGCAGAAGGAAATGATAAGCGGTTTTCAGTAAGGTTTTCTCTGCAAGCACTGAAATTGTAGGTAATAGATAGTTTCGTGATAAGATAAATAGTAACGAGCAAAAAGTAAATAAAGTAAATAAAGTGCAGCAAGGTAGCCCAATCCTTTATGTAGCAAAGGATAAGCCTGGATAAATTCTAATAATGAAGAAGGAGCTCCTGAGGACACATTGGGAATTATCGTCGAGCTAGTTTTCATCACGTTCATAAGATTCACGTTAGGTACTTTGATAATTTGATATGTGGGTGGACCGGTACTTGGGTACTGTCCTAACTCGGATAAGCATCCCACTTATGATTAACCCCTATTGCAAGCATCCACAACTACAAAATAAGGTATTAAGGTAAACCTAACCACAACATTAAGCATATGGATCCATATCAGTCCCTAATGAAGCAACGCATAAACTAGGGTTTAAGCTTCTGTCACTCTAGCAACCCATCATCTACTTATTACTTCCCTATGCCTTCCTCTAGGCCCAAATAATGGTGAAGTGTCATGTAGTCGACGTTCACATAACACCACTAGAGGAAAAGACAACATACATCTCATCAAAATATCGAATGAATACCAAATTCACATGACTACTAATAGCAAGACTTCACACATGTCCTCAGGAACAAACGTAACTACTCACAAAGCATATTTATGTTCATAATCAGAGGGGTAATATTATGCATAAAGGATCTGAACATATGATCTTCCACCAAGTAAACCAATTAGCATCAACTACAAGGAGTAATCAACACTGCTAGCAACCGACAGGTACCAATTTGTGGTTTGGATACAAGATTGGATACAAGAGATGAACTAGGGTTTTGAGAGGAGATGGTGCTGGTGAAGATGTTGATGGAGATTGACCCCCTCCCGATGAGAGGATTGTTGGTGATGACGTTGGTGATGATTTCCCCCTCCCGGAGGGAAGTGTCCCCGACAGGACAGCTCCGCCAGAGCCCTAGATTGATTCTGCCAAGGTTCCGCCTCGTGGCGGCGGCGTTTCGTCCCGTAAGCTTGCCCACGATTTTTTCCAGGGTAAAAGTGATGATATAGCAGAAGATGGACGCTGGAGGCCCACCAGGGGGCCTAGGAGATAGGAGGCCGCACCCTATAGGGCGGGCGCACCCTGTCTCCTGGACAGGGTGTGGGCCCCCTGGCCTATTTCTTTCGCTCATAAATTCTTATTAAATCCAAAAAGTTGTTTCATGGAGTTTCAGGACTTTTGGAGTTGTGCATAATAGGTTTCCAACGTTTGCTCCTTTTCCAGCCAGAATTCGAGCTGCCGGCATTCCCCCTCTTCATGGTAAACCTTGTAAAATAAGAGAGAATAGCCATAAGTATTGAGATATAATGTGTAATAACAGCCCATAGTGCAATAATTATTGATATAAAAGCATGATGCAAAATGGACGTATCATAGAGCATATTTATAATCACCCAGTTACGTTGTGACGTTTGATAGCACACAAGGTGTTCCTCTGGTATTCGGAGTTGGATAATCTGATAGTCAGAGGAACATGTATAAGTCATGAAGAAAGCAATAGCAATAAAACTAAACGATCATTATGCTAAGCTAATGGATGGGTCATGTCCATCACATCATTCTCTAATGATGTGATCCCGTTCATCAAATGACAACACATGTCTATGGCTAGGAAACTTAACCATCTTTGATTAACGAGCTAGTCAAGTAGAGGCATACTAGGGACACTCTATTTGTCTATGTATTCACACATGTACTAAGTTTCCAGTTAATACAATTCTAGCATGAATAATAAACATTTATCATGATATAAGGAAATATAAATAACAACTTTATGATTGCCTCCAAGGCATATTTCCTTCAGTCTCCCACTTGCACCAGAGTCAATAATCTAGATTACATAGTAATGATTCTAACACCCATGAAGTCTTGGTGATGATCATGTTTTTCTCATGGAAGAGGCTTAGTCAACGGATCTGCAACATTCAGATCCGTGTGTATTTGGCAATCTTTTATGTCTCCCTCCTTGACTAGACCGCGGATGGAATTGAAGTGTCTCTTGATGTTCTTGGTTCTCTTGTGAAATCTGGATTCCTTCGCCAAGGCAATTGCTCCAGTATTGTCACAAAAGATTTTCATTGGACCCGATGCACTAGGTATTACCACCTAGATCGGATATGAACTCCTTCATCCAGACTCCTTCATTTGCTGCTTCCGAAGTAGCTATGTACTCCGCTTCACACGTAGATCCTGCCACGACGCTCTATTTGGAATTGCACCAACTGACAGCTCCACCATTCAATATAAATACGTATCCGGTTTGTGACTTAGAGTCATCCAGATTTGAGTCAAAGCTTGCATCGACGTAACCATTTACAACGAGCTCTTTGTCTCCTCCATAAACGAGAAACATATCCTTAGTCCTTTTCAGGTATTTCAGGATGTTCTTGACCGCTGTCCAGTGATCCACTCCTGGATTACTTTGGTACCTCCCTACTATACTTATAGCAAGGCACACACCAGGTCTGGTACACAGCATTGCATACATGATAGAACCTATGGCTGAGGCATAGGGAATGACTTTCATTTTCTCTCTATCTTCTGCAGTGGTCGGACATTGAGTCTCACTGAACTTCACACCTTGTAACACTGGCAAGAACCCTTTCTTTGATTGATCCATTTTGAACTTCTTCAAAATTTTATCAAGGTATGTGCTTTGTGAAAGTCCAATTAAGCATCTTGATCTATCTCTATAGATCTTAATGCCCAATATGTAAGCAGCTTCACCGAGGTCTTTCATAGAAAAATTCTTATTCAAGTATCCTTTTATGCTATTTAGAAATTCTGTATCATTTCCAATCAACAATATGTCATCCACATATAATATTAGAAATGCTAGAGAGAGCTCCCACTCACTTTTTTGTAAATACAGGCTTCTCCAAAAGTCTGTATAGAACCATATGCTTTGATCACACTATCAAAGCGTATATTCCAACTCCGAGAGGCTTGGACCAGTCCATAAATGGATCGCTAGAGCTTGCACACTTTATTAGCACCTTTAGGATCGCCAAAACCTTCTAGTTGCATCATATACAACTCTTCTTTAAGAAATCCATTAAGGAATGCAATTTTGACATCCATTTGCCAAATTTCATAATCATAAAATGCGGCAATTGCTAACATGATTCAAACATACTTAAGCATCGCTATGGGTGAGAAGGTCTCATCATAGTCAACTCCTTGAACTTGTCGAAAACCTTTCGCAACAAGTCAAGCTTTGTAGACAGTAACATTACCGTCAGTGTCAGTCTTCTTCTTGAAGATCCATTCACTAGTAGAAAACAAGGCTTTGGTTCGGGCCTGGCCAGCCCATTAGTCTCGGTTCTTCATGAACCGGGACCCATGGGGGGCATTAGACCCGGTTTATGAGCCCAGGGGGCCGGCCGGGGCCTCATGGGCAATGCTCCTGGTTTGTCTGGATTCATTTGTCCTGGTTCTAGGCACGAACCGGGACCAATGGGCCGTGCTCCTGGCCCACAGCGATTGGTACCGGTCGTGCCTTGAACCGGTATAGAAGGGTGAATTTAGTCCCAGTTCCTTCCATGAATAGGGACAAATAATTTGCCTATATATACCCATCGCCGCGGCAGAGCACTTCACAGTGCTCTGTTTTTTCTAGCCGGCGAGGGGAGGGCATTTGGGTGCTCTAGCTCACCTCCTATGCACATGAGGAGTTCGATGAAATGCCCGAGCCACACTAGTTAAGCTTTCTCCTCTCGAAGCTCGACCTCGGAGCTCCATTTTCCCCGAGATTTGTCTAGATTTAGCGGTCCGTCACGCCCCGTCCCCGTTTTCACCGCCGTTGATCGCCCGCGCCGATCTCATCACCGACACCACTGTGGTGAGCCTCTTGTTCTTATCTTCTTTCTGATTTTCTTAATTTAGATAGATACTTGTCTGATTTTCTTACTTTAGATAGATACTTGTCTGATTTTCTTACTTTGGACACACATAATTATATATAATGCACGCAGATGAACCGACAATGGATGTATGGTGACAGACACACCTCCGAGTACATTAAGGGCGTGCATAATATTCTCGAAGTGGCTGAGGCAAACAAGCAGAATGGTTTTATGTGTTGTCCATGCCCTAAATGTGGGAATATGAAGTCTTACTCTGACTGGAAAATCCTTCACACCCACCTGCTTTAC
Source organism: Triticum aestivum (assembly GCF_018294505.1). Taxonomy (NCBI): domain Eukaryota; kingdom Viridiplantae; phylum Streptophyta; class Magnoliopsida; order Poales; family Poaceae; genus Triticum; species Triticum aestivum. Next base: position 62,530,498 of record NC_057813.1, read on the forward strand.
AAGGGTTTCATGCCACACTATAATGTTTGGATGAGGCATGGAGAAATAGGGGTTATGAATGGAAGACGATGAAGAAGAAGAGGACGATGACAACTATGTGTCCCCTGAATACGGTGATGCTGCAATGGGGGGAGCTGCTGAAGATCAAGAGGAACTAGAGGATGTGCCCGATGCTGCTGCAACAGGGGAAGCTGTCGAAGATCAAGAGGAACCAGACGATGTGCCCAATGATGATGATCTCCGCCGGGTCATTGTCGATGCAAGGACGCAATGCGAAAGTCAAAAGGAGAAGCTGAAGTTCGATCGCATGTTAGAGGATCACAAAAAAGGGTTTGTCGATGTACAAAAGTAGGGGCTCTCCTTTTGACCCCTTTACTTGTGCACGGGCAGTCGGAGCCACGCGCCATGACCACACATAGCAGGGCAAAGGAGGCAAGATGGAGAGAAGCCGAGGGCACAAGACAAACAAGGCAACATCAAGGACCAAGGCCACAAAGTGCAGATGGACGAAGCAGGTTTCCCCGGCAAGACCCTTGCCGGGGCAGCCTCAGCAGCCCCGGCAAGACCCTTGCCGGGGCAGCTCGCCCACACCAGCGGAGTGAGCCACCCTCGAACCCACGGACTCCAGCACCCACGTTGGGCCAGGGCTCAAGAGGCATCTCCATGGTGGCATGCAGATGTTTGTGAAGACAAAGAACATTCAAGGTTAGATAAGGATTGGAAGGCAACACTCCTCGTCAAGATTCTTACTAAAGAAACCCATGAGACCCCCCGCAAGATCCTTGTCGGGGACGACAGCGCGCCCCGGCGAGGCCCTTGCTGGGCCACCCGGCAAGACCCTTGCTAGGGGCATCAGCAGGGCCACTGCCAGGCCCGCACCAACCAAATCCCCGCCGCTGTTCACATGCAGCTGCCAGCCCAACCAGCTGGGCAGGCACCTTCGTGGCAACATGCGGCTTCCAGGCCAGCTCAGCACACACCTGCGTGCCGGCATGCAGATCTTCATGGAGGCTCCACCACCGCGGCACCTCAGCTGCTTGCCTGCCTACATGGCGCCGCATGCATCGCTGGCCAGGGCGCGTGTCAAAGCGAAGAGGAACGGTGACGGACGGGACGAGCCTCGCTCCCGTCCCCGATAAAGCGAGAGGACACCTAAGCTACGCATTAAATGCTTCCTATCCTGTAATACGGGCGATAAGCTCGTAGCACTGTAGGCCTTTCAACCTCCTGTGTGCCACTATGGTAGCCCCTTTCGCCTATAAAAGGAGGACCATGGCATACTGGAAAAGGATTCGGCTCTTTCGAACGACACAACACCCGTAGCTAGTTCAGGAGCTCACGAACACTCAATACATCCACCAAGCAGGACTAGGGTTTTACGCATCCCTGCGGCCCGAACCTGGGTAAACGATCCTTGTGCTGATTACTAATCCTGCTCTTCTCATAACCCCACGCCCCGCAACCGTAGTAGGGATTCTTGTGATCCCATAGGTGTCGTTTCCCACCGACATCTTTGGCGCGCCAGGCAGGGGGACGCAATTGTGAGAATCTGGTCTAGTAGTTGGCCTAGCAGTTCTTCATCGCCACGGCTCCCGCGGACAAGGTGGTCAAGAGAGCGGCGCTGCCTGCGAACGCGAAGGATGCCAGGGTGGCGACGAGAAAGATAAGTCACGCCCAACTTTAAACTTTTCTCCTTAATATAAGGTTATCGTCCTCAGAGATTCAGCCTATTATGGGAAACCTGTTCATAGAGGGGCTCTCCCGCAATTGGCAACGCCCTTGTTCTGTTTCGAGTCCGCTGAACAGCTCAAGTGGCCGCGTCGAGGGCGGCAGGGTAGCCTTCCGCAATTAGCAACGCTCTTGACTCTGACTCCAGTCAATCTCGATAGTTCGAGTGGCCGTGCTAAGGGCGGTAAGGTGGTTTGCCCGGCAGCAAGCGCACCCGGCAGGCTAATGGGGATCCGTCCTCAAGAAGCCGCCCTGGGTTTACGCGCCGGCAAGCCTACCCAGTTAACGTAGGGTGGACATACAAGGGAAAATGGAACAGGAAAATAACATGCATATTGTCAGAAGTACTGCAGAGTTATATTACAGAAATTGCCACCGCGGTTCTAACTAAAGATAGATTGTCTTGGTCATGAACCTGCAGCGGCGATAAGGAATGGGGTGCCTAGTCCCGGCGCTGGCCCTCCAACCTCTTGATTTTTTCGATGCGGTTGAGGATGGGCTTGATACGCTCATTGAGCGCCGCGATGTCAACATCCTCCGGCAAGCTCTTCAGCGCAGCTTCGAAGTCAAGGTCAGGATGCCAGTGCGCTATCTTGGCAAGCACCTTTGTCATGATACCCCGACAAATCATCCGGGACTCCTCAGCTAGGGAGGCCGCCCGGTTGGAGTGAAGCCACTCCAGGGCGCTGACGACCCTCTCAAAGTATAGGGTCAGGTTGGCATTGGGGCTCAGGCTCGCCTCTGGGGCGTACCTCATGTACGACATCCCCATGGTGGTGCTAGCTGCGTGGCGGCCGAGTTCGTGACGACGACAAGGCGTTCGATCCAACGCTTCTCGCCCTCCACGTGGTCGTTAAGGTTGGCGGCCTCGTTCCGCCGCAGCTGCTCCTCGATCTCCAGGTCCTTGGTCAAGATCCCCTCCCGGGCCTTGCCCTTTGAGAGCATCTTCTCGAGATCCTCTAGCTTCAGCTTGAGGTCTCTGATGGAGTTGTTGGCCTCAGAGAGATCCCCGGCCCTGCTGACGGTCGTGTCATGCGCCTCCGCCAGGGCGCCGTTGAGCGTGTCCTTATCCTTGGACATCTTTAGGGTTTGCTCCTTCAGCACATCCTACTCCACCTCCAGCTCCTTCACCTTGCCGGCGTGAACCAGAGCCTGGGCATCGAGTGCCTCCTGATGCTTCTGCTCCAGCTCTTGGGTATGCTGCACAACAAGCTTGTCCACCTCTTCATCGTTGCCGCGGAGCATAGCGGCAAGCTTCTCCTCGCGCGCGGCGAGTTCCTCCTCCTGGGAGTTCAGTGCGGCCTCCTGCTGGGTCCGGGCGGCTTCGGCGGCGGCGGCCAAGTTCTTCGCCGCCTCTTGGGCCTTCTCGATGTCGGCTAGTTTCATGGCGAGCTCCACGTCACGCTTGGCCAGCTCACCCTGGGCGGCCTTCAGCTCGTCTTGAGCCTGGCGAAACCAGTCCTGCGCCTCGGTGACGCGCCCCTCAAAGTCCGCCTCCGCCTTCTCCACCACCATCGTCCTGGACTTGGCCTTGTCCAAATGAGCGCAGTGGAGTGCCTGGAGTTTGAAGCTGGCTCCCATGGCCTGGAGCAGCCGCTCCTCCTGGGAGCCGTCACCACCAACGCTCGGCTCATCGACGACCTCGAGCCCGGTAGCGGCAAGCACATCATCGTCGAACGCCTCCACCTCGATGGGAGCCCTGGTGCTCGACCCGCCTAGGAGATGGACCAAGAGGTCATCGCTCACCCTCGGGTACCTGCCGGAGCCGGAGGCAGCGGAGGAGGAGGGCTGGTTGTCAACCACCACCTCCTCGGCAGCGGCCTTGCCGGCCTCCCCGGCAGGCCCCTTGCCAGGCTTCTCGGCGGGCCCCTTGGTGGCGTCCTCAGCAGCGCCCTTGGCGCTCTCCTCGGCGGCGATCTTCTTAGCCTGTGCTGCGGCGTCCTCGGTGACGTCCTTGATGACGGTGTCAACGTCCTCTGAGTCCATCGAGGAGAAGTCTGAATGCCAAGAAGGGGACAGGGCGGAGCCAAGATCAAAAGCCAGTAAAAAAAGAAGAAAGAAAGAACGCAAACAGAGACAGAAAGCGAGTGGCTTACCCGTGCCAGGCCGAGAAGCAGAAGTCCCTTTTCTGCCAAGGTTCGGCGTCAAGGCGAACCCACCGTCGCCCGCCTTCTCCTCCTCCTCCATCGTGTGCATGGGCTCGGCGGTTGGTGTCCTTGCCGAAAACGCCCCTCGGGGCGGCGTGGTTGACAGGGGCGGCACGTTGGGAGAATCCTCTGCGGCTCCCCTTGCTGCTGCTGCTGCCCTCCTACATCCACGGCGTGGTCAGTACCAAAGTAACGTACCCCTAGCACACGTCGACGAAGGTCGGGTGATGGACTCACGCTGGGGGCTGGGCTGGGGGCTGCTGTCCGGGTTGCTCAACACCACCAGTGGCGTGCTGGAGGTGCGTGCCGGGTGCTTGCCGCTCGACGAAATCTTGGCCCTCTTCGCTCTTTGGGCCAGCGTCTCCACATCCCTGCGGAATGAAGATGATTCTGAATAGGCGGCACCATTTGAAAAAAAAGAGCAGGGGGAAAGCAGAGCTTGCTCTTCCTCCTCCTCGTCGGCTGCTTTCCTCCTCCTCTCCAGGCTAAGGGGTCCAAAGTCAAACGCGATCCCCGTGCCAATGTCCGCCGGCGAAGGGGGAGGCGATGGCGTCCATGCGCGCTTGGAGGATGAAGAAGAAGATGCCTTCTTCTTCGCCGCCACGGCCTTCGCCGCCTTCTTCATTGCCGCAGCCCTCGTCTGGCACACAGGCGCCCCCTGGGCCTGCCGCAGCTGCACGGCCCAATTGGGGTGGACCGGCTCGCCGGAGGTGGCCCGCTGCAGGACTCGCCCTCTTCCGGTGATTGGAGAGTCAGCGGTCACGGTCTCCTCCCCCTCGCCTTCATCTTCCGACGACTCGTCAACTACGTCCTCAACAAGGGGAGCCCCGATGCCGGAGCTGCTGGCCTCCCCAGCAGCTGCCGCCCATCGGGTGAGCTCTTCTTCCTCCTCTTCTGCCACGGCCTTGTCCTCCACGCTGCCGACGCTGCCGGCCTCCTCGGCGAGCTTTACCACCTCCTCGGCAAGCTTCGCCCCTGCCACCCTGGCGGCGATGTAGTCCAGCTCCGCCGGAGAGGTTTCCTGGATGAGCCGCGGCTCGGCGGTGACATACCCCTTGTGCAAGGTATCAAAGAATTCCTGCACTTGGAGCTCGTTCGGCTCGACCTAGCTCAAGTCAAGGCCGTGCGCGTTAAAGAACGACATCATGGCGATAATCTCGGACTGGCGAGAATTGTTGCACAGCGGGACCACTCCCGCCGGCAACTTGAAGACGGGCTCTTTGGCAACCTTGCCGGCCTTCGCGGCAACCCTCGCAGCCTTTCCGGACCGCTCAACCTCGCTGTCGTCATTGACCTCGAGCTGGAAGTTCCGTTGGCAGAGATGGGCATGCCTCAGCACCGTCAGGTTGTGGTCGAGGCCGTGGCGGAGCCTCATGATGTCAGTAGCATTCACGAAAAGCCAGGCCGGCCTCCCATTGTCATGCAGAGGAGCGATTCGGCGGCGGATGAAGTCCGCTCCGATCATTTCGAGGTTGAGCCCGGCCTGGGTGAGCCGAAGGATCCTGGTGATGGCGATCGTGAGCTTTGCATCATCGGCATCGATGTCGCCCTAATCGTTTTCGCGAACCGGCAGCGCCCGGCGAACCTCGCTGAATGCTGGCCGGTCCTTCTCCTCAATCCAGCACCACAGGTCCCGCCACTCTTCCCACCTCTCCTTTGTGGCTTCCTCCGGGTACGTCCCCTTGGCCCTCGGGATCCAGGCGACGCAACCAGAGATGGCACCCCCCTTTTTGGATCCGAGGGAAGAAGTAGTGGCGGAAGAGCGCCGTGTTGGGGTGCACCCCGGCAAAGCCCTCGCAGAGGTGTGCGAAGAGGGCCATGCACGCCACGACATTCGGAGTAAAATCCAGAAGGCGGAAGCCGTAGGTGTGCATGATGTCCTTGAAGAAATCGGAGAAGGGGGGATAGAGCCCGTAAGAGAAGTAGTCGACGAAGAAGGGGTACCGATTTGGGCCCGCCCCAGCGCTGGCAGGAATGACGTGCGTGGCTGGATGCCCCGTCTTCTCTCCTCCTGTCTTCACCCCCCACAGAGCTTTGAAGAACTGCCGGAGCTCGGACACATCGACCGTCGGGGGGAAGTAGGCGAACTGCGCCCGTCGCGCCACCAGCTCGCCTCCGGCTGCTCCGTCGCCCCGGCGTCTTTAGCCACTCCCTTGCTTTTGGTGGATTTGGGCACCATGGCGGTTGCGAGAGGCAAGAGAGCAGAGGGTGGAGGAAGCGCAACGACGGTGGACGGACACATGGAGCTCGAGAAGGAGGAAGAAAGGGGGCGGCGGTTCTAAGATTGGAGAAGGCGCAAGGAGGGGGGTAAAGTGAGCAGCGCGCCTGCAGTTATTCCTTTTTATGGGGAAGGCGTGGGCCGCCTCCTTTCCCATTAGCTGCGATACGACGCATGCGTGCGGGAAGCCTCCCACGTCACGCACGCTCATCCACGACGCGCGTTCAACGCGGGTCGTGGGGAAGCGCAGCAAACGGAACAGTTACCGCGGTGAAATCCGCCCCACCTGCCCGCGCACCGTTCTGGGCCTGGCCCAACAACGTGTCGCGTTTATGTGTGGCCCTGGCCCGGGGGCTCCTGTCGGTGTACAATAGTAGGGGCTCTCCTTTTGACCCCTTTACTTGTGCACGGGCAATCGAAGCCACGCGCCATGACCGCACATAGCAGGGCAAAGGAGGGAAGCTGGAGAGAAGCCGAGGGCACAAGACAAACAAGGCAACATCAAGGACCAAGGCCACAAAGTGCAGATGGACGAAGCAGTTTTCCCCGGCAAGACCCTTGCCAGCACAGCCTCAGCAGCCCCGACATGACCCTTGCCGGGGTAGCTCGCCCACACCAGCGGAGTGAGCCACCGTCTAACCCAGGGACTCCAACACCCACGTTGGGCCAGGGCTCGGGAGGCCCCTCCATGGTGGCATGCAGATCTTTGTGAAGACAAAGAACATTCAAGGTCAGATAAGGATTGGAAGGCAACAATCCTCGTCAAGATTCTTACCAAAGAAACCCACGAGACCCCCGGCGAGATCCTTGCTGGGGACGACAGCGCGCCCCGGTGAGGCCCTTGCCGGGCCACCCAAAAAGACCCTTGCTAGGGGCATCAGCAGGGCCACTGCCAGGCCCATACCAACCAAATCCCTGCCGCCGTTCACATGCAGCTACCAGCCCAACCAGCTCGGCAGGCACCTGCGTGGCAACATGCGGCTTCCAGGCCAGCTGAGCACACAAGGCAACATCCAGCACCACGCCACCTTGGCTGCTTGCCTGCCTACATGGCGCCACATGCATCGCTGGCCAGGGCGCGTGTCAAAGCAAAGAGGAGCAGCGACGGACGGGAAGGGCCTCGCTCCCGTCCCCGATAAAGCGAGAGGACACCTAAGCTACGCATTAAATGCGTCTTGTCCTATAATATGGGTGATAATCTCATAGCACTGTAGGCCTTTCCACCTCCTGTGTGCCACTGTGGCGGCCCCTTTCTCCTATAAAAGGAGGCCCATGGCATACTGGAAAAGGATTCGGCTCTTTCGAACGACACAACACCCGTAGCTAGTTCAGGAGCTCAAGAACACTCAATACATCCACCAAGAAGGACTAGGGTTTTACGCATCCCTGTGGCCCGAACCTGGGTAAACGATCCTTGTGCTGATTACTAATCCTGCTCTTCTCACAACCCCGCGCCCCGCAATCGTAGTAGGTATTCTTATGATCCCATAGGTGTCGTTTCCCACCGAGAGGGTTGTACCCCAATTGCGAAGATGGCAACACAAAGCTGGGTACCGTACTGGAATTGCTGCAGTGGAAGGCAAAGAATGTTGTGCCTGAAAAGGATTTGAGAAGCTACTGAAAATATTGAAGAAGAAGCTTCCAAACGATAATGAATTGCCCGACAGTACGTACGTAGCATAGAAGGTCGTATGCCCTCTAGGATTGGAGGTGCAAAAGACACATGCATGCCCTAATGACTGCATCCTCTACCGCGGTGCGTATGAGGATTTGAACGCATGCCCGGTATATGGTGCATTGCGGTATAAGATCAGACGAGATGACCCTGGTGATGTTGACGGCGAGCCCCGCAGGAAGAGGATTCCTGCGAAGGTGATGTGGTATGCTCCTATAATACCACGGTTGAAACGACTATTGAGAAACAAAGAGCATGCTAAGTTGATGCGATGGCACAGTGAGAACCGTAAGAAAGACGGGAAGTTGAGAGCACCCGCTGACAGGTCGCAGTGGAGAAAAATCGGGAGAGAGTACTGGGCTGAGTTGGCACGTGACCCAAGGAACGTATGGTTTGGTTTAAGCGCGGATGGCATTAATCCTTTCGGGGAGCAGAGCAGCAATCACAACACCTGGCCCGTGACTCTATGTATGTATAACCTACCTCCTTGGATGTGCATGAAGCGGAAGTTCATTATGATGCCATTTCTCATCCAACACCCTAAGCAACCCGACAACAACATTGATGTGTACCTAAGGCCATTAGTTGAAGAACTTTTACAGCTGTGGAATGGAAACGGTGTACGTGCATGGGATGAGCACAGACAGGAGGAATTTAACCTGCACGCATTGTTGTTTGTAACCATCAACGATTGGCCCACTCTCAGTAACCTTTCAGGATAGACAAACAAGGGATACCACACATGCACTATAAGTGCATCTAGTGCCCCTTAGTGATTTTGGTGTATTGAAGACTTATAGGTTAAGGGACTGATGCGTTTGTGAGTGTACACAGGTCTATAAGTCTATCAGGAGTTTGATATTTACAGAGAAAATCGACCGCTAAAAATGAAGTTCATCGACTGAAGACTTTGGATTTCTGAAGACTTTCTGAAGACTTTGAAAGTGAAGAAATTGGTGTGACCTTGAAGACTTGGTATTCATTCGAGGAACATGAAGCGTGAAGACTTTTGTTTTCATAGTTTTATTTTCTCTTTCTTGAGTCATAGGAAACACCGTACTGTTAAAGGGGGTCGAGAAAATACTAAGGAAAAATTTCCATGTGATGCTCAACTCAAAATCCTACACCTACCAATCCCTTCGAGTGAATCCATTGGAAATCATACAGTTCAGTTAATTTCTTAAGTGACAGAGACGAAGTTCTTTTGGTCGCTGAGGAATTTGTTCTGACTGAGGAGTTAGGAATTCGCCAGTGCGGATTGCCTACACAGTGAGGAACATGATAGCCCTAAGGAATTTGAGACTCAAAACTGCGACCATTGCTGTGCTATGCGCCAGCTGTCCCAAAATATCTACTCACCTAACGGTCATATCATTGAAGGGCATTTATGTCTTATCATGTCGGGCTGCTCCCTAGGCTATAATTAGCCGCCCCCAACAACCACTAGCTGGTTGGCTGCTCTGAGAGAAACTGACACTTGTCATTTGAGAGCATCCCATCCTCCGTGGACTTTGAGCAAAAATCATCAAGTGAGGAAAACCCAAACCCAACACACCTACAAACCCAAAGTGATTGAGCATCACTGAAGAGATTGATCATGCGTGGTTCTGATGCGTGTTACCTTTGAAGAATGTGCTTCTTCCAGATGGTTATGCGTCATGGTCTAGAGTATCCAAGAGGAATTGTGGATTGCCGAGTGACCGAGTCTGTGAAGGTTTGGAAGTCACCTGAAGACTTACCACGAGTGATTGGGCGAGGTCTGTGTGACCTTAGCTCAAGGAGAATACGGTGAGGACTATGTGTCCGGGACTGTGTGTCCTCAGGTTTGAATACCTAGCCGCTCCAACCATACGTACAACTGAGACAGTAGTTGGAACTGGTCTACCAAATCATTGTCTTCACCAAGCTTACTGGTTCTATTTCCTCAACTCTTTCATTTCCTCATTTAGTTGTTGTGTGCCTGTTCATATCTGTTTGAAGACATTGACTGAAGACTTTCTCAATCTCCTCAGTTCAATTTCTTCAGTCTGTCCGTCGTCATCCTGTGTCATCCTGTGTTTATGCTTTCTATACTCTGTGCTTGTCATCATTTCATCATGATGACTATGCTTGTGTTATGTTATGTTTACTTTTGAGTATTTATTCTGCTGCAAGTAGTTCTTCGCTAAGGAATTTCCTCACCAGCAAATTCCTCAGTGAAGAATTCATAAAAATCGCCTATTCACCCCCCTCTAGTCCATATAACGCACTTTCAATTGGTATCAGAGCAAGGTATTCCCTTGTTCTGTGTGATTTTTGTTTAACTGCCTGGAGTTTTAGTTATGTCGACCGCAGGTATGATCAAGGTCTCTGTTGGGTGTCCTACCTTTGATGGGATGGACTACCCCTACTAGAAGAATAAGATGCGAATGCATCTTGAGGCAATTGACAACGATATCTGGTATGTTGTGGAAAATGGTGTTCCCTCAATCACACCTTCTCTGAACGCTACTGATATGAAGAGATTCAAGCAACTCGATTCTCAAGCGAAGAACAACATATGTGGCCATCTGAGCAAAGGGAAGTATGGAAGAGTGAGTGCTTTGGAAACCGCTAAGCTTATCTGGGATAGGCTGTCCAAAGTGAATGAAGGAGTCTCAACTCAACATGACTCTCGTGTTGACATTCTTTGCAATCTCTTCAACCGCTTCAAAAGACTCGACAATGAAAATGTTCAGCAAACCTTCGATCGCCTCACTGACATCTCAAATGAGCTTCAAGCACTTGGTGCCACTGACATCACCGACCATGAGGTGGTGAAGAAATTGCTGAGATCGCTTGATTCTTCATTTGATACTCTAGCACTGATGACACAAGAACGTGCTGATTACAAGTCACTTGATCCCGCTAATATGCTCGAGAGGCTAAACACTCATGAGTTCCAGCTTGCTGAGAAGAGAGATCTCTATGGTTCGAGCTATGGCAGATCACGTGCTCTGAAGGCCAAGGCAGTATCTGAGTCTGAAGATGAAGACTCTGGTAGCAGCCTTGGTGATCCTGATGAACTAAGCTAGGAACTAGCACTGCTCGTGAAGAAATTTCAGAAGTTCTCAAGACGTGGTCGCTTTGGAAAATCCTCAAGGAGTAATGATTCCTCATCTAGTTACTACAAGAAGAAGCTATGCCACAAATGCAAGAAACCTGGTCACTACATCCAAGATTGTCCTCAGTGGGATAAGGAATCAAAGAAGAAGAGAAGTACAAGGATTACAATTTTGATGATGCGAAGAAGAAGAAGAAATCCTCAAAGTCTTCATCATCAAAATCCTCAAAATCTTCATCTCACAAGAAGAGCAACTCCAAGAAGGCTCGGGCATTCATTGGCAAGGAAATTGACTCTGAGGCTGAATCTGAGGAACATGAGGATGAGGAGGCATCTGAGGAGTCCGAGTCTGGTGTGGCGAGCCTAGCTCTCGCTACTGCATTCGTCAGCAAGTCTATCTTCAACTCTAAAGAAAATGGCATCACCAACAAGGCTGGTGAAGGCAATGATGACTATGCTCCCACCTATTGCTTCATGGCAAAGGGTGCCAAGGTAACTAAATACGCCTCCTCTGAATCAAGTGAGGATGAATCTGATGAAAACCTCAAGCCTAGCTACTCTAAACTTGCTAAGATTGCTGTTGTGTTGGAATAAAAGTACGCATGTTAGTGACCTGAGAGATGTGGCAAATAAGTTGGACATTCTTATGAGGTCCCTTCATGGGTGGAGTAAGGAACATATTGGGTATTTGCCTAAAAAGCTTGAAACGGCATGAAAAAGATTAAGTGTGCTCTTCAAAAGAAATGACCATACTGCTATTATGGAAAGGAAGAAAATCCTCGCGGAGATGGATGAGCTCTTGATAAAGGAAGAAATCATGTGGAAGCAGAGATCGTGTTTGGACAAAATGAAATGGGGTGATAGGAACACAATTTTTTTTCCAGAGAAAGGCCACATGGAGAGCTAAGAACTATAATATCTCGGCCCTTAAAAGGAGCGACGGATCACTCTCTCATGATGTGGAGGAGATTAAAGGTATCATGAATTCATGTTTTAAGAATTTTTACTCTTGTGATAAGACGGTAAAACCTTCTCATATTATCTCGCTTGTGAAACCTGTGGTGAATGATGAGATGAATAAGGATCTTTGTAAGCCTTTTTCTGAATAAGAGATTAGTGATGCTCTTTTTCAAATTGGCCCGTTGAAGGCTCCAGGGCCAGATGGGTTCCCTGCCAGGGTTTTTCAGAGGAATTGGGGTCTGCTAAAGGAAGATATTGTTCGTGCAGTTCAACAGTTTTTTTATCTCGGGATGTATGCCAGAGGGGATAAATAATACAACTATTGTGCTTATTCCAAAAGTGAAGAACCCCCAGTCGATAAAAGATTTTCAGCTAATCAGTCTATGCAGTATCATATATAAAATTATGTCCAAGTGTCTTGTCAATAGACTGAGACCGTTGTTGGACGGTATGATTTCTACTACCCAAAGTGCGTTCATTCCTGGAAGATTAATTTCTGATAATGCTCTCATAGCCTTTGAATGTATGAATTCATTGAGTACGCTAAAAGATAGCCGAGGTGATTATTGTGCATACAAGCTGGACCTTTCCAAGGCATATGATCATGTGGATTGGAGGTTCTTGGAAAGTATGCTGCAAGCACATGGTTTTGCCCCAGTTTGGGTAAAATGGATCATGGCCTGTGTTACGTCAGTGAAATTTTCTGTGCAGTTTAACGGCCAAATGTTAGATTTGTTCCAACCATCTTGTGGTCTCAAGCAGGGGGGTCCTATGTCTCCTTACCTATTCTTGTTTGTGGCTGAGGCCCTTTCGTTGTTACTTCATGATGCTACGGCGAATGGGGCTATACAGGATTTTCGGCTGAATAGACATGCTCCAGGGGTCTCACATTTATTATTTACTGATGATAGTCTCCTATTTTTCAAGGGTTCTTTGGAGCAAGCCCTGGCCATTAAATGGATTTTGGCAGCCTATGAGGAGGGGACGGGTCAACAGTGAAGCCCGGATAAATGCTCCATTTTGTTTGGTAAAAAGTGTAGTATGGAAGATCAAGTATCTATCTTGGTGGTTCTCAAAATCACCTATGATGGTTGTGAGGATAAATATCTTGGTTTACATGTGCCGGAAGGGCGGATGAAGGCCGGTAAATTTCAGTCTACAAAAGAAAAAGCGCTTAAGCGGGGCTTAGACTGGATTGAAAAATATGCTTCTAGCGGAGTGAAGGAACTCCAGATTAAGTCAGTCGTTCAGGCTCTTCCTGTCTATGCAATGGGTATCTTTAAATTTCCTGCTTCTCTTTGTGAAGAGTTATCCCAGATCATTATGATTTTTTGGTGGGGTGACCAGGAAAATAGGAAGAAAACTCATTGGCTGGCATGGGAGAAATTGACAAGACCCAAAGGTGAAGGAGGTATGGGCTTTAGAGATTTGAGATTATTTAACCAAGCGCTTTTGGCGAAACAGGCTTGGCGTTTATTGGTGTTTACGGACTCGCTTTGTGCAAAGGTTATGAAGGCGAAGTATTATCCTCATGAGCATTTGCTAGACACTGTATTCCCTCATGTGACGTCAACTACTTGGCAAGGTATTATGCATGGTCTTGACCTACTGAAAAAGGGGGTCATCTGGAGAATTAGTGATGGTGCAAATATAAATATATGGAGAGACAATTGGCTTCCTAGAGATTCGGGTCTTCAAATTTCTGGAAAAAGGAACAAAACCAGACTCAAATGGGTGTCTGAGTTATTCATCGGTGGCTCAAAAAGATGGGACGAGAATCTTATTCGGCATTTGTTCTTTCCACATGATGCTGAGGAAATTTTGAAGTTGCGTATTATGTCTTTTGGTGAGGGAGATTTCATTGCTTGGCATTACGAGAAAAATGGCTTGTTCTCAGTTAGAAGTGCGTATAAGCTGGTGCTTAATCTTAAGGACTCTACGAGTGAGGCAGGGAGTTCAAGTGGTGCTGCTAATGGGTAAAGGAGACTTTGGAATATTATTTGGAAGGCTCGGGCCCCTCAGAAAATCAGAAATTTTGCATGGCGTGCTGCTACACACAGTTTGGCGGTTCAAGTCAACAGAGTTAAACACCACCAAACTACCATTGGTTTGTGCTCGATTTGTGGAGTAGAAGATGAATATGTTTTTCATGCACTGGTTAGCTCTCCCAAGGCTCGTGCGCTTCATTTGGCGGTAAGGGAGGTTTGGAACTTACCAAATGAAGTGGTGTTCAAATTTTCGGGGCGGGATTGGCTTCTTATCTTATTGGATCAAGTAAGGTTGCCTGTGCGTGAGAAAATTATATTCATGTTTTGGAGGGCTTGGCACATGAGGATTGATTTGATCTTTGGCAAGGGAAAGGAAAAAATCTCCGACTCCGTGAGCTTCATTCAGAATTATTGGGCGTCTTTCTCGTCCTATCATCCCAATGCGAGGATGGAAATTAGCATCAAAGGTAAAGAGAGGGTGGATGGCTTAAATTTTACTAATGATATGCAAAAGAATGTTGTGATCTGGTAGGCTCCCGCTACGGAGGTCATTAAGATTAATGTTGATGCAAGCTATGTTGAGGCATTAAGGGCTGCAAGTGTTGGCGTCGTGGCCAGGAACCATACTGGAGAAGTTATCATTTCATCTTGAGATTATATTGGGGTGTGCAATAGCGCAGATGAGGCAGAACTGAGAGCGACCCTTGCGGGGCTGTACATTGGTATTACTCTCCAGAAGCCCATCATTTTAGAAACTGATTGTTGTTTTGTGGCTTCTTCCCTTGGAAATGATCTTCTAGACAAGTCTTCCCTAGTTGATCTAAAGATAGAAGCATTGAGTTTATCCAAGCTGATGATAAATTGCAAGATATCCAAGATAAACAGAAGGGCTAATAGGGTGGCGCATGAGATTGCGAAATTCAGCTTTGATAATAGGTCCGATGGTGTGCTCCTTAATACTGTTCCTACCTACGGTGCTGATTTTGTAACGGACGATTGTATGAATATTTTAAATTAATCAATATATGGGAGGGGTTTTCAAAAAAAAGCCTTGCTAAGATTGCTGTGAAACAACAAAAGGCTTTTGAAAAGGTTCAAAACATGCTAGACAAAAGTGATGATATGTTGGGAGAAGAAATGGATCACACTAAAACCCTGACTGAAAATCTTCAGAGACTTCAGTCTCGGTTTGACAACCTTCAAGGCCACCATAACACTCTCTTATCTGATCACGAGAAGCTTTCTTATGAATTTCTTCAAAGAAAGCAAGATCTTGAGAAGCTAAGAGTGAATTATGAAGATCTTCAGAAGGATCGCGATTCATTACTTGCTCAACAAATCAATGCTACTCAGGAAGAATTTGTTCCTCCATGTTTGAAGTGCATTGAACGTGAATCTGCTAATTCTTCACCTGAATGTTCAAATTCTTCTAATGCTACAAATTCTTCATCTATCTCTGCTATCACTAATTCCTCATCTAAGGACATTGCTAGTATCACTGATGATGCAGGGCTGAAGGAATTGTACATGATAGGCATGTACAAAAGCCTCAAAGGGCATCAGACTCTTTGTGATGTGCTTAAAAAGCAGATCCTCAACAGGAACCCTAGGAAAGAGGGTATTGCCTTTGAAAGGAAACTCAATGCTGATGGAACATATTGGAAACCTGAGCAGTACCCCAAAACCTCATGGGTTACTGCAAAGGGACTCCAGTTAATCCATCCAATTTATCTGGCTTTACATGTGAATCTCCTCATTCTTCTGATGAGTCATTTGACTCCAACTATAAACTGTTCAAAAATCAGAATGGTGAAGTATTTGCTAGGTATGTTGGCACTACTGCAGGAACGGTTCCCCTATGAAGAAAATATGGGTTCCCAAAGTGGCCTTGAAAGTCTTCCGGTGAATGTCCTCATGAAACCACCTGTGAGAATAGGAACTCCAGATCAAATTCTTCATATGGACCGAATTCTTCATATGGATCCAAGTCCTCATACGGACCAAATTCCTCACGCGGATCAAATTCCTCAAAAGGATCAAAATCCTCATATGATAATCATCGTGCTAACACCTCTGTTTCGTAGGGAAGGGCTAAGGGCTATGAATATGAGCATTATTCTTCTAACCATTATGTTCATAAGTCCTCGAAGAATTTCTCTGCTTATTCATATGCTTATCCTAACCCCTCTTATGTGAAACGGAGTGGACTGGCTTCTATGCCACCTTTCTCATATGGTGCTCGTAGAGTGATGAATTCTTTGCCACCCCTTCAAATGTGGGTGGTGAAGAAAAAGAACTAATCTCTTATGTAGGGTCAGGTCTCCAGACGTGCTTAAAATGTCTGAAGAATTTGCTGGAGACCTGAAAACTGTCTAAAAGGGCGCAGGCTAATCATGAAGAAATGAACTTTCATTTCACACGTCCCCATACTGTTTTATCTGTTCTATTGCTTGATGAAATTGATCTGATGATATTGATGTCATATTCTTCACTGATGAAGTATATGAGTTCGTAAGTTGCACAAATTCATCTGCATGATGATCAACCCAAAGCAAATGAGTGGGTCCTCGATAGTGGATGTACAAATCACATGACTGGTGACAAGAATCTATTGATGGATGCTCCCTTATCACCATTGCATCTGAAGCATATCATCTTCGCTAACAAAGGCAAAAGTCAGGTATTGGGTCTAGGTAAGGTTGCGATCTCAAAGGATCGACACATGGACAAAGTCATGCTTGTCGAGTCCTTAGGATACAACCTCATGTCTGTCTCAATGCTTTGTGATCTCGATATGGTTGTTTTCTTTGGCAAATATCGTTGTGTTGTGATCATGGAAGCTGACAATTCGAAAGTCTTTGAAGGCTTTAGGAGAGGAGACTTGTATATTGTTGATTTCTCTACAGGACCACAACCGGCCGTATGCCTACTTGCAAAAGCTTCAAAAGGCTGGCTATGGCATCGACGACTTGGTCATGCTGGCATGAGGAATCTGCACACACTTGCGAAGAAGAAGCATGCCATTGGCATTGAGAATGTAAAATTCCTCAAGGATCATTTGTGCGGAGCCTGTGAAGCTGGAAAGATGACCAAGGCCAAACATCCTGCGAAGACTATCATGACTACCACTCGACCATTTGAATTGCTTCACATGGATCTCTTTGGTCCTAATCATTATTCTGCAGTTACTAATGATGCATCTCTATATGGCTTTGTTATTGTTGATGATTATTCGCGTTACACATGGGTGCACATTGTCACTTACAAACATGAGGTGCAAGAAGTCTTCAAACGATTTTCCTCGAGGGCTTCAACCAACTTTGGTGTGAAGATCAAGCACATCAGAACTGACAATGGGACCGAGTTCAAGAATTCCGGTCTTGATGACTATCTTGTTGAACTTTGTATTACTCATGAGTTATCTGCTCCTTATACTCCTCAACAGAATGGCGTCATGGAGCGCAAGAACAGAACTCTTGTTGAGATGGCTTGGACTATGCTTGATGAATACAAGACGCCTCATCGTTTCTAGATTGAGGCAATTGATACCGCGTGCCACATCATCAACAGAGTATATCTTCACAAATTCTTCAAGAAGACTGCTTATGAACTCCTCACTGACAAAATGCCCAATGTGAGTGATTTCAAAGTCTTCGGTGCTAAATGTTGGATTAGAGATCCTCATCACAATTCTAAATTCACACCAAAAGCACATGAGGGTTTTATGCTTGGTTACGGAAAGGACTCGCACACCTACAGAGTCTTCAACAACATTCTTCACAAAGTTGTTGAAATTGTACATGTGCGGTTCGATGAGACTAATGGCTCGGAAAGAGAGCACCTACCTTTTGTGATAGATGAACCTGCACCTGAGGAATCTATCAAGTTAAAGGCTACTGAGGATGTCATTCCTCCCTAAGAATCTGCTGAAGAATTCATTCCAAAATGTGAAGAACATCGAGCTGGTGCACCTGAAGAAAATGGTGCTGAGGAAAATGGTCCTGAAGAAAATGCGGATCAAATTCCTCGACGACAACCCGCTCATCCTCGCGTTGCAAACGAAGTGCAAATTGAGAGAATCATTGATGACATTGAAGCACCAGGTACTCTCACACGCTCAGAAGCTTCACATTTGTCTAACTTTTGTGGGCACTTTGCTTTTGTATCTATCATAGAGCCCACTAAGGTAGATGAAGCATTTCTGGAGCCTGAGTGGATTCAAGCTATGCAAGAAGAATTACATCAGTTGGAGCTCAACAACATCTGGGAACTAGTCAAACATCCAAATCCTCACAAGCACACCATCATTGGCACGAAGTGGATCTACCGCAACAAGCAATATAATGGCCTTGTGGCGAGGAATAAGGCACGGCTTGTAGCTCAAGGCTACACATAGGTTGAAGGAATTGATTTCGATGAAACTTTTGCACCTGTTGCTAGACTTGAGGCTATTCGCATATTACTTGCTTATGCTAACCATCATGATATCATCTTACACCAAATGGATGTGAAAAGTGCATTCCTCAATGGTGAGCTTGAGGAAGAAGTATATGTTGCTCAACCCCCAGGTTTTGAAGATCCAAAGCATCCTAACAAAGTCTTCAGACTCAATAAGGACCTGTATGGCCTCAAGCAGGCCCCTCGGGCATGGTATGATACTTTGAAGGAATTCCTCACGAAGAAAGGCTTCAAACCCGGTTCACTCAAGCCAACTCTTTTCACTAAATCTTATGATGGTGAATTGTTTGTATGCCAAATTTATGTTGATGATATCATTTTTGGCTGTACTGACCAACGTTACAGCGATGAATTTGCCTATATGATGAGTGAAGAATATCAAATGTCTATGATGGGAGAATTGAAATTCTTTTTAGGTCTTCAAATTCGTCAACAACGTAATGGCATATTCATATCTCAGGAGAAATACCTCAAAGATGTATCGAGGAAATTCGGCATGCAAGATTGCAAAGGGGTCAAAATTCCTATTCCCACAAGTGGGCATCTATGCACTAATGAACATGGTATCGACTTTGATCAAAAGGTATACCGCTCCATGATTGGCTCTTTATTGTATTTATGTGCATCTAGGCTAGATATTATGCTTAGTGTTTGCATGTGTGCATGATTTCAAGCTACTCCGAAGGAATCACACCATAAGGCTGTGAAGCATATTCTTCGATATCTAGCTCACACACCAACACTGGGATTATGGTACCCCAAGGGCTCGGCTTTTGATCTCATTGGATATTCAAACTCTGACTATGCTGGTGATCGTGTGGACTGCAAGTCAACATCTGGCACATGCCATTTCCTCGGACGATCTTTGGTTTGTTAGTCCTCGAAGAAACAGAACTGCGTATCACTATCTACAGCTGAAGCTGAGTACATTGCTGCTGGTTCTTGCTGTGCTCAATTGCTGTGGATGAAGAAAACTCTCAAGGACTACGGCGTCAACATGCAGAATGTGCCTCTCTACTATGACAATGAGAGTGCAATCAAGATTGCTCATAACCCAGTTCAGCACTCAAGGACAAAGCACATCCAGATTCGTCATCATTTTCTTCGTGATCATGTGTGGAAGGGCGACATCTCTATTGAGCATGTACGGACTGAAGAACAGCTAGCCGATATCTTCACAAAGCCCTTGGATGAGAAGAGATTTAGCAAGTTGAGGTGTGAGCTAAATATCCTAGAATCTTCGAATGTTCTTTGAAAGGGACACTCATCCTAACACTTATGCAAAATTGATGACTTAGATGCGCAACACGCGAAGAAACGTTTTTCTTCAATCAATGAAGACTAACACTCTAAGTGTGAAGAAATTAACGAAGAATTTGATTCTCAGAGCCCTACGACAATTGTACGTGGTGTGAAATCATCATTCTTATACGGTGGGTCATGCCACCACCAAAAGTTGAAAATCTTCAATTTGAGTTTTTCCTCAGTTGTTCAAATTCTTCAACTTTGCATTATCTTCACTGTCTCTGTCGTTTTTCTTCATTGGCTATATATATATATATATATATATATATATATATATATATATATATATATGAGTTTATGTCCTCTACAACATTCACTTATTGCTATTTCTTCAAGCTGTTTTTTTCCTGCTAAGTGAATGTGATCGGACCCTTCCCCCTCTATGCTAAACTCAACCCAATCTTTTCACAAATTCTTCATGTGCGTTCTATTTGAAACTCGTTCAAAATCTTCACTGTGTCCTTGATAGCTGAAGAATTTGCGAATGGAACTTTTAACTTATCTTATCTAAATTTTCGGCTTTGCCGCTCAAACCATTCCGCATCCCACGATAGTACTTATCTATTCACCCATGATCTCACATGATCGCCACCTCTCAGTACGTGGGTGACACATGTCAAGCGAATGAGAAGGGTCAGGGGCACGTTCGTCCAATTTCCTTGGGCGTATAGTTTTTCACTCCGACTATAAATACCCCCTCCCCTTCCTCACTTCGTTTTTACTCCGCTCATTCTCACTCCCGCTCGAGCTTCTCAGACCCTAGCGCCGCCGCTACTTCATCGTTGCCGGCGAGGAAGAGCTTCACTGCCTTGACCTTATTGCCGTCGTACTCGCGCCGGCTGTGGATTTCTTCACTCCGCCGCCGTCGTGGCTGTCTTCCTCTGCCGAGTTACACTACTAGGGAAAAGGCTAGCAGCAGCGCGGGTTTTAGATGTATCAGTAGCGCGGGGATAGGCGCTACTAATAAGGTGCTACAGCTAACGCATAGCAGTAGCGCGTGCCCACCGGCGCTACTGCTACACAAGTGTAGCAGCAGCGCGGTTACAGGAAGCTCACTACTGCTAGTAGCTCTAGCGCGCTTTTCACGGACGCGCTACTGCTATAGCGGCGCTGCTGCTAACTTTTATACCCTCGCTACTGCTAATTTAAGTATTTTTTTGGCATATTTGTTTTGTATTTGAACAGGCTTTGTAGAAGAATCGTTAGCACATAGAAATGTCATCATGATACACATACAAATGCCTGCGTGACCACAAATGTAATCATAGTATGTACATACAAATAGCCTCATCATAATCATCACCCAACACAAAGTTATATCTTGTCATCATCTCGAAAATAGCGATACATGCAAGTCTCGAATACTTGCAACTACAACAACGTCATCCATCTAAACAAAGGTATACGCAAGAAGTGCTATCACTATGAGTGAGAGCGGAACTATGCAGTACATGAGGTGGCGGTTACGAGTCCTGTCTCGCGCTAGCGTGAACCTCAAGTAACTAGCTTCTCCTTCTTGTCTGCTTTTGAAGCCTTTATGGATGGCGCCCGTGAACCCATTCACTTGCGCCTGACACTCATGCAACTTGTTGTACACCCCCGGAACCTTCCCTTTGTACACAACATAGCAATTCCATCTCGCCATCAAGAAACTAGGTACCTGTTAGAGATGCATGTTCATGAAGAGGATGTACAATCATATATATGCAACAAAATATACTAGAGCAACACCGAAAAAGAAAGGGTTAGCAACTAGATGCAACATACAGTATGCAAATTAATTAACTAGAGGTATGCAGGTCATCGTACGCAAACTAACAAAGTAGCGTTACGCAAGTTCGGCAGGGACCGTGGACATCACAAAGTTTCATCGCTACAAAAAGTATACAAGTTCAACCGACACATATCATCATCATCGGCATCATAAATCACTAGAAGCTCCATCCTTCCATATCATCGAGGACGAACCCTAGCTTCTTGAACGGCGTGAGGTCTAGACATTGCATGCCTATGCAAGTTCGGACGTCAGCTCGTGATATAGGGCCGTGGTGGAATATCCCCTTCTCATCGACGACTTCTTTCATGATGATCGTCGCAATGTCGCTTTGGATGCGAAAGAAGTCATCTCTAAGTTTATAATCCGCTTCTCCATGAGATTCTAGCCACTTGTGGATATGATCATCATTTCTGCTGTTAATGCGAAGCTTTTGGTGATCCGTGTTGAACTGAATCATGAGATGGACGATGTAGAATCCATCCTTCTTGCTTGGTTTTTGGACATGGATGCAGGAGAAGTTAGTTTTATGCGCGAAACCCATCTTCTTGTTCCTTTGTTTCCTGATCTGCACGTGGCCACCTCTAAAGCTGAAGGTGTAGTCTTTTTTCTCGTAGTCTCTGGAAGGGTCAAAATACAAGGCGTGGGAGACTTGCGGGTAAAGAACAATAAGGACGGCGCGCCCGTTGCTGCGGGGAAAAGACACCTCAAATTATTCCCCATATGAGAGAGAAGGAATGATTGAAATGTACGAAAGGGTTTTCCGGAACTGACTTACTTTGGATGATAAGGCACGAGGACAATTTCCTGGTCCTTATTCTGTACCATGAAGTTTTGGAGGTACTCCCTAGCAGTTTCACGCTCAAAGTCGCCGAGACTCAAGAAAGACTCGTGCATGTAGTACGGATCCGCCACACAGATTTGCGAGACTTCTTCACTCTTCATGACGGAGCTCATATGTAGCGCAAAAAGGCGGACGATAGTAAAATCAAGCCGCCTTGTTAGAAACATCTCAAAGATATGGTCAAACCGCAGGAAGAACACCTCCGCGGGCCGTGTGTCGATGTAGCACTTCCCCTCAGGCACACGAGCTGCGTATGTCGGATATCCTGGATCCTTTGAGATGGTCGACATCACATGGTCGTGCAGTCTCCTGAGATCCCTTGATAGTGCCTCCAGCGGTTTTGGCGGTAGCATCGGCTCGCCCGTGAGATGGAACATGACCGCACCTTTCACGGGTACACGCTGTTCAGAATGAATCATCTGGCTGCTATGTGCTCTGGCTTGTTTGGAGGCAGTTACCTTCCCCGATCTCTTCCTCTCCTTTTTCTTGGGCACACCTTCCAGACCCTTCCTTAACCCCTGCCCCAGTGTTCCCGGGCTAAGTACTGTACGACCCTCGCGCCGGCCGGTTAGTTGAGCTTGTGTTGAGGCGGCATCTTCAGGCGTGTCCTGTGAGGATTTCATGAAGAGAGACTTTTTGCAATCCATGGTACGACCCTGCCCGGGCATATCATCCATATCCTCATTAGCAAGCTGATAGCCCAATTCGTCATATGGTTGACTCATCATATCTATGTCACAGTCATACGCGTTTGTATTGAGGTAATCCATAGGGTCGACCTCCGTCTCATCATCCGTTCTCTGTTCTACAGGAGAAATTACATCAGCCAGTACTATTGCACCCCCTTCATCATGTCATCCGCCGCTCTCACCCGGCACTACATGAGCTGGTAATTGCGTAGGCGGGGTGGTGGTCTCCGCACATGCTTGTTGATGTGTGTTAGTTATTGGTGTGCTCTCGGCCGGCTCCAGACGAATAAGATTCTTCGGCCATAGCAGCACCCAATTCTTGCAGCTTCCAATCCGCGGCGGGGTCTCGTCGTCCGCTCCCACATGCTGTACTGGAGGAGGCAAATCCTCGTGCCCTGATTTCACACTGGTCAAGCTAACCCTGAAGTGCCCAGCGGGGATCGGCTGGTTGTGGAACATGCGTTGAGAGGGGTCCATTATCATCCCCTTTCCCACGTCCACCTTCTGGCCTTTGATCAAGTAGAGTATGGTGCACGGGGTTTCTTTCGCCTGCAAACACGTATGTCTGTGGCGTAAAACAACCAAAAGGCAACAAAAATGGAATATTATCTATATATATATATATGTTGGCGTGACATGTAATTACCGTGACGGCGTCGAGCTCAGCCAAAGACGAAGGCCCACCTAGCGCACCTGAGACTGAGGACGGGCTGCTATGAGCAGGAGCGGCTGCGAGAGGAGGCCCGGTTGCTCAAGCAAGTGATGGTGCGATGGTGTTGTTGTTCATGGAGTTGCTCCCGACGAAACTGGGCATCGGGAAATCATGTACCGTCTTGTCTGGATTTTCCTTTGCCCAGTTGATGATAACTGGAACCAAGTTAGTAGCAAAATCATTTCTGCAGGCAGTTACAGCTGCATTGACTGCCTGCTGTAGCAACTCATATTTGTCCTCGGCTGCTTTTTTCGTGTCCTCAGCTGCTTTTTTCTCGACCGCAAGCTTTACCTTCGCGTCGATGTCCGCCTGACTAAACTTCTTTTTCTGCTTCTTAGCCTCCGGGCCGTCGTTGTAAAACACCTTCCACATGGCGCCATCTCCAGTGCCGTGCACACGACCATATTGCGGCCGCTGGTCCAAAGGGAGTCCCTTAAGTTCGTTCAAGGCCCGGTTGAGAGGGGTGTCCCACTTGGGCCTCATCGGAGAAGTGGGGCTTTCGGCTGCAAGCCCGTGTTGCTTCCCCAGTAGTCTAATCAATTTCCTCGTGATCTTGTCCGTGTAAAAAACCTTTTTCTCCTTGTCCCACTTGTAGCGGGCCCTGATGAAGTCATGCTCCAAGGGGTTGGTGAACTTCACGAAGGGGTCTGGGAGACCCGCGGCTTCACGTTCCACGTCCTCCTTATCCCATATGGGCCTTCTACCGAGGTAGCCACGGCTTCCGAGGCGATGCTTCCCCGTGTTCCTTTGCTGAAGGCTTTTGAATTTCGCAGCCTTAGCCTTTGTTGCCTCGATAGCGCAAGTGTCCTTGAACTTTTCGAACTCCTCTTCCGTAAGTGTCGGATTTTCCTCCAGAATCTTGGACAGGGGTTCATCAGCCTCAATAGCTCGTTTCACCCTTCCTTTCCAGGAGGCCAAATCATTGCTGAACATGCCCATGGCGTGATTGTTAATCTTTTTCATCTTCGTATCATCCCACGGTTGTTCTATGTTATCATCCCGGTCAGGGAACTTGAATCTCTTGTGCAACTTCCTTAGGAGCAACTGCGTCAAATGTTCTTTACTCCTTAAGTCATCAACGTTGATGCTCGCGCATTCCCATAGGATGCATCCTACTTGGTTCCCATAGCACTTGTGAGGTTCTTCCGGCTCTAACGGCTAAAACTTGCCAGGTGCCATCTTTGTGATCACAAGTCGTCCAATCCCTAGTTTGTTAGGTTTTCGTATCATCTGCTTCTTATGCTTCCTCTTTTCGGTAGCGGCATCGGGGCCGGTACCTTCCCCGCTGGTACCTTCCCTGCCGGTACCTTCCCCACCGGTGTCGGTGCCACCATCGGTGCCGGCGCCGTCGGTGTCGATGTCGGCATCAGTACCATCATCGAGGCCGACCTGCAAACCTTGCTTAGCAGTCAAATAGTCGAGGTACTCTTGTTCACCCTCATAATACATCTCGTCTGCATCTTGGTCAGAAGGCCCAGTTTCTTCGTTGTTCGACATGTTTCCTATGATTAAGTGTCCTCATTTATTTCTAAAAGTATGAATAAATGATAAATGACATAAAAAGAAATCTATGTGCCAGCACTCGATATGCCAACTATGTAGCACAAATCATGCCTTTATTCACGGGAAATTTCGGCATGACCTTTGCTAAAAAATGGACATATCGAGCGCCTGAAGTTCACCGGAAAGGAAATGAATCAACATTCCGGCGTAACATAGGCCACCCGGATCATTTTCCAAACATGACATGTCCAAAACATGACATATGCACATATCACATGTCCAGTTCAAATTTGCATATAAATTCAGCTAATTTTGAAATCTAGCTAAATTCATAACTAAATAGATAACCTAATTAACATAACCGAAGAACCCTAGCAGACAGAGGGGGGGTTATAGAGGGTGCAGGGGCGAGGAGGCAGGCCCGACGATGGCCGGCAGGGGAGAGGAGGGAGGCAAGGGCCGACGGGTCGTGGGCGAGCACGCCGGGGTCGGGGGCGAGCGCCGGGGTCGGGGGCGAGCGCCGGGGCCAGGGTCGGGGTCAAGGGCCGGGTCGGGGGCGAGCGCTGGGGTCGGGAGCTAGTGCCGGCGCCAGAGTCGGGGGCGAGCGCCGGGGCCGGGTCGGGCGCGGCGGTGCGATGGGGGAAGAGAGAGTGGGGATTTGGGGGGAAAAGGCGGGATGAAGCAGGGCAAGTGAGAATTTTGGGTCAAGTGGACGTAGCAGTAGCGCATTAGGACACAACGCGCTACTACTAATTTCTGTAGCTGTAGCAGTTTAAGGAAAACTCGCTACTACTAATTTCTATAGCTGTAGCGGTTTATGCAAAACGCGCTGCTACTACCGTCGCTACTGCCAGTTTTCCTTTTTCTTTTCCTTTATTTTATCCCACTTTTATTTCCCGAGGGCAGTGAACGAAGGGAGGGCGATATATATTGCATCATTTGACGGTTAAATATGTATGCAAAATAGGAACATATATATTACACATCATTGGACCCATGCATAATAATGGCTAAGTGTGTATACAAAATAGGAACACACACACACACACATACACACACACACACACACACATATATATATATATATTACACATCATTGGACCGATAACATACGTTTCCTCAGTGCTGACGTTTTTGTTTTTGAGTCAGCTTCTTCCCCTTCTTGTTCGTCGAAGAATAATTGAGCCCCTCATTATGAGTTTGCCTTTTCCATGGAGTATGACTTTTCTTTGGTAATGTAGTATTGATTCTTCTTTTGACGTATACTTCATCATCATCGTCATCTTCCCTCATTGGGTTGCCGTACTGATCATAGTCTTCCTCGTTGGCGACTCCATCCATTCCAATGATGTTCCTTTTGCCTCTCCTCACGACAACACGGTTGGGATTGCGCGGGTCAGTTATGAAGAAGCATTGTGTCACGTGCTTAGCGTGTACCCATGGCTCGTTTTTTGCGATAGCGTTCACGGTAGCGCTCTTGGCATCGGGTATAGTCATGGTAGTGAAAATCCGGCTTTCTCTTTCAACATTCTTAGCCCATCTGACATGGAACATCGTCGTGTTGTGCAGTCCAGAGTAGTCAAGCTCCCAAATCTCCTCCACCCTTCCATAAAATTTTTCAGTTGCGCCGTTGTCGCTGCCGGTCATGCATTCCATCGTCACCCCTGAGTTCTGATCATCACTGTCCATATCTTTGGCCTCCGTGTAGAATGTGTATCCATTGATATCATATGCCTGATAGGTTACGAGGTTGGGCGAGGGTCCATGTGCTAAGGCGTATATGAGCAATCCGTCCTGAGATCCCTCCTCCGGGGGATTAGCAATAATATGCTCTTTGAACCAATGCAGGAAAGTGGAGTTGTGCTCTCTAGTAACTTCGGCGTCCGTCCTGCATACCCCCTGGTCACGATACTTCTTTGCGATAATTTCTTTGTGTAGTGCCACAAAAGGATATACCTCGTCTAGGTGTTGTAGCACTACCAAGTTTGCTCTGTCAAAGTCACTGCGTCGATCTGAGTATGCTACGTGCAGTTCCCTGCGACCGTTGCAGCGACCATCTCCTTCGAGCCTCCCATTGTGCTTGTTAACGGGCAAACCAACACTAACACCAGGCGGCTGGTCTGCGCCATATAAAAAAATTCTCATAGAAAGAGATGCACTCTTGTGCCAAATAGCCCTGGACGATGCTTCCATCCGGACGGGACATGTTACGAACGAATCTTTTGATGATCCCATTCATCCTCTCAAACGGCACCATGTTGTGCAGGAATTACGGCCCCAGGTCTATTATGTCATTGAGGGAGTCCTGGACTAGGGGGTGTCCGGATAGCCGAACTATCATCATCGGCCGGACTCCAAGACTATGAAGATACAAGATTGAAGACTTCGTCCCGTGTCCGGATGGGACTTTCCTTGGCGTGGAAGGCAAGCTTGGCGAGACGGATATGTAGATCTCCTACCATTGTAACCGACTCTGTGTAACCCTAGCCCTCTCCGGTGTCTATATAAACCGGATGGATTTAGTCCATAGGACGAACAACAATCATACCATAGGCTATCTTCTAGGGTTTAGCCTCCTTGATCTTGTGGTAGATCCACTCTTGTAACACACATCATCAATATTAATCAAGTAGGACGTAGGGTTTTACCTCCATCAAGAGGGCCCGAACCTGGGTAAAACATCGTGTCCCTTGTCTCCTGTTACCATCCGCCTAGATGCATAGTTCGGGACCCCCTACCCGAGATCCGCCGGTTTTGACACCGACATTGGTGCTTTCATTGAGAGTTCCTCTGTGTCGTCACCGATAGGCTCGATGGCTTCTTTGATCATCATCAACGACGCAGTCCAGGGTGAGACCTTCCTCCCCGGACAGAACTTCGTATTCGGCAGCTTCACACTGCGGGCCAATTCGCTTGGCCAACTGGAGCAGATCGAAAGCTACGCCCCTGGCCGTCAGGTCAGATTTGGAAGTTTGAACTTCACGACTGACATCCGCGGGGACTTGATCCTCGATGGATTCGAGCCACAGCCAAGCATGCCGCACTGTCATGGCGAGCATGATTTAGCTCTGCAGCCGGACAGTACCGTGGAGGCTACACTCGAACCCGCTCCGATCTTCAATTCGGAGCCGGCTGCGCAGGTCGAGGACGGATGGCTAGACACCGCCTCGGGGGCTGCAACCTCTACGGCGATAGAGCCGAACACTGACCTTGTCCCTCATGAAGCTCGTGACTCCAAGGTGCGGGACTCCTTGCCGGACTATGAACCTCCCGCGCCCCCTCCGATCGGATCTGATTGGGCGCCGATCATGGAGTTCACCGCAGCGGACATCTTTCAACACTCACCTTTCGGCGACATCTTGAGTTCGCTAAAGTATCTCTCGTTATCAGGAGAGCCCTGGCCGGACTGCGGTCAGGATGGTTGGGATGCGGACGACGAAGAAATTCAAAGCCCACCCACCACCCACTTGGTAGCCACTGTCGACGATCTAACCGACATGCTAGACTACGACTCCGAAGACATCGACGGTATGGACGACGATGCCGGAGACGACCAAGAACCAGCGCCCACCGGGCACTGGAAAGCCACCTCATCATATGACATATACATGGTGGATATCCCAAAGGATGGGAATGGCGAAGGAACAGCGGAGGATGACCCCTCCAAGAAACAGCCCAAGCGCCGGCGTCAGCGGCGCCGCTCTAAATCCCGCCACAGCAAGAATGAAGATTCCGGCACCGGAGATAATAATACACCGGACAGTGCCGAAGACAACCCACTCCAGCAAGATCCAGCGCAGGAGGACGGAGACGCCAGCCCTCATGAGAGAGCGGCAGAAGAAGAGGTAGAGGATTATATGCCTCCCTCCGGAGACGAGGCAAGCCTCGACGACGATGAATTCGTCGTGCCTGAGGATCCCGTCGAACAAGAGCGTTTTAAACGCAGGCTTATGGCCACGGCGAACAGCCTCAAGAAAAAGCAGCAACAGCTTAGAGCTGATCAAGATCTGCTAGCCGACAGATGGACTGAAGTCCTCGCGGCCGAAGAGCATGAGCTCGAACGCCCCTCCAAAAGCTACCCTAAACGCAAGCTGCTCCCCCGATTAGAGGAGGAGGTGTATGAACCCGCATCACCAGGAGACAATACGGCTGACCGACCACCCCGTGGTCGCGACAGAGAGGCCTCTAGGCCCTTCACTAGACCCGTACCCCGGCATCGCTCGAAAAGCACAAAGCCACAGGGGAACGCTCCGGACTTGCGAGATATATTGGAGGATAAGGCAAGACAATCAAGATCGATCTATGGATCGCGTGGGCGCCCCATGATACGTGACGACAACCGTCGCGCCGGACACAGTAAGTCCGGCCGGGCCGAACAAAACAGACAAAGCTCTTTTGAGCTCCGTCGTGATATCGCCCAGTACAGAGGCGCCGCACACCCACTATGCTTCACAGATGAAGTAATGGATCATCAAATCCCCGAAGGGTTTAAACCCGTGAATATTGAATCTTACGATGGCACAACAGACCCCGCGGTTTGGATCGAAGACTATCTCCTTCACATCCACATGGCCCGCGGTGACGATCTTCACGCCATCAAATATCTCCCCCTCAAGCTTAAAGGACCAGCCCGGCATTGGCTTAACAGCTTGCCAACAGAGTCAATTGGGAGTTGGGAAGACCTGGAAGCCGCATTCCTCGATAACTTCCAAGGCACATATGTGCGACCACCAGACGCTGATGACCTCAACCACATAATTCAGCAGCCAGACGAATCGGCCAGACAATTCTGGACACGGTTCTTAACCAAGAAAAACCAAATCATCGACTGTCCGGATGCGGAGGCCCTCGCGGCCTTCAAGCATAACATCCGCGACGAGTGGCTCGCCCGGCAACTGGGACAGTAAAAGCCGAAATCCATGGCGGCCCTCACATCACTCATGACCCGCTTCTGCGTGGGTGAGGACAGCTGGCTAGCACGCAGCAACAACCTCAGTAAAAATTATGGCAGTACGGATATCAAGGATCGAAATGGAAGGTCGCGTCATAACAAAAACAAATGCCGCATTAACGACGACAATAGTGAGGATATGGCAGTCAATGCCGGATTCAGAGGCTCTAAACCCAGTCAGCGGAAAAAGCCATTCAAAAGAACTACTCCGGGTCCGTCCAATTTGGACCGAATACTCGACCGCCTGTGCCAGATACACGGCACCCCTGAAAAGCCAGCTAACCACACCAACAGGGACTGTTGGGTATTCAAGCAGGCAGGCAAGTTAATTGCTGAAAACAATGACAAGGGGCTGCATAGCGATGACGAGGAAGAGACCCGACCGCCGAACAATAGAGGACAGAAGGGTTTCCCCCCACAGGTGCGGACGGTGAACATGATATATGCAATGCACATAACCAAAAGGGAGCGGAAGCGTGCACTCAGGGATGTATACACGATGGAACCAGTCGCCCCGAAGTTCAATCCATGGTCCTCCTGCCCGATCACTTTTGACCGAAGGGACCACCCCACCAGCATCTGCCACGGCGGATTTGCCGCATTGGTCTTAGACCCAATCGTCCATGGATTTCACCTCACCAGAGTCCTGATGGACGGCGGCGGCAGCCTGAACCTGCTTTATCAGGATACAGTGCGCAAAATGGGCATAGACCCCTCAAGGATTAAACCTACCAAGACGACCTTTAAAGGCGTCATACCAGGTGTAGAAGCCAATTGTACAGGCTCAGTTACACTGGAAGTGGTCTTCGGATCCCCGGATAACTTCCGAAGCGAGGAGTTAATCTTCGACATAGTTCCGTTCCGCAGCGGCTATCATGCCCTGCTCGGACGTACCGCGTTTGCAAAGTTCAACGCGGTGCCGCACTACGCATACCTCAAGCTCAAGATGCCAGGCCCTCGAGGAGTCATCACGGTCAACGGAAACACTGAACGTTCTCTCCGCACGGAGGAACATACAGCGGCTCTCGCGGCAGAAGTACAATGCAGCCTCTTAAGGCAATTCTCGAGTCCGGCCGTTAAGCGGCCGGACACAGCTAAGCGCGCCCGGAGTAACCTACAACAAGACCACCTGGCACGTTCCGAGCACGCGTAGCAGTGCGGCCCCAACCCCAGCCCCTGTAAAACGTCAAGACAGGTCCTTCGCGTACACCATTACGCTCTGAAGATACCATGGGCATGGGGAGAGGGGCACGACCACGATAGGCCCAGACTGCGGCTCAACCACACCAGGGGCTCTCAAGTGTGTCGTTCTTTTTTTTTCTTTTTCCTTTTTATTTTTACCCACAGGACTCCGTTCGTCAGAGGCCCTGTCCGGCAGCAGACCTGCCGAACTCACGATGCAACAGCCAGGGAAGGATAAAGGCTACAACGAATATCCAGGTGGTCTCCATTACGAGCATTAAATCTGTTTTACGCACCATTCGGCAGCCTACCCCTGGAGGGGGACATGTTTAACAGTCCCATCCCTTGCTTATCGCACCATTTGTATCGTTCTGCACTTACAGCAGTTTTTCTTGAATAAGTAATGCAGCACCTTTTTGCTTCCAATTGCATTTCTCTCTTATACATATGTTCATTTGTGACATGTTGCATCCGTACGTTTTGGTACGGCTAAATACACCAGGGGCTTACATTTCCCGCATCATGGTGTGATAAGTCCGAACACTTTCACAAGTGCGGCACCCCGAACTTATAGCATTATATGCATCGGCTCCGAATCATGTCTTGGGTCAATAGTTGGGTTTGCCCGGCTCCCATGTTTTGGTACCTTACGTTCCGTTGTATCGGCTAAGGTAGCACTGGGAGAACCACTGCGATTGCGCCCCAGTTGAGCTGGGTTAACGCCTCAGTGGAGAAAGCTAAAACTGACCGTCATGATGAGGCGAGAGCTGGTCGCTGTTCGAGAGGTTTTTTGCGAGTCCTTAAAGACTTATGCCGCTTAGAGCGAGGAGCCGACTTTGTCTGACCCAGGCGTGGATAGCGCCCCAAATTTGGCCTTCCGAAGACTAGGGGCTTCGCCGAAATTTAAAATTATAGAATTCTATGGCTAAGTGAGAGTGTTCAAGCATTATAAGTCCGGTTGCCTTGTTCGTTGTGTTGAGCGCCTCCCTAGATGGACCCAAATATGGGAACAAGAGTGCTCAAATTTATCCCGAACACCCCAGCACTCGTGGCATGGGGGCTGAAGCCGACGACTTGCCATCTCTCAGATTTGATAAACAGCCGCACAGAAGGTAATATTTTAAATTAAAATGCGTTGCTTAGCGCAAATGAACTAAGTTTTCAGCGCACAGGATAACAAAATGCGAGTCTACTCAAATATTACATCTTTGGAGCACTCACCCGCAATAGTGCGGGCGCCCTTCAGCACACTCTTATAATACATCTCGGGCGTGCGATGCTCCTTGCCCTCGGTGGCGGGTCCGTCACGAGCTTCTGGGCATCCATCTTGCCCCAGTGCACCTTTGCGCGGGCAAGGGCCCGACGGGCACCTTCAATACAGGCGGAGTGCTTGATGACTTCAACCCACGGGCACGCATCCACCAGCCGCCGCACCAGGCCGAAGTAGCTCCCAGGCATGGCCTCCTTAGGCCACAGCCGAACTATGAGGCCCTTCATGGCCTGTTCGGCCGCCTTGTGGAGCTCGACCAGCTGCTTCAGCTGGTCGCTAAGGGGCACCGGATGTCCGGCCTCAGCATACTGAGACCAGAAGACCTTCTCCGTCGAGCTCCCCTCCTCGGCCCGGTAGAATGCAGCGGCATCGGATACGCTGCAAGGAAGATTTGCGAACGTTCCTGGAGAGCTCGGAATTCAGGTAAGTAACAGGTAATTAACACTCACATGCTTACTTTGCATGAAAAATGCCTTACCCGCCGCTATTTTCTTCAATTCCTCGATTTCTTGGAGGGCCTTGTAGGCTTCGGCCTTAGCGGCTTTGGCACTCTCAAGAGCCGTTGCAAGCTCAGACTCTCGAGTCTTTGAGTCACGCTCCAGGCTCTCATGTTTTTTCACGAGATCCTGGAGCTCTTGCTGTACCTCCGCCACCCGCGCCTCCTGCTTCTCTCGCTCGGTGCGCTCCGCGGCCGCATTGCGTTCGGCCACGGCCACCGCCTCTTTCAGGGTCGCCACCTCGTTAGTGGCCCCTGCAATACCCACGTTATCCTTGTCATTCTTTTTGCAACCAAAATCCTTTTCTGTAAGGTACAATTTTAATAAGGTGTTACTCACCTTCCTTGTCCTCGAGCTGCTTCTTGGCACGGCCGAGCTCGTTCTCGGACCGCTCGAGGCTTTCCTTCAAAGTATTGACCTCCGCAGTCAGTGCGGCAGAGGTCAGCAGCGCAGCCTGCAATCCCATATTGACATATTTTTTATGACTCCTGCGTATATCTTCTTAAGATCCTCAGTCCGGCTTTTCTTTCCGAACATCGAGCCGAGCATCAGGGGCTACTGTCTATGCGGTACTATTTTACATATATCAAAATTCTTACCTCAAAGCCTATTAGAAGGCTGCTGCAGGCTTCAGTCAGCCCGCTCTTGGCGAGCTGCACCTTCTGAATCACCACACTCATAACAGTGCGGTGTTCCTCTTTGATGGAGGCGCCATTGAGCGCCTCCAGCAAGCTATCCGGCGCCTCCGGTTGGATGGAGGCTGCCAGTGTCACGGTCTTGCCCTTCTTATGAAGGGGCCGCCCGCCGGACTCCGGAGCACTATGGGATCCGGAGCCGAGTCCGGTGCAAAGTCCGGGAGGTTGTCCTGCGACACCTCCGGGGCCTCCTCCTCCGGGCGGGTCCCTTCCCGGGATCCCACCTCGGCATCGTTCGTGTCACGTGGGGTGGAGGCAGTCGGAAGAGAATCCATATCCGACGCACCTAAGGACCCGCTCGACGAAGCGGGAAGATCATGCTTGGGCGACTGCAGGGTTGTATGCGGCATTAGAAAGACACTGTGTGGCAAAATAGAAAAACGATGGAGTTATTCGGGAGTCCGGATACTCATGATCTCGCCAGGGGCTTGGACCTTGGAGGCTAGTCCTCGTCGTCGTCACTGGCGTTGGCAGACCAGTCCGGGGGAAGAGTTTTTCCCTTCTTGGACCCTTCGGCCTCCCTCGTTGGGGAGGCCTTCCTTTTCTTCTCTCCCCCCACTGAGGGAGAGGCTTTTTTATTCTCCTCCTCACCTTGGTGAGAGGAGTCGGCCTAGGAGTCATCATCCGATAGCACCTGAAAATGGGAACTCTTCCGAGTCCCCGTGGCCTTCTTCTTGGCCTTCTTCTCCGGCACCACGTGGGGTGCCGGAGCCAGCAGCCCCGTTAGGCGGGCGTCCGCTGGGTCCTTTGGCAATGGGGCCGGACAAATAGTCTGTTCGGCCTTCGCCAGCCAGTCCTGTCAAAGGTAAAGGGAGTTTAGATCCCGCATAGAGTAAAACTATGGAAAACAAGCGTTCCGTAAAGGACAAAATCACTTACCTCGTCAGCCGGACGCTGCGAGCTGAATCCGCGATCTTCGGTAGCGGATGCGGGAGCCTCGGCACCCTTGAACAACACCTTCCAGACATCTTCGTACGTAGTGTCGAAGAGCCCGCTCAGAGTCTGGTGCTGTGCCGGGTCGAACTCCCACATGTTGAAACCCCGTCGTTGGTACGGGAGAATCCGACGGATGAGCATGACCTAGACTAAGTTGACAAGCTTGAGCTTCTTGTCCACCAGCTTCTGGATACAGGCTTGGAGTCCGGTCAGCTCCTCCGAATCACCCCAGATCCGGCCACTCTCTTTCCAGGAGGTGAGCCGTGTAGGGATGCCAGATCTGAATTCGGGGGCCGCTGCCCATTCAGGGTCACACGGCTCAGTGATGTCGAACCACCCCGATTGCCACCCCTTAATGGTTTCCACGAAAGTGCCCTCCAGCCAAGTAACGTGGGACATCCTGCCCACCATGGCGCCTCCGCACTCCGCTTGGCTGCCCTTCACAACCTTCGGCTTGACACTGAAGGTCTTGAGCCACAAGCCGAAGTAGGGCTGGATGCAGAGGAAGGCCTCGCACATGATGATGAACGCCGAGATGTTGAGGATGAAATTCGGGGCCAGATCATGGAAATCCAGGCCGTAGTAGAACATGAGCCACCGGACGAAGGGATGAAGTGGGGAAGAAATACTACCCTCTCATGGGGCCTGAGGGTGGGGATGAGCTCTCCCTCGTCGGGGAGCCGGTGCGCGATGTTGCTGGACAAATATCCGGCGTCGCGCAGCTTCTGGATCTGCCCCTCCGTGACGGAGGAGGCCATCCACTTGCCTCCTGCTCCGGACATAGTTGGAGAAGGTTGAAGTGAGAAGTGCGGACTTGGGCGCTGGAGCTTGAGTTCGCGGAGATGGATAAGCCAAGGAGGAAGAAGGCGCAGGTAAAAGGGTTGGATCTTTATCCCCTTATATGGGCGAACAAAAACATATGTCCGCACAGGCCTGGTAAAACTCGCTTATCTCCCAAGCGCTGCAATCAATGCCGCGGTTGGGTTACCCACGTCCGTATTGATGGGAATCCCGGAATAAGGGGAACATGATCTCTGCTTCGACAAGACGTGCCAAGGAAACCGCTTCGCTAAACACGCTGAGGTGGTACAATAAAAACAATTCTAGTAAAGGCTTGGTAGTGGTGTGACGTCACGCCGCAAAATACGTCAGCAGATTGAACTTGTGTAATATTATTCTCTCTACGGTGGTGCGTGGAATTTATTTTTGCAGAGCCGGACACTATCCTGGTGTTCACAATCTTCTATAAATTATTCGGAGGAGGAACCCGCCTTGCAATGCCGAAGACAATATGCATGCCGGACTCATCGTCATTGAAGCCTGGTTCAGGGGCCACTGAGGGAGTCCTGGACTAGCGGGTGTCCGGATAGCCGAACTATCATCATCGGCCGGACTCCAAGACTATGAAGATACAAGATTGAAGACTTCGTCCCGTGTCCAGATGGGACTTTCCTTGGCGTGGAAGGCAAGCTTGGCGATACGGATATTTAGATCTCCTACCATTGTAACCGACTCTGTGTAACCCTAGCCCTCTCCGGTGTCTATATAAACCGGATGGCTTTAGTCCATAGGATGAACAACAATCATACCATAGGCTAGCTTCTAGGGTTTAGCCTCCTTGATCTCGTGGTAGATCCACTCTTGTAACACACATCATCAATATTAATCAAGTAGGACGTAGGGTTTTACCTCCATTAAGAGGGCCCGAACCTGGGTAAAACATCGTGTCCCTTGTCTCCTGTTATCATCCTCCTAGACGCACAGTTCGGGACCCCCTACCCAAGATCCGCCGGTTTTGACATTGGTGCTTTCATTGAGAGTTCCTCTGTGCCATCGCCATCAGGAAGGATGCCTTTTCCCGTCTTTAAAGACGGCAGCGTCGTCAAGGGAGCTTTGGCCGCCGGCTAGACTATCCGGCTAGGCGGTTTTCTTATGACCGCCTGTTCGGCCACCGCTTCGACAATGACCTCTTAGGTCATTAAAAGCGATCTTCACGTCAGCTCGGAATTTGCCGAGCAGTTAGATCCGATTGAGTTATCCTCCGTAAACGAGCTCTTGGACCGCATCGCCGCCCTGGGAGTCGCTACAGACTACGATCAGATTGGGCTTAAAACCGATCTAAGAGAAATTAACTCTCCCCAGGCTACCCACCACATTGTTGTTATAGAGGAACAATGCGGCGACTCTTCTTCTATGTTGAAAACCAACTATGTCCGGATTCCCGATCCCTCCATGCCGGATTCCCGCAGAGGGACGGACGCCAAATACTGAACCTAAAGTCAGGCATCGGACCAGATTCATTGGAAAGCATCCAACAAACCAAGCTTCCAAATCCGGAAGCTTCTTGGCCTTTGAGCCTCAGATCGGGTGGGGTTCCGAACTTAATTCCGCCCGCCCACCCAAACATAAGCAATCTATATCAAATACAGCAAGAGCCCGATGAAACAGTACATCATTACTGGGCCAGATTCCTCCTGGTTATGAACATGATAAAGGACTGCCGTGAAGAAAGCGTGGTCTCAATTTTCTGCAACAATTGCACGGACAAGGGAATCATAAACGCCATCAGTCATCGCGAAGTTACACGCTTCGCCTACCTAGCGACCATTGTACAAAAATACTGTGCGATGGAGAGTGCCTGGAAAACCGAAACTAGGTTCTGGGACAATCCGGCCCTGAATACAACCCCAGTCCGAAATAAAAGAGTGCGTCATACTCAAGCACCTGGGTTAAAAACCAAAAAGCAAAAACCCCCTAAAGGGTACGAAACCGTACTGGAGGAGTGGCTCAATGGACCCTGCAAGATCCACAGTACGGAGGGCGCCACTCCAACGCATAGCCTTCGAGCATGTTGGATACTACGACAGGTGGCCAAAAGTGACGAAGGCTTTTTAGCCCCGGGCAACCAGCCCAGCAGTACCAGTACGGTATTAACAGTCTTCGAGACTTTCGCATCAAATAACATGCGGAAACGAACAATCCACAGCCTCGCCGAAGTCTACCAAGTAGCAACAGCAAATCCATGGAGTGACACGGCTATCACCTTCAATGCCAGCGACGAACCTAAATTCCGAATAGCCAGAGCACCAGCCGCATTGGTCCTCAGTCCGATAGTGGACGGCTTTAGTCTTACCAAGGTACTCATGGATGGCGGCAGCGGATTAAACCTCATCTACGAAGAAACCCTTCAAAAAATGGAAATTGACTGGATCCGCGTTGAGCGAAGCAGCACAACCTTCAGGGGAATAATTCCTAGTCGAGAAGTACGCTGCACAGGAAAAATCACACTAGATGTAGTGTTCGGCTCGCCGAACAATTACAGGTCTGAAGAGGTCACGTTCCAAGTGGCCCCATTCGGCAGTGGATATCACGCCTTGATAGGGCGAGAGGCATTCACAATCTTCCAAGCTATACCCCATTACGGGTACATGAAGCTCAAAATGCCCGGACCCAATGGAATAATCACTCTCGCCAGTGATCCAGATACAGCACTCCGCGCTAAAAATAAGACAGCCGCACTGGCCCTAGAGGCATTATCCGAAGCCCTAGCGGCAGAGGAACTAACTGCGCTGCGCTCCACGGTGGATAGGGACGATGTGATACTCGATAAGAGGTCCAAGTCCACCTCTTTTAAACCAGCAGACGAAATAGTCAAATTCCAGGTCCATCCAACGGACCCCACAAAGACGGCCTCCATTGGGGCACAATTAAATCCCGATGTAGAAGCCGCACTACGAGAATTCCTTCGGGAAAATTGGGACATTTTTGCCTGGCACCCTTCAGATATGCCAGGAATCCCACGCAGGCTGGCAGAGCACAGCCTAAATATCCTAAAAGGATTCAAGCCAGTCAAACAAGCTCTTCGGCGATTTTCCGAACCCAAAAGACAGGCAATGGGAGAGGAGCTAGCCAAACTCTTAGAAGCCGGATTCATCAGAGATATAAAACATCCGGACTGGCTAGCCAACCTAGTAATAGTACCAAAAAAGGGCAAATCCTGGCGCCTTTGCGTCGATTTCAAAGACCTTAACAAGGCCTGTCCAAAGGACCCTTTCCCTCTCCCTCGCATCGACCAAATCATCGATGCTACCGCAGGGAACGATTCATTGTGCTTCCTCGACGCATACTCCGGATACCATCAAATCAAGATGGCGGAAAAATACCAGGCCGCAACGGCATTTATTACTCCATACGGACCATTCTGCTTCAACACAATGCCCTTCGGACTCAAAAACGCCGGCGCAACATATCAGCGCATTATTCAGACATGTCTGGCCACCCAGATAGGCAAAACAGTCGAGGCATACGTAGACGATGTGGTCGTCAAGACCAAACACGTCGAAACACTAGTAGACGACTTGAGGGTGACATTCGACAACCTCCGAGCATATGACATTAAGCTCAACCCAGAAAAATGTGTTTTCAGCGTACCAGCCGGAAAGCTCTTGGGCTTCATTGTATCCGGTAGAGGAATTGAAGCAAACCCAGCCAAGATACGAGCTCTGTCACAATTGGATATCCCAAAAGACCTCAAGCAAATACAAAAGTTAACCGGATGCGTGGCGGCTCTAAGCCGCTTCATCTCCCATCTGGGAGAAAAGGCACTGCCCCTCTATCGCCTCCTCCGGCGCACCGAACATTTCGAATGGCCGGATGCTGCCACGGCCAGACTCGAAGGAATTAAAGCCGTATTGGCAACAAATCTGGTCCTGGCCGCGCCCAACCTGGGCGAACCCATGTTATTATACATCGCGGCAACACATCAAGTTGTCA
The DNA here is from genome assembly GCF_018294505.1 of Triticum aestivum. Taxonomy (NCBI): domain Eukaryota; kingdom Viridiplantae; phylum Streptophyta; class Magnoliopsida; order Poales; family Poaceae; genus Triticum; species Triticum aestivum. The sequence goes on from NC_057813.1 coordinate 62,569,885, forward strand.
GCGCCGCACTCGTCGTCGAATGAGAAACAGAAGGGCACAAATTCCCTATTCAAAAACCAGTGTACTACGTATCCACTGTCCTAACTCCATGCAAATCCCGGTACCCACACTATCAAAAGATAGCGTACGCGGTGTTCATGGCATCCCGGAAGCTGTGACACTACTTTCAAGAGTGTTCCATAACGGTGGCCTCTGAAGTACCTCTCAACGGTATTATAAACAATCGCGACGCGATGGGCATGATTGCAAAATGGGCCATTGAGCTCTTACCATTTGATATAACCTACAAACCACGGTGAGCTATCAAGTCACAAGTTCTGGCTGACTTCATCGCCGAATGGACCGAAGCCGAACTCCCTAAAGAGTACGGCGCATACTCCAATTGGATCATGCATTTCGACGGCTCCAAAATGTTGGCTGGCTTGGGGGCTGGCGTCGTCTTGACGTCCCCAACCGGAGACACAGTCCAATACGTTCTTCAAATAATGTACATGGACTCCAACAGCACAGCCGAATACGAGGCCCTTCTACATGGCCTCCGGATGGCAATCTCCATGGGCATTCAACGCCTAGAGGTGCGCGGGGATTCAAACCTCGCAATATCCCAAGTAAATGGAGACTTTGACACCAAAGATCCGAAAATGGCAGCCTACCGCAACGCCGTCCTAAAAATGTCAGCTCGGTTCGAAGGACTCGAATTCCACCATGTAGCCCGGGATAACAACCAGGCAGTAGACGTGTTGGCACGCATCGGCGCAAAACGCGACGCCGTCCCTCCAAACATCTTCCTGGAACGGCTCTTTAAGCCATCCATATTATGGGAAGAGGAGTCCGGAAATAACAATCCGGAACCAGCTGCATCACCTAACTCAGACCATTCTGACACAATCGGCGGCTCCGCCAATGAAATAACAGCTTCAGCCCACGAAATAATGGCAGTAATTGCCCCGTGGACGGAACCATTCCTAGCCTACTTAATCAGGTAGGAACTTCCCAAAGACCAAAATGAGGCCCGCTGCATAGTTCGGCGATCTAAAGCCTATAAGGTCCATGAGGGAGAACTTTATAAGAAAAGCACAACTGGAGTCCTTCAAAGGTGTATCTCCGAAGAGGAAGGGCGAAATCTCCTGGCTAAAATTCACGCCGGACTCGGCGGGCACCACGCTGCAGCCCGGGCCCTTGTAGGCAAGGCCTTCCGTACAGGATTTTATTGGCCAACAACCCGGGCAGATGCTCATGACTTAGTCCACCGATGCGTCGGTTGCCAGCTCTTTGCTAATCAGAGCCACATGCCACCCACCGCCCTCAACACTATACCCATCACCTGGCTGTTCGCGGTCTGGGGGCTTGACATGGTTGGACCCCTTAAAGGGGGAACCCACAAGAACAAATACTTATTGGTCATGGTGGACAAATTCACCAAATGGATAGAGGCCAAGCCGGTTAAAACGGCAGAATCCGGACCTGTGATAGACTTCATATCCGGGGTAGTACACCGTTTTGGCGTCCCCCACAGCATCATCACTGATAACGGCACGAATTTCACGGCCGACGAGGTTAAACTCTGGTACAAAAACATGGGCATCAAGCTCGACCACGCTTCAGTCTATCACCTCCAAACTAACGGTCAAGTCGAGCGAGCAAATGGTCTAATCATGAGCGGCATCAAACCCAGACTAGTGCGGTCCCTCAAGGAATCTAACACGCTATGGGTAGAGGAGCTCGACTCCGTACTCTGGGGGCTGCGGACCACGCCAAACCGCACTACCGGATTCACACCATTTTTTATGGTGTACGGCGCAGAGGCAATTCTGCCCTGCGATATAATTCATGACTCACCTCGCGTGCGCATGTACGAAGAAAGAGAAGCCGAGTTGGATCGGTAGGACAGTTTGGACGCCTTAGAGGAGGAGCGGGACGTGGCAACAGCTCGTTCCGCATTCTATCAGCAGCAGGCTCAAAGATATTAAAGCAGAGAAGTACGGGCCAAAACTTACAATGTTGGCGAACTTGTTCTACGCCTGCCGGATAAGAAAAACGACAAACTTAAGCCCAAGTGGGAAGGTCCCTTCATCATCGACCAAGTCCTGACCGGCGGAGCATACCGTCTACGTAACGCATCTGACAACCGACTCGAGCCGAACCCATGGAACGCAGCCCGTCTCCGAAGATTCTACGCCTAACGCCGGACTCAGAGTTCGTCTCACTCCTCTGTCCACCTTTTTACATTTTTACTGTCTCTTGTCCCCCTCCTTCTTCCCACTTTTTTTACCTTTGATAGGCTGATTTGCGCATTGTTCGCACACACTTGATGTGCTCCTAGCACTCATTATACTTGGGGGCTTCTTTAACAGAAGCTTATTTATACGGGCTTCATGCCCAACACATGTGTCATACTTCTGCATGTACCTTTTATTCACCATTATATGCATCGGTATGACTTAAGTTTTGGCCAAGCTGGGTTGCCTGGCTCCTGTGCTTACCCCTACGTTCCCGATTGTTCGGCTAGGAGGTAAAGGGAGCACCTCTGCAATTGTTACTACCGGGTCAGCCGTATGTGTACCTCAGACTGGGTGAAGCCGAAAGCTAGCATTCTTAAGAGAATATTCGGTCGGTGACCTAAAAGATGATTTATTACTTACTTATTTATCTGCCTCCAGATGCTTTTTCTGCTATTTTCGCAGTCCGGACATGCACTTTAGGGCATGCCTCCCAGGGAAAGGAACCCTTAACGGAACTATTCTCCCTGGAAGATGTTTCTTACTAACCATGTAATATAACATAGCTAGTTGGGCACTTGTCTGATAAAGCAATTATGACCCCTACGCCTTGTCTCCATGCATGCCCCGGTTCTTTTATAACCATCAGGGTATTCGGACACACTCCGGACTGTTGGGTCCCGAGGTTGAAGCGAAAAGGTCCGCAAAGGCAAACGATCTACAATCCGGCTAGAAGGCATTTTACATGTCATTTTAAAATTACATCGTCAAAGTGACTGATTGTACTCCTCTTCAATCCCATCTAACAGGCTGTCTAATTTACAGTCCTGTTGGGAATATTTCGCAGCCAGCTCAACTTGGTTGTACATCAAGCTCATAGAGATCTCCTTCCCATTAGGCCCCGCAGGTCCGACCTCGACCATGTGGTTTGGGTCAGCCTTCGGGTATCGCGCCTTCACCATGGCCCAGGCCTCCCTGGCGCCTTGACGGTAGGCCGATATCTTCCACAGACGGAGACGTCACCGTACTCCCTGAAGCTTCTCAGCAAGCCCTCCAAGGCCCTCAAGTAGGGAGACGGAAGGCCATAAGGCCTGAACGACGCCACTCATCGCCTGCCGAACAAGTTCAAGCAGTTGCACCAGCTCGGGAAGTTGGTCACCCATTGAACCGGGCATTTCCTCCATAGGGCGACCTGTGAGCACACCTACAGACACATTTCTGTCAAATCGACTTCCTTGCCGAATTCTTCTTTTCAAAGGAATTTGCTCAAGCACTTACTATAAATGCCGCGACGAAGCCGCTGATTCTCCTTCACGGAGCCAGACAGCTGGGCCCGCACATCTTTCAGCTCTTCTCCTAGCTGGGTGTGGGCATCTTGGAGCTTGTTCCTCTCCTGCTGCACCTTCATAAGCACCCTCTCGCCGGCCTTCAGCTGACGCAGTAGCTGTTGCTTGTCCGGATCTAGTCCGGCGCCCTCTGCAATATTCTTGTCAGATTTACGCACACGCCGCAATTTGTTAACTACTTATCTTTTTGAAGTACGTATTACCAGCGGGGGTCTCTGTGGCTCCCCCTATGGCGGCCGGTGTGGCCTCAAGTTGGGCCTTGCACTCTTGAAGCTCCTAGGACAGGTGGGTATTTTTCTCCGTAAGATCCTGCATAATAAATGATCCTTAAATCAGTTATTTTAACTATTTTAAGTCTCGGGGGCTACTGGCATATATAACTATTAAAATTACTTACCCGTAGTATGTCCTTCACATACTGCTCCGTGGCTCTGGTTAAACCATCTTGAGCGGCACGGAGGTGCGCGTCTCCCGCATCAAAGGCATTCAACGCCTCTGGGGAGAAACACGCGTCACGAAGAACTGTCCGGTGACGCCTATGATTCATGGCGCTCTCCACCTCATAATGAGTGGCGGACAGCCTGTCGGCATCCTCTGTTGGAGGAGCATCCGGCTCATGCCTTGTGTTTGCCTCCCCTTCCGGACCACGCGTTGGAGCATGGTTGGTGGAGGCTTGATTGGCAACCTCTCCGGACACTGTCCGGCGAGCGCTATTTCCCCTGGAAAAGTTATGAGCATTAATATACCTCCTAGGGATCCTTCCCTTAAAAACAGTGGTGCGCCGTACCGTTGCGGTGACGTTTCAATTCGCGTCGCACTCCTTTTCTGCCTGCTGGGCCGAACTGACCCTTGCTGGTCAGCCGCCGCGGGTTTGGCTTCTCGCCTTGAAGGCACCTCCTGCAAGACACCGTTGGTATACGGTGATCTGAAATACGCAAGGACGAAGTAATGGTGTCCGAACTCCGGTCATAATTACCTGAGAAGCCGGACATAATCCGGGGTAGTCAGCCGTAATGGCGACTAAAGCATTGTCCATGCTGAGTTGGTGGAACACCCCATCAATTAGCTCCACCTTTATGTCCGGATCCTCTTCGGAGGCTGGATCCAGGGATCTTCCCGGATCCTCGGGTTGTGGAGCCGGACTGTGTATGCCCTCCACATCCCGATGCAGTTCCTGCGTCAAAGTCATAAAGTAAGGCATTTAACTTCGAAAGCACGTGTCAGATGAATAAATGTTCGCTTACCCAGCTCCGAGGGTTATTCATGGAGAACCCATTCAATGGGCTCGTCTGGAGAAAGTCCTCCTTCTCCCCCTTGTATAAGCCGGACAGGATCTTCACCAGATCTGCGGCCGATCCCGGCCCCTTGCGGCCATGACGGGTGGCGTCGTTCTCCCCGTTGAAATCCCACATGGGGTGGCCCCTATATTGGAGCGGTTGCACCCCTCGCATAATGCACATGGCCATGATTCCAATCATGGTCAATCTGGAGTGGGCCAGTAACCTAATCCGGCCCATCAGATAATGGACGCTCCCATCATCCTCCCGTTGAGGGCTCTGCGGGCGCCAACTCAGGCGATTCTTCAAGGGAGCATTGCTGAACTCCGGGAGGCCGATCCGAACTGGATCCGGCAGAGGGGCGCCCTCCATATAGAACCATTCCGAAGGCCAGTCTTCGGACGCCTTCTTCGGGGTGCCGGATGGATATCCGGTCCCGGCGATGCGCCATATTTTGGCTCCGCCCACTTGATATATCGACCCCTCGTGAGAACGGGGTACGAGGCAAAACAATCTCTTCCACAGCGCAAAATGGGGCTCGATGCCCAAGAACAACTCGCAAAGAGCTACAAAGCCCGCGATGTGCAAAATGAAGGCAGGTGTAAGGTGGTGAAGCTGGAGTCCGTAGAACTCCAGGAGCCCCCGGAGAAACGGATGTATGGGAAATCCGAGTCCCCTTATTAGATAAGGGATAAAGCATACACGCTCTCCTTTGGAGGGGTTGGGAATGCTCTCCGCCTGCTTTCCACCCCTGAAGGTGGCCAGTCCGGCTCGAACCGGAACCATGAAGGCTGGGGGAAGATATCCCTCGGTTTGGAGCGCCACTAGCTCGCTGTGTGGAACTGAGCATCTCCCCAATCTCCTGGATTAGGGCTAGGAGCGCGAGAGGAGGAGCTGCGTCGACTATCCATGATAGAATGGATTTTTGTCAGAGGCGCTTCGATGAGTACTTGCGGAAGGAGGATGGTGTGAGTTGGATCTAGATCCTCGCCTCTCTTATAGGCGGCTCGTTCGCACGGCTAGGGGGAAAAATGTAAAAATACCCTAGCTTTTCACATTCATACGACACATGGAAGAAAGCCATTATTGGGCGTAGAAGCCAAGGAGCGCGACATTTATAAAGAAGCCGGACACTATTCGACAGGAACATGAAGTTTGAATGAGAACCCGCCTTGCAACGCCGAAGACAATATACGCGCCGGACTCGTCGTCAGTGAAGCCTGGTTCGGGGGCTACTGAGGGAGTCTTGGACTAGGGGGTGTCCAGATAGCCGAACTATCATCATCGGCCGGACTCCAAGACTATGAAGATACAAGATTGAAGACTTCATCCCGTGTCTGGATGGGACTTTCCTTGGTGTGGAAGGCAAGCTTGGCGATACGGATATGTAGATCTCCTACCATTGTAACCGACTCTGTGTAACCCTAGCCCTCTTCGGTGTCTATATAAACCGGATGGCTTTAGTCCATAGGACGAACAACAATCATACCATAGGCTAGCTTCTAGGGTTTAGCCTCCTTGATCTCGTGGTAGATCCACTCTTGTAACACACATCATCAATATTAATCAAGCAGGACGTAGGGTTTTACCTCCATCAAGAGGGCCCGAACCTGGGTAAAACATCGTGTCCCCTGTCTCCTGTTACCATCCGCCTAGACGCACAGTTCGGGACCCCCTACCCGAGATCTGCCGGTTTTGACACCGACATTGGTGCTTTCATTGAGAGTTCCTCTGTGTCGTCACCGATAGGCTCGATGGCTTCTTCGATCATCATCAATGACGCAGTCCAGGGTGAGACCTTCCTCCCCGGACAAATCTTCGTATTCGGCGGCTTCACACCGCGGGCCAATTCGCTTGGCCAACTGGAGCAGATCGAAAGCTACGCCCCTGGCCGTCAGGTCAGATTTGGAAGTTTGAACTTCACAGCTGACATCCGCGGGGACTTGATCCTTGATGGATTCGAGCCACAGCCGAGCGTGCCGCACTGTCATGGCGAGCATGATTTAGCTCTGCGGCCGGACAGTACCCTGGAGGCCGCAATCGAACCCGCTCCGATCTTCAATTCGGAGCCGGCTGCGCAGGTCGAGGATGGATGGCTAGACACCGCCTCGGGGGCTGCAACCTCTACAGCGATAGAGCCGAACACTGACCTTGTCCCTCATGAAGCTCGTGACTCCGAGGTGCCGGACTCCTTGCCGGACTATGAACCTCCCGCGCCCCCTCCGATCGGATCTGATTGGGCGCCGATCATGGAGTTCCCGCAGCGGACATCTTTCAACACTCACCTTTCGGCGACATCTTGAGTTCGCTAAAGTATCTCTTGTTATCAGGAGAGCCCTGGCTAGACTGTGGTCAAGACGGTTGGGATGCGGATGACGAAGAAATTCAAAGCCCACCCACCACCCACTTGGTAGCCACTGTCGACGATCTAACCGACATGCTAGACTACGAGTCCGAAGACATCGACGGTATGGACGACGATGCCGGAGACGACCAAGAACCAGTGCCCACCGGGCACTGGAAAGCCACCTCATCATATGACATATACATGGTGCATATCCCAAAGGATGGGAATGGCGAAGGAACATCGGAGGATGACCCCTCTAAGAAACAGCCTAAGCGTCGGCGTCAGCGGCGCCGCTCTAAATTCCGCCACAGCAAAAATGAAGATTCCGGCACCGGAGATAATAATACACCGGACAGTGCCGAAGACAACCCACTCCAGCAATATCAAGCGTAGGAGGACGGAGACGCCAGCCCTCATGAGAGAGCGGCAGAAGAAGAGGTAGAGGATTATATGCCTCCCTCCGGAGACGAGGCAAGCCTCGACGACGATGAATTCGTCGTGCCTGAGGATCCCGTCGAACAAGAGCGTTTCAAACGCAAGCTTATGGCCACGGCGAACAGCCTCAAGAAAAAGCAGCAACAGCTTAGAGCTGATCAAGATCTGCTAGCCGATAGATGGACTGAAGTCCTCGCGGCCGGAGAGCATGAGCTCGAACGCCCCTCCAAAAGCTACCCTAAACGCGAGCTGCTCCCCCGATTAGAGGAGGAGGTGTATGAACCCGCATCACCAGGAGACAATACGGCTGACCGACCACCCCGTGGTCGCGACAGAGAGGCCTCTAGGCCCTTCACTAGACCCGTACCCCGGCATCGCTCGAAGAGCACAAAGCCACAGGGAAACGCTCCGGACTTGCGAGATATATTGGAGGATAAGGCAAGACAATCAAGATCGATCTATGGATCGCGTGGGCGCCCTATGATACGTGACGACAACCGTCGCGCCGGACACAGTAAGTCCGCCCGGGCCGAACAAAACCGACAAAGCTCTTTTGAGCTCTGTCTTGATATCGCCCAGTACAGAGGCGCCGCACACCCACTATGCTTCATAGATGAAGTAATGGATCATCAAATCCCCGAAGGGTTTAAACCCGTGAATATTGAATCTTACGATGGCACAATAGACCCCGCGGTTTGGATCAAAGACTATCTCCTTCACATCCACATGGCCCGCGGTGACGATCTTCACGCCATCAAATATCTCCCCCTCAAGCTTAAAGGACCAGCCCGGCATTGGCTTAACAGCTTTCCAGCAGAGTCAATTGGGAGTTGGGAAGACCTGGAAGCCGCATTCCTCGATAACTTCCAAGGCACGTATGTGCGACCACCAGACGCTGATGACCTCAGCCACATAATTTAGCAGCCAGACGAATCGGCCAGACAATTCTGGACACGGTTCTTAACCAAGAAAAACCAAATCGTCGACTGTGCGGATGCGGAGGCCCTCGCGGCCTTCAAGCATAACATCCGCGACGAGTGGCTCGCCCGGCACCTGGGACAGGAAAAGCCGAAATCCATGGCAGCCCTCACATCACTCATGACCCGTTTCTGCGCGGGTGAGGACAGCTGGCTAGCACGCAGCAACAACCTCAGCAAAAATTCTGGCAGTCCGGATATCAAGGACCGTAATGGCAGGTCGCGTCGTAACAAAAACAAACGCCGCATTAATGGCGACAACAGTGAGGATACGGCAGTCAATGCCGGATTCAGAGGCTCTAAACCCGGTCAGCGGAAAAAGCCATTCAAAAGAACTACTCCGGGTCTGTCCAATTTGGACCGAATACTCGACCGCCTATGCCAGATACATGGCACCCCTGAAAAGCCAGCTAACCACACCAACAGGGACTGTTGGGTATTCAAGCAGGCAGGCATGTTAATTGCCGAAAACAATGACAAGGGGCTGCATAGCGATGACGAGGAAGAGACCCGACCGCCGAACAATAGAGGACAGAAGCGTTTCCCCCCACAGGTGCGGACGGTGAACATGATATACGCAACGCACATACCCAAAAGGGAGCGGAAGCATGCACTCAGGGATGTATACGCGATCGAGCCAGTTGCCCCGAAGTTCAATCCATGGTCCTCCTGCCCGATCACTTTTGACCGAAGGGACCACCCCACCAGCATCCGCCATGACGGATTCGCCGCATTGGTCTTATACCCAATCGTTGATGGATTTCACCTCACCAAAGTCCTGATGGACGGCGGCAGCAGCCTGAACCTGCTTTATCAGGATACAGTGTGCAAAATGGGCATAGACCCCTCAAGGATTAAACCTACCAAGACGACCTTTAAAGGCGTCATACCAGGTGTAGAAGCCAATTGTACAGGCTCAGTTACATTGGAAGTGGTCTTCGGATCCTCGGATATCTTCCGAAGCGAGGAGTTAATCTTCAACATAGTTCTGTTCCGCAGCGGCTATCATGCCCTGCTCGGACGTACCGCGTTTGCAAAGTTCAACGCAGTGCCACACTACGCATACCTCAAGCTCAAGATGCCAGGCCCTCGAGGAGTCATCACGGTCAACGGAAACACTGAACGTTCTCTCCGCACGGAGGAACATACAGCGGCTCTCGCGGCAGAAGTGCAATGCAGCCTCTTAAGGCAATTCTGGAGTTCGGCCGTTAAGCGGCCGGACACAGCTAAGCGCGCCCGGAGTAACCTACAACAAGACCACCTGGCACGTTCCGAGCACGCGTAGCAGTGCGGCCTCAACCCAGCCCCTGTAAAATGTCAAGACAGGTCCTTCGCGTACACCATTACGCTCTGAAGATACCATGGGCATGGGGAGAGGGGCACGACCACGATAGGCCCAGACTGTGGCTCAACCACACCAGGGGCTCTCAAGTGTGTCTTTCTTTTTTTTTCTTTCTTTTCTTTTTCCTTTTTATTTTTTCCCACGGGACTCTGTTCGTCAGAGGCCCTGTCCGGCAGCAGACATGCCGAACTCACGATGCAACAGCCAGGGAAGGATAAAGGCTACAACGAATATCCAGGTGGTCTCCATTATGAGCTTTAAATCTGTTTTACGCACCATTCGGCAGCCTACCCCTGGAGGGGGACATGTTTAATAGTCCCATCCCTTGCTTATGGCACCATTTGTATTGTTCTGCACTTACATCAGTTTTTCTTGAATAAGTAACGCAGCACCTTTTCGCTTCCAATCGCATTTCTCCCTTATAAATATGTTCATTAGTGACATGTTGCATCCGTACGTTTTGGTACGGCTAAATACACCAGGGGCTTATGTTTCCCGCATCATGGTGTGATAAGTCTGAACACTTTCACAAGTGCGGCACCCCGAACTTATAGCACTATATGCATCGGCTCCGAATCATGTCTTGGGTCAATAGTTGGGTTTGCCCGGCTCCCATGTTTTGGTACCTTACGTTCCATTGTATCAGCTAAGGTAGCACTGGGAGAACCACTGCGATTGCGCCCCAGTTGAGCTGGGTTAACGCCTCAGTGGAGAAAGCTAAAACTGACCGTCATGATGAGGCGAGAGCTGGTCGCTGTTCGAGAGGTTTTTTGCGAGTCCTTAAAGACTTATGCCGCTTAGAGCGAGGAGCCGACTTAGTCCGGCCCAGGCGTGGATAGCGCCCCAAATTCGGCCTTCCGAAGACTAGGGGCTTCGCCAAAATTTAAAATTATAGAATTCTACGGCTAAGTGAGAGTGTTCAAGCATTATAAGTCCGGTTGCCTTGTTCCTTGTGTTGAGTGCCTCCCTAGATGGACCCAAATACGGGAACAAGAGTGCTCAAATTTATCACGAACACCCCAGCACTCGTGGCATGGGGGCTGAAGCCGACGACTTGCCATCTCTTAGATTTGATAAACAGCCGCACAGAAGGTAATATTCTAAATATAAATGTGTTGCTTAGCGCAAATGAACTAAGTTTTCAGCGCACGGGATAACAAAATGCGAGTCTACTCAAATATTACATCATTGGAGCACTCACCCGCAATAGTGCGGGCGCCCTTCATCACACTCTTATAATACATCTCGGGGGTGCGATGCTCCTTGCCCTCTGGTGGCGGGTCCGTCACGAGCTTCTGGGCATCCATCTTGCCCCAGTGCACCTTTGCGCGGGCAAGGGCCCGATGGGCACCTTCAATACAGGCGGAGTGCTTGATGACTTCAACCCACGGGCATGCATCCACCAGCCGCCGCACCAGGCCGAAGTAGCTCCCAGGCATGGCCTCCTTAGGCCACAGCCGAACTATGAGGCCATTCATGGCCTGTACGGCCGCCTTGTGGAGCTCGACCAACTGCTTCAGCTGGTTGCTAAGGGGCACCGGATGTCCGGCCTCAGCATACTGAGACCAGAAGACCTTCTCCGTCGAGCTCCCCTCCTCGGCCCGGTAGAACGCGGCAGCATCGGACACGCTGCGAGGAAGATCTGCGAACGCTCCTGGAGAGCTCCGAATTCGGGTAAGAAACAAGTAATTAACACTCACATGCTTACTTTGCATGAAAAATGCCTTACCCGCTGCTATTTCCTTCACCGCCTCGATCTCCTGGAGGGCCTTGTAAGCTTCGACCTTAGCGGCTTTGGCACTCTCAAGAGCCGTTGCAAGCTCAGACTCTCGAGTCTTCGAGTCACGCTCCAGGCTCTCATGTTTTTTCACGAGATCGTGGAGCTCTTGCTGTACCTCCGCCACCCGCGCCTCCTGCTTCTCTCGCTCGGTGCGCTCTGCGGCCGCATTGCGTTTGTCCGCGGCCACCGCCTCTTTCAGGGTCGCCACCTCGTTAGTGGCCCCTGCAATACCCATGTTATCCTTGTCATTCTTTTTGCAACCAAAATCCTTTTCTGTAAGGTACAATTTTAATAAGGTGTTACTCACCTTCCTTGTCCTCGAGCTGCTTCTTTGCACGGACGAGCTCGTTCTCGGACCGCTCGAGGCTTTCCTTCAAAGTATTGACCTCCGCAGTCAGTGCGACAGAGGTCAGCAGCGCAGCCTGCAATCCCATATTGACATATTTTTTATGACTCCTGCGTATATCTTCTTAAGATCCTCAGTCCGGATTTTCTTTCCGAACACCGAACCAAGCATCAGGGGCTACTGTCTATGTGGTACTATTTTACATATATCAACATTCTTACCTCAAAGCCTGTTAGAAGGCTGCTGCAGGCTTCGATCAGCCCGCTCTTGGCGAGCTGCACCTTCTGAATCACCGCACTCATAACAGTGCGGTGTTCCTCTTCGATGGAGGCGCCATTGAGCGCCTCCAGCAAGCTATCCGGCGCCTCCGGTTGGACGGAGGCTGCCGGCGTCACGGTCTTGCCCTTCTTACGAAGGGGCCGCCCGCCGGACTCCGGAGCCACTATGGGATCCGGAGCCGAGTCCGGTGCAAAGTCCGGGAGGTTGTCCTGCGACACCTCCGGGGCCTCCTCCTCCTGGCAGGTCCATTCCCGGGATCCCACCTCGGCATTGTCCGTGTCACGAGGGGTGGAGGCGGTCAGAAGAGAATCCATACCCGACGCACCTAAGGACCCGCTCAACGAAACGGGAAGATCGTCCTTGGGCGGACTGCAGGGTTGTATGCGGCATTAGAAAGACATTGTGTGGCAAAAAAGAAAAACCATAAAGTTATTCGGGAGTCCGGATACTCACGATCTCGCCACGAGCTTGGCCCTTGGGGGCCAGTCTTTGTCATCGTCACTAGCGTTGGCAGAGCAGTCCGAGGGAAGAGTTTTTCCCTTCTTGGACCCTTCGGCCTCCCTCGTTGGGGAGGCCTTCCTTTTCTTCTCTCCCCCCACTAGGGGAGAGGCTTTCTTCTTCTCCTCCTCACCTTTGTGAGAGGAGTCGGCCTCGGAGTCGTCATCCGATAGGACCTGAAAACGGGAACTCTTCCGAGTCCCCATGGCCTTCTTCTTGGCCTTCTTCTCCGGCACCACGTGGGGTACCGGAGCCAGCAGCCCCGTTAGACGGGCGTCCGCTGGGTCCTCTGGCAATGGGGCCGGACAGATAGTCTGTTCGGCCTTCGCCAGCCAGTCCTGTTAAAGGAAAAGAGAGTTTAGATCCCGCATAGAGTCAAACTATGGAAATTGAGCGTTCCGTAAAGGACAAAATCACTTACCTCGTCAGCCGGACGCTGCGAGCTGAATCCGCGATCTTCGGTAGCGGATGCGGGAGCCTTGGCGCCCTTGAACAACACCTTCCAGACTTCTTCGTATGTAGTGTCGAAGAGCCCGCTCAGAGTCTGGTGCTGCGCCGGATCGAAATTCCACATGTTGAAACCCCGTCGTTGGCACGGGAGAATCCGGCGGATGAGCATGACCTGGACTACGTTGACAAGCTTGAGCTTCTTGTCCACCAGCTTTTGGATACAGGCTTGGAGTCCGGTCAGCTCCTCCGAATCACCCCAGATCCGGCCACTCTCTTTCCAGGAGGTGAGCCGTGTAGGAATGCCAGATCTGAATTCGGGGGCCGCTGCCCAATCAGGGTCACGCGGCTCGGTGATGTAGAACCACCCTGATTGCCACCCCTTAATGGTTTCCACGAAAGTGCCCTCCAGCCAAGTAACGTGGGACATCCTGCCCACCATGGCGCCTCCGCACTCCGCTTGGCTGCCCTTCACAACCTTCGGCTTGACACTGAAGGTCTTGAGCCACAAGCCGAAGTGGGGCTGGATGCAGAGGAAGGCCTCGCACACGACGATGAACGGCGAGATGTTGGGGATGAAATTCGGGGCCAGATCATGGAAATCCAGGCCGTAGTAGAACATGAGCCCCCGGACGAAGGGATGAAGTGGGAAGCCCAGTCCGCGGAGGAAATGGGGAAGAAATACTACCCTCTCATGGGGCCTGGGGGTGGGGATGAGTTGTCCCTTGTCGGGGAGCCGGTGCGCGATGTTGCTGGACAAATATCCGGCGTCGCGCAGCTTCTGGATCTGCCCCTCCGTGACGGAGGAGGTCATCCACTTGCCTCCCGCTCTGAACATAGTTGGAGAAGGTTGAGGTGAGAAGTGCGGACTTGGGCGCTGGAGCTTGAGTTCGCGGAGATGGATAAGCCAAGGAGGAAGAAGGCGCAGGTAAAAGGGTTGGATCTTTATCCCCTTATATGGGCGGACAAAAACATGTGTCCCCACCGGCCTGGTAAAACTCGCTTATCCCCCAAGCGCCGCAATCAATGGCGCAGTTGGATTACCCACGTCCGTATTGATGGGAATCCTGGAATAAGGGAAACACGATCTCTGCTTCGAAAAGACGTGCCAAGGAAACCGCTTCGCTAAACGCGCTGAGGTGGTACAATAAAAACAATTCTAGTAAAGGCTTGGTAGTGGTGTGATGTCACACCGCAAAATACGTCAGCAGATTGAACTTGTGTAATATTATTCTCTCTACGGTGGTGCGTGGAATTTATTTTTGCAGAGCCGGACACTATCCTGGTGTTCACAATCTTCTATAAATTATTCGGAGGAGGAACCCGCCTTGCAATGCCGAAGACAATATGCGCGCCAGACTCGTCGTCATTGAAGCCTGGTTCAGGGGCTACTGAGGGAGTCCTGAACTAGGGGGTGTCCGGATAGCCGAACTATCATCATCAGCCGGACTCCAAGACTATGAAGATACAAGATTGAAGACTTCGTCCCGTGTCCGGATGGGACTTTCCTTGGCGTGGAAGGCAAGCTTGGAGATACGGATATGTAGATCTCCTACCATTGTAACCGACTCTGTGTAACCCTAGTCCTCTCCAGTGTCTATATAAACTGGATGGCTTTAGTCCATAGGACGAACAACAATCATACCATAGGCTAGCTTCTAGGGTTTAGCCTCCTTGATCTCGTGGTAGATATACTCTTGTAACACACATCATCAATATTAATCAAGCAGGACGTAGGGTTTTACCTCCATCAAGAGGGCCCGAACCTGGGTAAAACATTGTGTCCCTTGTCTCCTGTTACCATCTGCCTAGACGCACAGTTCGGGACCCCCTACCCGAGATCCGCCGGTTTTGACACCGACATTGGTGCTTTCTTGCGCCATATAGAAAATTCTCATAGAAAGAGATGCACTCTTGTGCCAAATAGCCCTGGACGATGCTTCCATCCGGACGGGACATGTTACGAATGAATCCTTTCATGATCCCATTCATCCTCTCAAACGACATCATGTTGTGCAGGAATGACGGCCCCAGGTCTATTATGTCATCCACAATATGGACACATAGATGCACCATCACGTCAAAGAACGCGGGCGGGAAGTACATCTCAAGCTCATTCAGTATCACAACGATCTCTTCCTGTAGCCTTTGGAGCTGCATCACACTGATCGACTTTCGAGAGATGACGTCGAAAAAGTTGCAGAGACCAATAAGCGTGTCACGGACGTGCTTGTCCATTATCCCTCTAAGGGCAACAGGTAGTATCTGCGTCATCATCACATGACAGTCATGAGACTTCATCCCGCTGAACCTTTTCTTGTCCGTGTCTAGATATCTGCTTATCTTGCCACAGTAACCGGAACTAACTTTGACTCCAGTAAGGCACTTAAAGAATTGATTGATCTCAGCCTGACTTAAGGTGAAGCAAGAAGGGGGGCAATAATCCTCTTTCTTTATTTTCTTGCCCTTCTTCTCCCGTGCCTCTGTCTCCGTCTCTGTCTCGTCTGACATTTTACGGGGCGGCATGTGCAGATCTTCCCTGATTTTCAGATCTTGCAAGTCTTTTCTTGCCTTCGGCCCATCCTTGGTCTTATCCGGCATGTTCATCAGTGTTGCGAGCAAGCTCTCAAGGACATTCTTACAGATATGCATTTGATCAAGGCAATGAGGTGTATCTAGTTTGTGCCAGTACTCCAAGTCCCAGAACACAGACCTCGTCTTCCATACCCTCAGCAGCGGCTCCGGCGCCTTTCTCATCGTCTTTCCAGGCGCGGGGCACTCCTTCCAGTTTTTCAATAGCTCATCGATTTCGGCACCGCTCTGCTTACGTGGAGGTCCTCGATGCTCAGCGTGAACATTGAATAGATCTCCATGGTTTCTCCACGGGTCATCCTATTCAAGCCATCTTCGATGCCCCATGTACACGATTTTCCCAGACCCTCCATCTTTCCTTGACGTTAGCTGCTGAGACGTCGTATCATCCATGCACCGCGTGCATCCGCAATATCCATGGCACACCTGGCCTGCCACATATCCGTAATCGAGATAGTCATGCACTGTCGTGATCAGCATGGCTCTCATGTTGAAATACTCACCTTTCCTGGCGTCCCATGTCTTGGCCGGTGTTTTCCATAACGTGTCTAACTCCTCTTGAAGTAGCCCCAGATACAAATTAATATTATTTCCTGGTTGTTTCGGCCCTTGAATAAGCATGCTCATGTGAATGTACTTCGATTTCATGCACAACCAGGGGGAGGTTGTAAATCCATACAAACACGGGCCATGTGCTATGGTTGGTTTTCTGGTTGCCAAACAGATTCATGCCATCGGTACACGCGCCGAGCACGATGTTCCTTGCATCACATTCAAAATACCGATAGAAGTTGTTCAACGCTCTCCACTGGCTTCCATCCTTCACGTGTCTCAGCTTCGGATCATCTCCATCGTCGGGCTTCTTCCTCTCCGCGTGCCAGCGCATTAGCTTAGCTTCCTTGGGATCTACAAAATACCTCTGGAGACGGGGAGTGATCGGTAAGTACCATACAACTTTCTAGGAACATTTCTTCCCGGCCTTCTTGTACCGAGAAGCATTGCACACCGGACAACTTGTTTTTTCCGCGTGCTCCTTCCGATAAATTATGCAATCGTTGATGCATGCATGGTATCTAACGTGTGGCAGATCAAGAGGGCACACGATCTTCTTGGCCTCATCAACACTAGTAGGACATATATTACCCGCGGGAAGAACATCCTTTAGGTACTTGAGATGCTCATCGAGGCTAGTGTCGGTCCATTTGTTTTTAGCCTTCGTCTTCAGGAGTTGGAGCGTGAAACTCAAGCGGGTCACCTCAGGATTGCAACCATCATACAATGGAGTGTTCGAGTCTACCACCAGTTGCTCCAGCTTAGCCTCCTCTCTAGAAGCAGCTCTCTCAGTACTCGTCTCCTTACGAAGCAATGCTTGAACATGAGGGTCCCGCAAAATTGAACTTAGTACCGACAAACTCTTCTGCGTGGAGTCCATGTCATTCTCTCCGCCGCCATGTCCGGCCCCTTCTCCTCCGCCATGTCCGGCCCCTTCTCCACCGCCATGTCCGGCCTCTTCCCCGCCGCCATGTCCGGCCTCTTCTCCGCCGCCATTATCGATCATCTCTTCGTCTTGCCCCGTGTCATCATTGCCTGCCCCATCGGCATCCTCAACATCGTCATCCTCATCTTCAATTATCCACCGAGTATAGCCATCCATGAAACCAGTCATGAGCAGGTGTGCTTCGACACGACCATCGTCATGGGGGTCGAGCCAAACTATTCCTTTGCATTTTCGACACGGACATAAAACCTCTGTCCGGTTATTTTCTTTCATGTCCTGCACCGCCGACCGCAACCACTTGTCCACCATCGTTCCACTGACTATCGTCAACTCTGCACGGTAATAATAAACAAATTGATTGTAAAAATGCATGCATGCATCAGAGTCATAAAAAAATTTGGCATGACCTTCCCTAAAAATATGACATATATGGATCTAGAGTTTGCCCGTAATTCGCCGAAACGGAAATAAATCGACATTTCGGCAAAACATAGGCAACTCAAAAGCACAATGGCGTCAACTCATGCCACACACACAATTTCCGCAAACATATCACACACACATAAACATTTTTCCATTTTGCAAAAGCATGAAATTTTCATCACCTCTATCTCGATCGAGATCGAGCACACGGTGGAGATGATGTTGTAGGGAGATCAAAAGTGCACAAAGCTCTTCTTGACAAAGATAGATCTAGTTAGGGGGCAAATATGTCACTTAACTAAATCCTAACTACCTAATTTGGGAGGAGACAACTTCAACTAGTGGAGTGGGAAGGAAAAAGAGAAAGGAGATGCATTAATGGAGGTGGTGTAGTTAGGTAGGAGTAATGAAG